>NC_063047.1:24029320-24386820 GCF_018812025.1 Megalobrama amblycephala
GCATTTGCGTGTTTATATCTCTTAGTTCGGACTTTATAATTCGCAATTGTGAGTTTATATCACAATTCTAAGGGAAATAGACAGAATAACGAGTATATCTCACAATAATTCTGTTTGTCATTCTAAGAAATGTGAGATATAAACTCGGATTTGCGAGGGGGAAAAAAGTCAGAATTGTGAGATATACCTAAACTCGAAATTAACTTTTTACTGCAGTAGGCTAGCCTACTGTTATTTTCTGCTACAAGGTATAGGCTCCGCCCACAAAAACGTCATCGCTGTTTGCAAACACATAATGGGTCTTTATTTATTGTTTGTTTGTTGTGTTTAATATATTTCATTACTATTGCAAGACCAATCGACCAATGACCAGACAAGAACAAAGCAAAGTTTCAGATATAAATGTTTTAATAAAAACCGTTGCAGGCAAATACAAACATTCAGACATTAATTCCCTGGAGTAGTAGTCAGGTGATGAAAAGCTGACGTGAGACCACTCGACATCTTGAAAAGGATGAAGATGAAGCCAATAAAAAAGATGAAACCAATAACGACGGCAGCAATGTTCATACGGCGAGCTGTAGTGCCGTAAGATCGTGCCTTTGCGTAGTTTCCAAGCATTCTGCTGTCCCTGGCCTGACACAAATAAAAAGAAAAAATATGATAAGCTTGAGGTATTTGTGAAGCAGCAAAATGATTACATAATGAAATATATTTATTGCTTACCTTTACTGAGTTGTACAATGCCCCAAACCCAAGGCAGCAATGGTTACAGAAGTGAAGATTGAATGTGGAAAAAAGGATATCATCATTCAGTGTTTGATCAGGCATGGGCAGGATCACCGGCTGGGCATTGTAGATGCATTTGTCCTGCATCAGGATCCCGCCATTTGATGGGTACGCTTGCATCGTCATGTCAATTTAAGAAGTTGAAGCTGCTCTCAGTGATGTCTGTAAGTGTTCAGCTCATTTTATAGAGAACTCCAACTGGTATGTGTGCGTCATTTGCTATATGTTAATGAACATTGGGCGGAGTTAAAGTGAAGTTCTCCCGAATTTTTTTTTTTTTTTTTTTTTTTTTTTTTTTTTTTTGTGTGTGTGTGATTCTTTGTGTGTGACGCTTTCATTTTTTGGATGAACTATCTCTATGAAAAAAAAAAAACTACTAAATGTTTTCGACACGGACACACCAAGGTCATATAACCACCATAGACAATGAGGTGGAAAAGCGTTTGTGTTGTTAAGATGAGCGCCTATGACTTTGAGAGGTTTGTGTAGCCTATTCCATGCGGTATGCCTTTTAACTTCTACTTGTTTTTGAGGGAACACATTTCTGTAACAAAGTGGGTGAGTCAAAGGGGGTCTACGTTTTGGAACAGCATCTAGGATTTTTTTTCTTTTCTTTTTTCACAAAAAAACATTCCAGTCTGCAGAAGTTCTTTGGGAAAACACAGTTATACTGTATAGCTATAGGCTATGCAATGTTTTAAATAAAGAATTTAATATGTTGTAATAATTGTGTCTGTCAGTAATAGCCATACATAGGATAAAATAAAAATGAATTTATATAAAAATTATTAAATCAATAATTTATATTTAGTTCACACGAATGAATTACAATAGTGTACTGATAACCTGCTTGTTTTACAGTCATTGCACTGCATTCAGTGTATATAGCCCCATGCAATGTGGGAAGTGGAAATCCTGTTCTTAGTTTCTATGCTCTTTTAACGCAACAAAAATCAAAAAATTGGTTGAACATGATAAAGACAGCATCCTGAAATATATAATCAAAATTATTAAATATTATTACAATTAACTTGCTTAGTGTATTAGTGTATGTTTGGGTTCATTTTTTGAGTGTTTTTGCATGTCGGTGCATGTTGTGGGAGTGAACATACGCGACTACTCTGATTCTTTTTTTTTCTTTTTCTTTTTTGCATAAATCAACAATTAAGCTTAAGAAAATCCAATAGAACAGAACACAACAAAAAAAAAAAAAAAAAAAAAAAAAAAAATGCAAAACGAGAGAGAGAGAGGAAAAAAATTACACATCGGGGTCTTGTTTAAAATTTCCTCAATAGACTACTCTGTTTCAGGGGTGCGTTTCTCGAAAGCGTCGTTACCCAATTATGGTTTCAAGTTCCGTCCATAAGCAGCAGTTCAACGAGTCTGTGTTCCCGAAAACATGGTTCCTACGAACATTCCCAAACTGGGATCCGTTTCCCGAAAGCATCGTTAGCCGACTATGGTCGCAAGTTCCGTCGTTATCAGCGTAGTTTAACAAGTCGGTGTCTCCCGAAAACATATAGTTCCAAACGTTAACATTCCTAAACTGCATCGCAAACTTGTGTGGTTGGAACTACAGCTCTTGACGTGGTTAGAATCATAGTTCCTTGTTTGCATGACATGTGGACTTAATAAATCCTTATTCTGAGCAAAATAAGCAAGCTGATATTCAGTACAATCTATTTTATTTCAAATATAAATGAGAATTATTTTAGCCTGTTTATTTTGTTCAAGATAAGGATTTATTAAGCCCAGGTGTCATGTAAACAAGAAACTATGCTGCAACACAGGTCGAGAGCTATCGTTCCTTCCAACCACACAACTTTACGATGCTGTTTGATAATGTTCCTTGGGAATGTACTATGTTTTCGGGAACACAGACTCGTTGAGCTATGCTGCTAACGACGGAACTTGCGACCATATTTGGCTAACGATGCTTACGGGAAATGCAACCCTGAATCAAAGCAGTCATGATCACACCCACAACATGCACCGACATGCTAAACACGCACGCACTGAAAAAAATGAAGATAAAAAACAAAACACACACACACACACACACACAAATGAAGACAAAACAAGTTAACAATTCTTTGACAAAGATAATTTGTTATCACCGTTGATCTTTATCGTGCTCAACCAATTAATACATTCGGTTTGAGATTACATGAATGATTTTTGTTGCATTAAATAGCATAGAAACTATAGGAACAGGACTTTCCACACTGTTAGACATTTTAAAGCTATTTTACAGTAGCTATAATCATATTTCAGTTTTACATAACTACATTGTACTGTAATTACGTATTACAACGCAATGACCGTAAAAAAGGAATTGTAGCCTATAACTTAAAATGTATCTCGCAATACTGATGGGAATTTTCCAGTTCTTAGGAAGAACTCTAATAATAAAGGCTGTCTGCTTTAGGCTACTTGATTCATTGTTTCCAGATTGTTTCCAGCTGTGGTGGCAGCTGCAGTGACCTTGGAAACCATGCCCCCTTTCCCCTTTCCCCCTGGTGGTTAAACCTCCCCACCCAAGGATCACTTGCACTCACACACAAAACAACCAACCATCTCTGTCAAAACAAGTTTCGGAAGATATTTGAAAAGATTTAAACTGCCACAGTAAGACAAGCTAATCTATGGAAAAATAAATAAATTAGGTTAGTGGACAATTCAGCAGCAAAAGTTATTGTAGAAAAATCATGAGTGCACAACATTTAGGGGAACAAATAAAAGTTAAAATGTTCCACATTGCTGTTTGTATGGTTATAAAATACATTGATAAAAAAGTACATAGGCTAAGGCTTCTATAAAATTAAAAGACATTTCTTTTAAATAGCGCAGCTTTTTAATGATTCAACATATTATAGATAGGACAGAACAAGTTATAATCTTTATATTGCATAAAAGTATTATAATATAAAGGCTCCAATAGAGTGGTGCAGGTTTGACGTCAATGTATTACGTCCCCCTTTTGTCTAGGGGTGGCAGGAGAGTAACATATAGAAATAAAAACTAATGAAAACATATCCCTTTGAAAAACAAGGCCAAAAACAGGAGAGTTGTTTCTGTCGGCACTCCCAGAACTCACACAAACACAGATTAACTCTTTAAGGTTTTATTCAAAGTAAAGTCTCTTATAACAATTAAGAATAAGGCAAAACAATAGAGATAACTCAAATAAGTAATGATAAAATAATGAAAAGACACTTCTAGCTTCAGGAGGGGGTTCAAGCCAAAATAACAAAACAAAAGAAGTAAACTACCTGGGAGTCAGGGAGTCTAAATAACCTATCAAATAAACATATATCTTACCTGACTACCTTACTAACCGAAAACAGGGGTTAGTAAAAACAAAAGGCACCCACCTCCCTACTGCATCTACAGGCAGTGATAACGGGGCAATTACACGCTTAACTGTCACTACAGCATATACAACAACATTCAACAAAAGCCATGCTCTCTCTGGTGAACAGCCAGTCCCCTCTATGTAAATGCAAGCTTGTCTCTGCAACTCTAACGAGGAACAGGTGGCATCAATTAGGCTCCTGAAAGAGGACAGGGAGGAACAGAGGAAAACAGGGAAAAATTACACTTCCCAGCAGGCTGTTGGGCATCAGGGAAACACAGTCACATACACATATATTCACAAAATTAACCACAATGAATGATATACGTCCTGGGACGTAACAGTAGGTCAATCGGCAGTTAGCGTCACACTGGTTTTCACAGATGAACACAACTTTTATGAATTTTGAATCCTAAATGTAGTCGCCAGAAATAAAAACCTAAAGGTTGGCTATAAACGAACTATACCAAGGTCTCACAACTTCAACATCACCATCACTAAGCTTTGTAAGTATAACAAGGCTGTAAAAGTGAACTCATGTTTAATCTTCCCGACTGCCTCTGTAGTCTGATTTAGCCAATTGTTAGCAACCACCTTTTAAAGACACATAACAACTTCAAAAATCACAGTTAATACTGATGTATTTTATGTCGTAGTATAAAACATGAAAGTGTTTTATACATTGAGCTTGTGTTTACCACAGACCTTATTTTAGCCATTTAAACTAAATCCCATTCAAAAAACCCATTGACTTCGGCACGATAGAACCAGAAGTGCTAAAATGCTAACTCGTTGGCCTACAAATTGATGTCACTTTATATTTATGGACGTCACTTCCGCTATGCTCGCCGCCATTTTTTGTGTCTGACATGGCAACGAACACAGCACATTCTAAATGAGACGATTTGAGGGGGGAAAAAAAATCAATGTTTGGAAAAAACATCTGTTATCGGTTGTGATCCTTATTTATTACCTCCAACTGTGTTTTGTCTCTTAAAATCTGCGATGCATCTGCCCCAACTTACTTTTCTGAATATTTCTACATTTTCTATATACAGCGCCCCTGAGAATAAGGTGGATATATCTTCTCCATCGCCATACACCGGAGAAAGTATTACCAAATATCTATTTTAACAATAAATAAATAAATAATAAAATAAAATACCTAAATGCAAACAAGTCATTAGACCTACATATAAAGAAACAAAATGCATGTGCCATGGATAAATAAAATGAAATAGCCTCCACACAAACAATAAGGAATTGATTCAATGATTCAAACCATAGTTGATGAAAATAATATGAGAACAATACAAGTGCTAGTTATTAAAAATAATGCATCAATGTTTTAAAAAAATATTAATTTTTTTTTTATATTACAGTAATAGTAAACAATCTTTATTATTACTGTTTGAAATAACATCATTGCTGTTTTAGCTGCATGTGCTGAAGAGAGCACTTTGCTGGTTAATTAACTCAATGGACCACATCCTATATAAGATAATTCAGATATTTATACAAAATAAACATAATTTTACAACTAATATTTGCACAAAATCATGCGCAGATGAACTTGAACTTATGTAGTCAGAATGTTGCTCCTGTTGTGGATGCATTCTTCCCGTAACAACATGCTAAAACATGTCAACTAAGCCCAAAGAATTCACAACGTTTTATTACAGTAGTGTATACAGACCCAATCATAGTTATTAATGTTTTTCATTGCTGTTTGAACATTCACAGTAAAGCTAAAGATGATCATCGCCACAATGAAGCACTGCGGGTTATTTACCTCAACAAAACACATCCTATACCTATGAGATTAATTAGATATTTATACTACATAAACTTAATATACTGTCATGATCCCAGTCTGTGTTCCCTGTGTCTCCACTGTTGTTTGTGCACCTCATGTTTCCCTGCTGCTGTTCCCCTTGTTTGTTACCATGGACATTCATTGGACCACGCCCCCTTGTTAACTCTCATCTTGTTAAGATTGTTTATGCCTGTGTATAAGTAGTTCCTGTGTCTGATTCATGCCCCTGTGAAGTATTGAAGTTTGTCTGTTCACGAAAATTCTGTTTACTCGGCGGCCATATTTGCAACGCCTCCGGGCAGCTAATTCTGGCATCCAAGACTAAGTCCTATCTGTTTGAATGGGGGAATCAAATCTCAAAAACTGCTTGGCGAACTCACGATAAAATAACATTGATTTCAAATCGGCAACAAAATCTGACAAGAAGTGTCCCATAAATGTTGTTTCTTATGCTCAAATAGCATTAAAAGGCTTATTTTTCAGTCTAGACGAGCCAGTGAGCATGTACAGTCCTAAGTGCGAGTCTCAGGTTTCTATGGGAACCGCTGCAGCGACACAATGATTTTATCAATCAACGATTGTCTCTTTTACTTAGAAGGCAGGAGGTATTCTGCCATATTGCACATTGCAGTTTCTCCCATTCATAACTAATAGGAGTGAACCGTCTTTCAATATCTACAGTCTTTGGATCGAATAAAATAGTTTCTCTGACTACTGTTGTTACAGCAAACAGCACAACATATCGCGGGCATATTGTAACCTTGTTGTGAACCTTCTGGGAGTGTTTCAACAGGTTTTTTTTACCCTTTTCTTTTAAGTTTTAAATTTCAGTTATAGTGCGTGTGAAGAACAATTCCTAGTCATTTCTAATCCTGTGTTGTGATCTAAAAGACATGTGGTAGCAAGTAACATGATACAGCGATAAACTCCAGCAAGATTTATGCAAACCATTTAGGTAAACAAGATTGTATTTCTGCACATGAAGTGCAGAGTTGTCTTCAAAATGTCAAGCACAAGCACACATCAGCTTAAGCATCAATTTGCCTTCTTATTAGGGTTTTTCTTTCTTTCTGTTAATCAAGAACAATGTGTTTTTTTTTTTTTTACATTTTTAAGTACAGAAACAATAATAGGCCTATGACCAAACAGGTCACTGGGATTTTGCCAAGTAAGACATGTTCCTGGATCAACATCTTTGTTGATCCTGGAACAACATTCCAATCAACCAATCAGATTTGAGGTCTGTCAAGTTTAGGCTTGCAACCAGGGTTAGGTGCTTGTACATCAATGTTATTCACCTATCTTTCACCTCTGATTTTAGGGATACATTTTGGGTAGGATTAGGTTTAAGGGTAGGAATAGGGTTAAGACTAAATTTTCAGACTGGAATGTTGTTCCAGGATCAACAAAATATGTCCAGAAATCACATTCTAAAAGGTAAAATTTTAATGTATAGTATTAATTGAAAGGGTTAAATGTTGCCTATTCTTTAAAGAAAAAAAGAATTGTATCACATATGATCTCAGGTTTCCTCTGAGGTTAAAAATGTACCTGGAAATTGTAATAGAAAGACTCAGGACACAGATGGTAAGTTCAGCAGCTTTATTACAGCACAAGTTAAAGAGCGTGAGTGGGTAAGTTCAGTTATAGCACACAATATATAATGATCAGTAATGTTAACTAATGAACCTTATTGTAAAGTGTTACCAAAATAGTAATACTCTGTATTTTGCAGATTTGGAGATCGTGGACACTTGGTGGTGACAGTGACAGAGGGATATGAAACACACACCTTGAGGAAGGCAGGTAAGTTCAAGGGTAAGGTTAATCCACAGATACTGGAGAACTGGAAGGAGTCTTGCTTTAGAAGAACACTTAGAAGATATCACTGAAGAACACTTGATAATACGCAGACGAAACACATGAGATCATTATAATGAGTCTGTAGCTCTGTATGAGACCAGACGCTGACTAAGTGTGAAGTTTGTGGTGAAACAGGGTGGCTGAGTGGTGATTAATCCATAACAGGTTTGGGAAATTGCTGAAGGAGTGCAGGTGAGTAGAAGGATGTTGGATGTGACAGCAATACTGATGGGAATTTTGCAGTTCTCAGAAACAACTCAAATAATAAAGGCTTTCTGCTTTACTTACTATATAATAGCAGTTAGTGTGCTAAAAAATGACAATTTACCACAAGAGCATATTAAAATTTGTTTTATTACAATTATGCTGCAATCAATAATGTGTTCTTTATTTAAAACAAACCAGTGTGTGACAATGAGACTTTATTGCGTTTTCCAGAACATATTTATGTAAATTATGGTGACAGTGTCTAGATCATCTATAAAAAACGTTTTACATGCAGATGCATGAGGTAGTTTAGAATATTTTATGAGAAAAGTTTCCAAACATAATACTTACATTGAGTAATTTGATAAAACAGTTTAACATTAAGAGAAATCTATTAATGAGTCATTTATAACTTGGAGTGGAGTCAACAGTAATAACAGGCAGTGTTGCAGTTTAAAGTATAATCCAAATGGTAGCAAATACATGCCAATACGATGACAAACAACAACAAAAATGAGACTATGACAAAGCACAATACTGCTTAACCAACTAAAAAGATTCCACAAACTAATATGCTTTTGAGCACAAAATTATATTATTTTGAATATTATCATGGCAGCAATGATCCTCAATTGTACATTCAAGAACATAAAACTAAATAGAACACAAAAAGAAGGCAGAAATAAGAAGTGTAATGCAGGGTGAACACTTTTGTTTAATTTTTAACCCCATTTGCCATGCAAGCTTTTCATCTCTCTGTTTAGGTATTTTATATATATATATATATATATATATATATATATATATATATATATATATATATATATATATATATATATTCAACCTTAAAGGGATAGTTCACCATAAAATGAAAATAAAGTCATAATTTACTCACCCTGGTGTTGTTCTAATGTCTTTATTTTTCAGACCACAAAAGGGTAAATTTTTTAAAAAATGTCCCACTACTTGTGTGCTTTTTCTGGACGAGTCGGAGTGAACTGTTATGAATAACTGTGAACTGTCTGTTAGAGTCTCACGAACATGTGCCGAGCAGTTTTTTTTTACTAAAACATATCATATACCCTCAGAATACTCTGAAAATCCGACATGTAAAATCAGACCATTCTATGATGCTTTTGCGTGTTTTTTTAAAAGCTTGATTCTGCCATTATATGTATGAGCGCGAGAGGGAAGTTCTTTAAAAATTCTTCTTTTGTGGTCTGGTAAAGAAAGAATTGCATACGTCATTGGAACATCACCAGGATGAGTAACTGATGACTTAATTTCATTTTAGCTGGAACTATCCCTTTAAGCATAATAACAATTGCTTTTTAAATAACTATTCATATCGTAAACTGCTACAAACCATTCTCATTTTGTCTTTGCTATCTCCTTACAAAAAAAAAAAAGCATTCACATGCTTTTCAGATTGTGGAGAATTTTGAATTTTCATTTGCTTTCACTCCACTGCCTCAGGATGTCCTCTGCTGCTTGCAGGGTTGAGTCCTCCTATTAATGTTAACAAAAATATGAATTAAATAATATAAACAACATTTTAACAAGGTGAACTACAGATCACAATGGCAATCACTTTTCCTGCATTGATGTATGATTCACCTATATAAAGCAACTTATACTGCATCTAAAATTATAGGGGCTGTCAAAGTTAACGAGTTAACTTTAAGGTATAACAGAGTTGATTCAAAAAGTGAAAACTAAAAAGACTAGTCATGGTGATAATTAAACTTAACAGTCTCTAAAGCATAAAATTGACCTCACACAAAACATTGACATTCCAAATAATTAAGCAATTATAAAATGTGTTTAAAGTTCAAATAATTTCATGTTTCATTTTTGTGTTAGAAAATACCTTAACAAAGCAGAATCTGATGTATTTCTGGAATTCTTCTCTGTGTTCCGGGCTGTAGAATGCAGATACAGGGATAGTTGCGAGTCCCTATTCAGAAACGAAGAACTCGCATTATTAATTTAACAACACGTTATGCTATATAGATTGTTATAGATATTATAACTGTAAATACTCAGGTTTGTGATTACCTTCTCTTTTACGAGCCATTTCACAAATCTGTAGTCATAGGGTTCGTCTTTAGTACTAGGGTCGGTAAGGTCAATATCTTAAAGAAAAGCATTTAAAACCAAAAAGCAAAATTAAGAACACTGTTTTTGAATAGCCATGTCCAAAAATGAATTACTATCACAGAGTGTACTGTATATTTTCTATTTTTCAGTCACTGCAACAAAATGTGTTAAATTAAAATTAAAAAAATATTCTATAATGGATATATATATTTTAATTATGGATACTGTATATTTTTTAGTTTAGAGTCAGTGCTACAGTATTTTACTGGCTAGAATTTGCTCTTTGTGAGTGCAAACCCTATAAAACGATTATTGAATATCTTTATCCAATAACGACGAACGACTGGAAAAGACAGAAAATGCGAGGGAACAATATAATATGCTTATTATACTGTAAGAAATATAAAATGAGAGAAGACTGCAATTAAATTAAGAACAAAATAAACATGAAAGCTACTTATCTCAGGCAGATAGATTGGGGAATTCTGCGATATGAAAATTATTTTTAATTATTTTATTGTTCCTGCTTTAATACTTTGTTCTACACCATTTCTGTTACTTACTAAGATTTGAGATATCGGTAATCATGAAGTATCCTCCCTGGGGCAGAATGGGTTTTAGGCCAACGCTCTTCAGACAATCTGCCAGCCTTAGTCGCTTTTCATGAAGATTGAGGGGTAACTGGTGGAAATAGCTGTCCTCTGTTCCGAATACATCATATTCCCTCTGAAAACCTACTGCTACAGCTTCCTTAAGAACAATAATTGACAATGTCAACCCACTGAAAAAAAAAAATTACACAAACTTTATCTTTAAAACACAGGAGCATTGTTTTACCTGGGCAGCTGTGGCACAGTGATACACTGAGTTCTGATGAACGGTTTTTAAGTGCTTCAGGATATGCCCTGATCCCATTGCCCAACCCACCTACATTAAAATAATAAAGTAATTTGATGACTCAATATAGAGATAATCTAAAATAACCTACTGCAGAGGCACTACCAGCCAGTCAAAGACATTATGACAAACAGAGGCAAATAATATGGCAAAAAACAAACACTGTTGAATTTGACCAGCTCACCTTCCACCCTGTGGCACTGAAAGTCTTGCCAGCACTCCCAATGGTGACAGTGCGTTCCCACATACCTGGCAGACTGGCTGTCAAAAAACAAACAAACAAACAAACAAACATTCTTTTACTTTGTAAGTCCACAAAACTGATATATTGCATTACTCTCACAGTTCTTCTCTTACCAATCTTTACATGTTTTGTTCCATCATATGTGAGCCACTCGTACACCTCGTCGCTGATGCATATGACATCATGTTTAATGCACAAGTCAGCAATCACCTGAAGTTCCTCCTGCAGATAGACCTGCAAGAAACCACAGTTAGGGTTAGGCTGAACATAGGCATATGTATCTGTGGTAAAAATCTAACCCACTGACCTTAAAAAACATTTCTGCTCAATTTCAATTCCAGCTCTGTATGATTGGCATGTATTTTTTTTATATAAATTACACTACCATTTTGGGGTCAATAAGAAATTAATACTTTTATTCAGCAAGGATGCATTAAATTGATCAATAGTGACAGTAAAGTCATTTATAATGTTACAACAGATTTTTTTCAAATAAATGCTGTTTTTTAAACATTCTATTAATCAAAGAATCATGAAATAAGGTTTCATGGTATGTATCAAACTGTTCCATTTCATCTGTCAACACGCCACATTCTGTGGTGTGTTGACCTCATTCACATAACCAGGGATACCTGCGTAACTCCATTCTATTTCATCTCAGTCAACACATTATCAGTACCTTATTCACAGAACCTGGGTTATCTGCGTAACCCTCCATTTTCAATAATAAAAATGTTTCTTGAGCACCAAATCACCATATTATGCAATGTTTTATTTTCTAAGGCACTTTTGTAAAAGCTACTTAAATATCCTAATTGAACTATGGCCTACTCCTGGCTTAGTCTAAGCCCTCTCTGTGAAACTGGGCCAATGTCTTTGATTTTGGAATGTGAAATACAAACCAGAGATTTCTTGACAGATTTCATGAAATTCACTTCTATACAACTATTTTGGATAAAGTATAAGTAAAATTGTCCTCTGTTTGTTGGTGACTGACTCACCTTGCCAAGAGGGTTATTAGGAGTGTTAATGACAATGGCTTTGGTACGAGCACTAAATTTACTCGCCAACTCTTCAGGAGACAACACCCAGTCAGCACTGGATAGAGCAGGACCACAGCCTTCCCTCTGTCAATACACAGCAAGTATTAATCAAAAGAAACATTTTAATCTCAGATTAAGTTAACAGATCTTGTCACATGATATATAAACATACCGGTTTAAGGGGCACATATATAGCTGTTCCTCCCGCCATCATCACCATTGGCTGATAACAGTCAAAGAATGGCTCCACAATAATCACCTGCTCATGAAAAGGAAAAAAAGGGCATTCTGATATCAAATATTGAACATAAGGAAACAGTGAGTGACTTTTTCATTCTCTACTAACAATGTATCACAGACTACTACTGACAATCTAATTTTATGAACTTGAATATTGCCTTGATAATGATCACTTTACCTCATCACCCTCATCAATAAGAGCCTGGAAGGTGCAGAAAAGTGCTTGATATGCTCCAACAGAAACCAAGATATCCTCCATCGGATTTATTTCCCGGCCAACAATCCTACTGAAGAACTTGGCCAGGATCTTCACAAGATTTGGGTGGCCCTGTATGATCGCATGTTGTGAGATACTTCAGCAAAGCTTTACTATTATACTCTTTATAGCATGCAGTGGTTGTTCATTTAGTAAACAAACAAATCATTGTACTTTTAATATCTTACAAAAGCACGTGTGTACTGGTGCATGGAGAAACCTCCATTCAATGCTTTGCAGAAGGCTTCTTGAATGAAACTAGGAGGGGGGAAATCAGGGAACCCTTGACCCAGGTTCACAGCCTTATAGTCGGCAGCCAGCTGAGTGAATTCCACCCTACCGATGACATACACAATATAGGAATAACATGCAGTTTTACACATCAAAATTCATTTACTTTACTTCAATAAGTGCGATGCAGAATGGTAAGGTAGATATAGCATTATCGTAATCTGATAATTATACGGCTCTCTGTAATACAAGAATGGCTCATTTGCGCCATCTTGCGACTCAAAAGTGTTATTGCGACTACTGACTATAAAAATGGAGGACTACCAAATTTGATTTATGGTAAGAATAAAACCTTAAAATAAATACCTTATATATATTATATAAGGTATTTATTTTAAGGTAGATAGATAGATACATATAGATACATACATACATACATACATAGATAGAAAACTCAAAATAGTAAGATAATAATAATTTAAAAAAATAACTCAATATTTACGTCCTTGTATTTCCTTGTTTGGTAAATGCAGTGTAATAAGCTGAATGTACAGCACTAAATGGCTGGTCTACCCAATTATACTTTCACTTTCACCATGAAACTTAATTACCATATATTTTTGTCAATTCCTTCAATCCTTCTCGCGTGCAATTTACGAGACATTATGTCCTGCGTAAAAAAAAAAGCAGAAAAGCATGTAATAAGACAAAACGTTTGCAAATGACGCCACTAAACCACAACATGATCAGGAAAACCGATCGAGTGTGAAATGTGTAATACCTTATCATGAAAACCTGCGATTAGTAATCTGTTTGACAGCGAAGGTCCATTTACCGCCGCTCTTCTTAACATGCCAGTTTTCTCCAAACCACTTTACTGTAGGTTTACTGCAGGTAAATCAGTAGTAACACATAGTAACAGATTAAATTCAGGCCACATCTCTAGCTACTGAACTGTCAACCTTTGAATGTCGTGCGGTCAATAATTCAGTGACATGACAGCAGTCTTGTCCTTATGATTTACAGATTCAAGCGACAAACGATAATGTCGATTTCATACCGTAATCTAAAAACTAATGCACAAAACTTTGTTTTGCACCAGACCTTGATTTACCTCCCCCAGCTGTTAAAGACGTCACACATTTGCTTCTCAAGCGTCTTCCTCACTCTCTACCAATGAACCTGCGAGCAGAGCTCCTCCTCCAAGCAGCAGACTTGTCTTTTGACTACTTCCGCTGTGGGCGTGGCCATTGACTGCTAGCACTAAGGCTGTCAACATATACTGTACACATTGTAATTTGTATTGATCATTCTTATTGTACAATGTTAGACATTTCACTTCCGCTCTAGCTTGTTTCCTAAGCTATCATTCTAATAAACCTTGAATAGTGCTGGCTCTGTGACAATTTGCTTATGTGCCTCTATTGTGAGTCACTTTGGATAAAAGTATCTGCTAAATCAATACATGTAAATGTAGATAATGTAATGAAATGTAGAAATGTAAACATCTCCAACCTTGGCTTGGTAGAATAATAAAAACACAAAATATAGACAAATCATTCTCTTTATAAAGCTGATATCTTAAAAGTGACAACAGAAAAAAAATTCTTTTCACAATGCAATTTTGTGAAAAAATGTGTGAATTTTTTGTCTCTTTCAGTCCGAAACACAAGGCAAAGTCCTGCTTTTCATCCTTTTTGCCTACAAGTCGGCCTTCTTGATATCCCCAGGCAGTACGCGACCCTTTTTCCTCGCCCTCTGTTTGCGTTTCTCTATCTTGGCATCCTTGCGTTGCTTAATATTCCTTTTCCGCTTGTCTTGTCTCTTCTGCATCTGCTCCACAACTTGCTGGCTCCTCTTTGTCCACTTCTTTTTCTTCTGAGCTTTCCTCTTCTCCTTTTTCTTCAATGATGCATGCAAGAGTTCCTCATTGTCTTTGATCTTCATACCTTCAGCTTTGTAGAGAACATTGGTCCACTTCATCTTCTCTTCCTCTCTTTGTGCTTTGCCTTCATCCTTCTCCCTAAGCTGCTCCAGGTAATCTTTCCTCGCCTCGATGCGTGTTAAAAGCTGCTTGTAGTTCTTGCCAGTGAGCGGAGTCAGTATTCCTTTCACTTTCCTTTTCTTTTTATCCTGGATCAGCTTGGTTCCTTTGTCCACATAGTCTTCTCCAACCTCCATCTTGTTGAAGACTATGAAGCTCTGCTCCTTTTTGGCAGGTGTGCTCGACGTAGAGCTGACTTGCAGTTCGGGTTTTGCTGCTTCTTTGTCATCTTCTTCTGCCTGCAAAGCTGCAGCATCAGCTAACTTTTTCATTCGAAACTCTTTCTTTTTCCTCTTCCGACGCTCCCTTTCTTGTTTTCGTTTTTCTCGTTTCTTCTTTACCTCGTCCGAGGAAGGATCTTTAGGAGGGCCCTGAAAGAAAGTACATATAAAGGCTCAGCTTAAAACCTCTTAAATGGGTGATATAATACATTTCTTATTTTTTCCATGTACTACTTTTTTAATTTAAATGCAAGTAATGTGTATGTTGTTGTTGTTGTTTCTTGAAGAAAAACATCATTATGTAGCTTTTGCGAGCAATTAAATTCATTTATCTGACCCATAGAAAACATACCCTCTTAAAGGGATAGTTCACCCAAAAATGAAAATTTGATGTTTATCTGCTTACCCCCAGCGCATCCAAGATGTAGGTGACTTTGTTTCTTCAGTAGAACACAAATGATGATTTTTAACTCCAACCGTTGCCGTCTGTCAGCCGTATAATGCGTGTCAATGGTAACTCCATCTATAAGAGTCAAAAAAACACTACAGACAAATCCAAATTAAACCCTGTGGCTCGTGACGACACATTGATGTCTTAAGACACGAAATGACCGGTTTGTGTGGGAAAATGAACAGTATTTATATAATTTTTTACCTCTAAAACACCACTATGTCCAACTGCGTTCAGCATCCGGTTAGTGAGGTCTGATCGCGCTCTGACAACGGAAGTGATGTCTGGCACTCATTCCGTCATCAGAACGCGTTTTTTGACCTCACTAACTGGATGCTGAACGCAGTTGGACATAGTGGTGTTTTAGAGGTAAAAAATTATATAAATACTGTTCGTTTTCTCACAACCGATCGTTTTGTGTCTTAGGAAATCAATGTGTCGTCACGAGCCGCAGGGTTTAATTTGGATTTGTCTGTCGTGTTTTTTTGACTCTTACAGATGGAGTTTCCATTGACACGCATTATACGGCTGACTGACGGCAACGGTTGGAGTTAAAAATCATCATTTGTAGAGCGGGTTTTAAGGATAATCCTGAATGTTGGCGATGCCAGAGAGAGGAAGGCAACCTATTTCATGTTTTATGGCAATGTCCAGAAGTCCAGTATTTTTGGAGGGAGGTGCACGATTATATTTTAAAGATATCACAGACCCAGTATGATCTCTGTCCTAGTTTATATATTCTTGGTGACCCTCAGCCTTTAAGTCATGTTTAAAAAAAAAAAGAATCAGAATGGATACAGAGCTGCATCATGCTGGGCAGACGTGTGATTGTAAAAAACTGGAAATTTTAGAGTGGCTTTCGGATTTAGGACGGGTGGCAGCCCTTGAAAAACTCTCCTATAGTCTACACGGGAGGATCGAAATTTATTCTGAAAAATGGAGGAAATATTTGAATTTCTGTAATCCGTAGTAGCAAGCATGTGACGAGACAATGGTCATGGTGAATATGATTTAGTTTATAGTGGAAACTTGTGGTGCTGTCAATACCCCTGCCTTTTTCCTTTTCTTTTTACTGTTGTATTTACTTATTTTTATATTGTTACAATTTATTGCTTGTTTTGTTATATGTATGTGTTTGTGGATTGTTTATACCACATCTGTCTGCAAATAAGAAAATCAATAAAGTACAAATCATAAAAAAAAAAAAAAAAAATCATCATTTGTGTTCTACTGAAGAAACAAAGTCACCTACATCTTGGATGTGCTTTGGGTGAACTATCCCTTTAAGTAAAGAGATTCAGCATATTTATTTACACTTAACACATTTTCTTCAATGTTTAATCTTTTAGCATGTACCTGTCCACGTGACTCCTCAATCTTCTGGTGGAGCCTCTGACGAAGAATGTCTACAGCATTAAATTCCTGTGATGTTCCACCTAACAGGGATGAATCAGTTAAAACCTATTAACATTCAACAATAATAAAGCATTCTGAATGAACTCATATTCTCATTTTCAAACTGCTTTTTACCCTCAGGCTTCTTTTGTGTCCCTGAAATCCCATTCTGAACAGGCTTTCTCTGAGCTGGAGGAACTGCAGGCTGAGTGCTCTTTGAAACTGGTTTATTTTTGCTCGCATTCATGTTGTCTCCTTTTGTTGGGTTTTGCTTGTTCTTTTTCTTCTTTGGAGGAGCGCCATCATTAACCCCGCTGCCTCGGAATGGAACTAAAAGGGGAATTAATAAAAATGTATTAAATATAATTATCAATTAACAAAAAGGTATTTTTCTTCAACTACTGACTTGACCTGAAAATACAAACCTTTCATGTATAAATAAATAAACAATTTCACCACTGCTTCAAGTGACTATTTAGTATTCATTAATTCATTAATGTGCAATTAACAATGCAGAACATTACCATAGGGTCTTTTCTTTGGCTCCTTTTTCTGAGATACACATACTTTACGTGTCAACTTCTCCAGATAATCATACTTCGCAGCAAGGCTGGCCATGTTTCCTAATACAAACAAACAAGTAAATATAATAGATGTAGATAGGTAACATATTAATAACGATTTTAGCAAAGTCAGAGTAATGGGAAACCTATGCAGTATTTTATGACAACAATAACAAAGATGCAAGTGAATGGATGTAATAAACGCATTATTAAGCGTTTGACTTGTACGGTAACGTATATTTACCTCAATCAAAATTTCACCGGACAGCTTCTGTGATGAGGTAACTGTGATTCATCAGCAGGAGAATTAATATAAAGGCATTTTACCTCCCTAGAAATTACAAACCGAATCGGATTAAAGCCTTCAAATGTGTACTGAATACGACAGCCCTAATAACTTCACCAAATATGTATTCAGAATCATGCCCCACGTGTGTATTGTCTTGCGCATGCGCATGATGGTTCAGAATCCCCGGAAATGGTTACATTGAAAGCATTCCCCTGAAAGCACAAGACATGTTATGTAGTCGACTGTCTATGAGTCGACCTGACAGTTCATGTTTAGGTTACAATTTCAGCTAACATGAGCAGTTTCAGATTAATGGTGATGTTCTCTAATAACACATTTAAGATCATTCGAGGGAGTGTAAGTTCGTTTTCATTTTTTCCCGCCTCAAAGCAGTTTGCAATTAAAATAATGTTTATTTATTATTAAAATGTTTGTAATTGTAAAAGTGTAGTTCATGTGTTCTTTTCTCAGATTCTCATCTCACCCAAGAGGACGCTGTTTGTGACACGACAGGGTTTGTTCAGACGTCAGGATGCTCCAGTGCTCCACTGTAATTATGTTTAGTTTTCTCATTTACTATATTCTTAATTATTGACTAGACTGAATACATTACCGTTCAAAACTTTGTGTTCGGTAAGATTTTAATGTTTTTTTAAGTATCTTATGCTCACCAAGCCTGCATTTATTGATTATAAAAACTTATATTGTGAAATATCATTACAGTTTAAAATGTTTTCTAATTTAATATATTTTAAAGTGTAATTTTGCAAAGCTGAATTTTCAGCATTATTGCTCTAGTGTCACATGATCCTTTAGAAATCATTCTAATATGCTGATTTGGTGCACAAGAAACATTTATTATTATTATCAATATTATTTAAATGTTGAAAACAGCTGTGCTGCTTGAAATGTTTGTAGGGGAACCACAAAAGAACAACATTTATTTGAAATAGATTTTTTTTTTAAACATTGTAAAAGTATACTTTCTGTCACCCCAAACTTTTGAATGGTAGTGTAAAATAAAAAAGGTTAACAGTTATAGCTGTCTTTCTTTCAGGCATTATGCACAAACAATGTCTTATGTGATTTTTAAAGTGTTGATTTTTCCATAGGTAACCTAGCCAGGTTCAGTCAGCGATCAAGTTCCACTGTTGCGAGAACAGAGAAAGGAGAAGACTCCTTCCTGAAGTGGCTTCTCTTGTTGATACCTGCCACCACATTTTGTCTTGGAACATGGCAGGTACAGGCATAAGGGAATTCTTTATCTGATAAAAATCATAACTGAAACTGCCATTAGCTGTTTGTGAAAAGCCTTCTGTTTGATTTTGTAGTTAAAACGCAGAAAGTGGAAGTTGGAGCTGATCCGTGATCTTCAGAGCCTGACGACTTCAGAGCCTATCCCAATGCCCATAGAGTGAGTCTGTGCCTTCTCCACATCCCTGTACCATACTCTCGAGTGTTATTAAGCTTAGACATTGTGATAAACATTGTGATGTAATCTGTGTGTGTCAGTTCTATGGAAATCAAACAGCTGGAGTACAGGCGAGTGAAGGTGCGTGGGCGTTTTGATCACTCAAAAGAGCTGTATGTCCTGCCCCGCTCCCCTGTGGACCCTGAGAGAGAGAGCCGGGAGGCAGGCAGGATTTCCTCCAGTGCTCAGAGCGGAGCTAATGTCATTACACCATTCTACTGTACTGATCTGGGGTACAAACACAATCAATTTGAATTCCACTTAATTATGTACACTTGCCTGGCACTCTAATATGGCAGTTAAAATCTTTATGGATCAATTATTTTAGGATCACTATCTTGGTGAACAGAGGTTATGTACCCAAAGATAAGATCAAACCAGAAACCAGGATGAAGGGACAGGTAATAATGTCTACTGAATCAAATTCATGCATAAACATGATCAACTCACTTCAGAGTCTTAATTCATTTTTCATTGAGACTTTTAATTTTTCAAATAATGATAATTGTTTTATTACATTATCTTAATCTTTCTAAATGTTAAATTATTTTTGAGGGGTGTTTGTATTTTCTTAAAGGTGACTGAGGATGTGGATCTTGTTGGCGTGGTGCGTTTAACCGAGCAGCGGAAACCGTTTGTCCCTCAAAACAATGTGGAGGCAAATAGGTGGCACTATCGTGACCTGGAGGCCATGGCGAAGGTCACCGGTGCTGAGGAGATCTTCATTGATGCTGTGTTTGGTTAGAGCTGCTCTTAATATACTAACCTTCAGTGAATAATTAGTATAAACATTTTGGTCCTGTGATCACATCAAATGTAATGAATGTGAATCTTTTTCTATTCTTTCATTCAGACAGCACAATACCTGGTGGGCCAATAGGAGGGCAGACAAGAGTGGCCCTGAGAAATGAACACATGCAATATGTCATCACATGGTTTGTTAAACACAATTACTAATCTATTGTAATGCCTCATAACATGCCTTACTTGTCTGGATTGCTAAATTCATTTTTATTATTATTATTTAAATATTTATTTATATTAAATATATTAAATATTTAATAATAAATATTATTTAAATATTTATTTAAATATTCATGCATTCACCCTTGAACCAAAACAGAAACAAAATTGCTTTAAAAGAATTCAGGAACTACTTGATTTGTAATTTCACAGATGAGCATGAGGTCAACTGTTCTTTGACTGAATTTTTTTCTTTTTAGGTATGGACTGTGTGCTGCTACCTCCTACATGTGGTATGCAAAATTCATCAAGCGTATTGCTTTATAAACATTTTCAGCCCTTGTAAAATATGCATTGTAGAATAATAAAGCTCTTTTAATGTTGAACCCAATTTTGTTAGTAAAGATGTGGATTTGTCTAATAGAATAATGAATTAAAGAAACCTTTATGCTTTGATACAAAGGTTATAAAAGGGAAAATATCCTTTAAAGCGGTGCTTCTCAACCAGGGGCCCTCAGCAAACTTCCAAGGAGGCCACAGTATGACAAAATTCTGTAATACTGAATTTATTTTTCCCCTCAATATGATTGTTTTTTTTTTTGTTTGTTTGAAAAACAGAGCAAGAAACATCAGAATCTTATAGAATCACAAAATAATTCTTATCAAAACAAAACTCCTAGTTTCTGTTAATAAAAAGAAAACAAGTAGTGTTGTCATTTGTAGCAGGAATGCAGGAGTAATACGGAGCCGTCTGTTCTCTAATCGCTCTCGCGGTACTTTGATGTCATACACCTGGATTATGCAGTATTGCTTCAGGTTGAACACACCACAACTCTCTTATTGTATAGGTAATAGCCAATATATGAGGAACATTTAACCCTCTGGTGCTCTTCACATGGCAGTTAGAAGCCAATTTTTATTTGAATTAATTTTATATATATATATATAATTTTTTAGGGGATTTTATGATACCAAATTAATATAATCCATTCATTCACTTTTTGAACATAGACCTGAAAATGAAATTTCCAACTTAAACACTCATGAAGCTTAAAGAAGCATAAAGACAACACTTGGCAGATTATTGCTTTAGTGAAGAAACATTTCAGTATCTTTATATGAAATATTTAACTAATTTTACTTTAAAGCTCCAAGAAAATCAAAGCCATATATCTAAAGTTACAAATTTGAGGCTGATGTTTCAAAGAATGAGCTTTCAGTAGGATTGTCTACAGTACAAAAAGTCTCCACTAAATAAAATTTGTTTCCAATTCAATTCCAATGCAGCAATTTTTGACCAAAAGGACAACAAGCGTGATGTTTTCAGGACCATTTAACCTTTTGTAAACATGTCTGAGTTCACATAGCAATTTGTGTTCATTTACCAAGTTTTGCACCATTCTGATGAGGAAAAAAATTAAATCTCAATCAAAATTGCAAAGAACACCAGAGGGTTATATATGGACAATGGGGTCCTATGAGTTAAAACAATCACACCCCAAAAAAAAAAAAAAAAAAAAAAAAAAAAATGAGATATAATGTGGTATAATGTTTAGTTAAATGTATGAAAATGTAAAAAAAGAAAAAAGAACTAGTCAAACTCCAGATACTTGTGTGAACATTTTTATTAAACAATACCAGGAACTTAACCCAGTTTAGTAGCCAGCTCCTTGGCCTTTGCTTTCTCGAGTTTAGCAATGCGAGCAGTTGACTTGGGACCCAGGACATTGCCTCCCCAATGACGACGGATCTAAAGAGATAATTGAAATGGTAGAAAGAGAAAAAAAAAAAAAAAAAAGATTTAGAAATCAATTAGCAGAAAGAAATTTGGTTTTACAATGCCAAATCAACTTATTGTAAATCGATAAATCTGTTGTGTAATAGTTTCAACAATTGTAACCACTGCAGATAAACTGACCTCCTCGTATCTGTCATTGTAGTTGGTCTTGATGGCCTCCACCAGTTTAGCAAGTGCTGCTTTGTCTTCACTAAAGAGTGGGAGGAAAAGACAAAAAAAAAAACACGTTAACCACAAAGGTCTTATGTCCATAACGCCCAAATCAGTGTTTAACTGCAAATCATTTTGCTCAGGGTTAAAAAGCTCATTTGAAGCCACACGGTTGTTCAGTTGAAGAAATTCATACATCATAGCCATACGATGTGCAGCACAGTAAAGTGACACATGAATGCGTTTGTTACTTACGGGTTGGTCTGTGTGAAGGCAACAGAAGTGCAGGTCTTTCTGTGCACAAGTCTGCCCAGCCTGGCCTTGCCCTTGACAATGCAGTATGGGACACCCATCTTACGGCACAGAGCAGGCAAGAACACCACCAGCTACAAATGGCAAATTAAATCAATTAAGAATCGACAACAAACCCCACTTACACATCAAAACAGAAGCCAAAACAAATCTGAAAAAAATGGTTACAGAAATGCTTCTGAGAGAAATTGAGTGGTTGCTGCTCAGGGTTAAAAAGCTCATTTTTAATCTTCAGTTTGAATTCAGGTGAAGAAATTCATTACATCATTGCAGACAACCACATGGGCTATTCTGTTGACAGCTGAGAGGAACAAACCTCAATGGGATCCACATCGTGAGCAATAACGACCAGCTGTGCCTTCTTGCTCTCCACTAGTGTGGTCACTGTGTTCACGCCTGAGAAATAACAAGAGTGTCAATTAAAAAAAAAAAAGATACATACATCACTGGTTCTCAACTAGGCGGCCTCAACAAGATTCTAGAAGGCCCCAATGACTTAAATATTATTCATTAAAAGGCAAAAACAACACTAAAAATAAAGATGACCAGAGGTACATTTCAGATGGGAGGGCCTTTGAATAATGTCTTGGACAAAGGAGTCAAAAAGGTTGAGAACTACTGATTGAGATAAATGCCATGTACAAATGAGTAACTCATAACTCAGGAAAGGATTGTACCTTTCAATGTCTTTAAGGAAGACACTTTAAAAAGACCCACCTGCACGGAGGACTGGTGGCCTCTTAGTGGGCACGTCTCCCTTTCCAGCAGCCTTCTGTTCAGCACGAGCCAGCAGTCTCTGTTTCTTCTCCTGCTTGGTCTCAGGCCTGTATTTGTGGGCCAGCTTGAACAGCTGGGTAGCTACAGAAAGGCATTTAAAAAAAAAAAAAAAAAAAAAAAAAAAAAAAAAAAAGTGTAAATGTAAAAGCCATTTTACCTTTTCAGCAATCAATTCTAGCAAGTAGCAACAATGCTAGAAGGACCTCAAAGTCAAATTTAGGACAAACTTAAGCCAAATTTTACAGTACAGTTCCTAAGCAGCAATAATATACAACAGTGCATCAGTGATCTTGGTGGAAATTGTCCACATAAACTTCAGATAGCAAATATTATTCACATCATCTGCATATGTATAAAATGACACAAGTCTAAACATTTCGAGGCTGATATGTTGTTTTTACCAATTAACTGGAGGAACTATTGGTTCTCTGTAAAAATATTGGAATAATAAATAATAAATAATATAAATGATAAAATGCAGCACTTTTACATTATGCAGAAAGTTTGTTCAGTTTACTGATTTTAAACTATCTGCAATCAGTTATAAGCAGATTTTACATTTGTTATTGAATTGGAAAAATCCACTATTTGCAACATCTAACAGCATTGCTGTACAGATGGCAAAGTCAAGAGACACCAGTCAAACGAAAGACTCACCGGTTTGGCGGTCCAGAGCCTGGGCGAACTGGTTGATCGCAGGGGGAACCTTCAGACGCTTATATAGAATGGCCCGCTGCCTCTGCAGACGGACGTAACGTGGCCATTTCACAAATCGGGTCAGATCCCGCTTTGGCTGGATGTCCTGACCTGAAGATTAAAGTGCATGACTTTCATTAGCAATAAATGGCATCAAGGTACAAACTGTCAATTGATTTCCAGATATTTGTGCATCAGCGATCTTGGTGGAAAATTGTCTGCATTGTTGTTAAGATAGCAAATATTCATTACATCATCTGCACTTATTTACACACAGTTCAAATGACTGTGTGGACTCAAATCTCATCAACAGTCCAGTTGTTACTCACCAATGCCAAAGTTCTTAGGCCTCTTCTCAAACAGGGGGTTCACAACTTTCTTGGCCTCATGCTTCTTGGCCACTGAAGGGGCTGGTGCCACCTTCTTCCCCTTAGCCTTTTTTCCTTTAGGCTAGGGAGAGATGCACAACATTGTGAGTTCAATATCCACAATGAGCAGAAAATTGAACAAAATAGCGTTTTACAGCTCTTGCTCAGTTTAAAAAAATAACTTCTACACAAAAGTTCAGGTGAAGAAATTCAAGACATCACTGCAAAAGCCAAAAAAGCCTAACAAATGTTGTGACATGCGTTGTAGCAATTTAGTATTGCTGATAAACGCTTATCTAACACTATTGCATTCTCATTAATCATAATTGGCTAATTATTAATTGACAAACGCGTGTAATAGTGAAGAATACAGCAATGCTTGTGTTTAAGAAGCACCAGAGGGCCGATCCGATTCATTTGTGGCCTACAAACCAATCCGCTAACATGTTAGCATTCGTTAGTCATTGTTGAGTTACTCGTAATAATAAACATGTTATTTTAAAAATTATAACCCTGAGCCCGTTTTAAAACTACGGATAAGAACAATTAAAGGCTCACAGACCAAAGGCGCCACATCTCGAGACGTCGCTGCTGACAGTAAACGGACACTTACAGCTTACAGAAGTTCTCATAATTCTTCATCTACATACTTAAAATGTTCACAATTCTCGTCCAGAGAGCAAGCGCTGGTGCTTTATTTTCCATAACTGATATATTATGAGCCCTAGAACAACCTAGAAAACAGGATGCTTAAGGATTTTTATAAAGTGAAGGCTCCCCAGTCAAAACCATCGGACACTCACCATGTTGGTTCAGACGGAAAGGAGGAAGAAGGGGATTGTGGGAAATTTAACTACCGCGACATTTGGTAATGACATCATCTGTACGCGACAGAACAAAAGCGGGAGGCTCATTTATATTTGAAGAGATATTAGAAGAATGCTTGCAGTTGTAAGTAGCGACTTTATATATTTAAGTTATAGTACATACATTCTTCTTAACTCATTAATTATCCATGCGTGATGTACAGTCGCAGAAATCTTCACGCGCTGTTTATTTTTAGCGTCAGAGAGAAACAAAATAAATCTCGAACACTGGCATCAAATGTTCAGTCATGTTCTAATTTGTTACAGTGTTAATTTAAGTTTGTTATGTTATAATATTTGATAATATATTATTCTATTATATTGATGTTTTTTAATTATTATTGTTTTATATATATATATATATATATATATATATATATATATATATATATATATATATATATATATATATTTACAATCATGCCAATAAAGCAACTATGAATTTTGAATTTGACATTTGCAAATGCATTAATTGAACTGTGTTGAAGAATAGACTAGTACTCTTTTTATGTGTTTCTGAAAATAGCCAGAATTGACTTTTTTACAAATGGACGAGCGGTTGTTAAACCAAGTCACTTTGCCTTCACGAGCCGTCCAATTTGATCTCTTACATATGCAAACCCAGGATTTACAAATGTACAGTATAAGTGTTAATGTACAATTGTAAAAACTGACTACCTAGGGTTAATTAATTAACTAACTACTAAGCTATAAAGTATAAACAGTATTAAGTATACAGTTATTATGGGTTAAAAATGAGTACATCATTTCATTTTAAAAATTGTGGAAATGCAACAGTGCCTGTTATATGTGTTTAGTTGCGGTTTGTGTGATAATTAATTGCAATTCTAATAAAGTTTTGTTTCAGATCCTTTAGCACAAAGTAGAGTGTGACTGAAGAGCGCTGAGATGACCACACAGAGAGTCCTCCCGCAAAGCAAAGAGACTCTACTGCAGAACTACAACAAGAGACTTAAAGATGACATCAGGTCAATTCTAGACAATTTTACGGAAATAATCAAAACTGCCAAGGTATGTTGGCATGCATTGTGCTGTGTGATGTTCATAGTTTTATGATTTTAACTATGAGACAATAATCTGGTTATTGCTTCGATCAGGTGGAAGATGAGACTCAGGTTTCCAGGGCGACTCAAGCTGAGCAGGACCACTATGAGATGCATGTGCGAGCCGCCAACATTGTAAGTATGATAGACGCCTCAGATTTGGCTGATGTTAACAGTTAACACATTTAAAGGGATAATACACTCAAAAATGAAAATTCTGTCATCGATTACTCACGCTCATGTCATTCCAAATTCATAAGATTTTAGTTTATCTTTAAACACAGTTGAAGATATTTTTAATGAAATCTAAGAGATTTCTGTCCCTCCAAGTCTATTCACCCAAAACTTTGACTTTTCAAAATGTTCTTAAAGAGATTATAAAACAATGATCAGCAGATATATACATAGAGCACTCAAATATCTCAGCCGTACTCGTTTTACTTGCGGAAGCTGAAACGCGCTGCCGTGACGTTATGTGTCAAGCAAGCATGCTTGAGCTTCCGTTTACCATATTTGATGTGCTCTATGTGCACTGATCAATGTTTATATGTGAATAAATTAAATCTGTGTCATATAAAGTGACCATGTCTCTTCAGAAGACTTCTTTAACCACTCAATTCATATAGATGATTTCACAATCTCTTCACAGTTTGAAGCGAATACACTTTAAATATCTTCATTTGTGTTCTGAAGATGAATGACATTTGTAATGACATGAGGGTGAGTAACTGAAGATTCATTTTTGGGTGAGCCAACCCTTTCAGTGTGTTTGTGTTTTAGGTCCGTGCAGGAGAGTCTCTCATGAAGCTCGTCTCAGACCTGAAGCAGTTCCTCATCCTGAATGACTTCCCCTCTGTCAATGAGGCCATCAGTCTCCGCAACCAGCAGCTGCGCACGCTGCAGGAAGAGTGCGACAAGAAGCTCATCTCCCTGCGTGATGAGATTGCCATCGACCTGTATGAGCTCGAGGAAGAGTATTACTCCTCCAGGTACAAATAGACCAGTGATCCCAAACGTGTGCAGTCACCTCTGCCTTCCCTTGCTTACCAACGCCATAAACGTGATGCATATATACATCGTTAGAATATAATACATGGTGATTTATGGAGCCGTTGCTATGTCTATAAAGATATTTTTAACTTGCACAACCAATTATTGGCTCCAACCGTTGATCATTTTACTAAATGCGCTAACCTTGTTGGTTTGCCCCATTTGTTTTATTACACCTTGCTAGTTTGGTCCTCCGTAAACATACACACATTCATATACCATTGTGCCTTAATGAGAGTGTTTATTCTTGCAAGTAAGCCTATAGCTTATGAAAGTGTGCATTTTTCCTCTCAAACAGCTGTCATGTAGTAAGACTCGCTTACAATTTAGATGCTGTAGACCCTTGGGTTTTATTCTACTTGTCATGTTTATAACAAGCCGGACATCATCATATCTGTTTCTGCTATAGCAAAATCCATATATCCATATTGTCATATCCATCCATATTGCAGTCACACCAAAGACATTATAAAGCACTTTCCATATAAAAAGTTTTGTATAAGAAAACTTCTGTTATACATATATAAGTGCATGTAAATATTTCCTCTCCAGGTGCCTTAATCGATTGTGTTTGAGAACATTTTATTTTATTTTGCAATCAGGAATCAGGATGTGTATTTACTTTTATTAGTGGTGCTGGTCAGATCATTTATTTTATTAGAGATTAGTATATGATAAATCTGGACCTTTATTGTTATTTAATGATTTTAGATAAATTTAAGCTGCCTTTGAAGCACACCATTGTAACCAGTAATAGTTATATGTGAAGAGAAATTTTCATTGGGTTTTTATGGAAAAAATTTCATAATTTTTTTTTTTTTTTTAGTCATTTGATATTGGATTGGACACAATGTTGGATGAGCTGCAAAATTAAAAGCACTTCAGAATTTTTAAAACAAATATATGGTGCTGTAAGTAGTGTATAGATTACTTTTAAGAATCAAATTAATTTGCTTGCTCGAAGAAAGTTGTTAAGATCAAGAAGCAGAATTTTTTTTTTTGAGAATTCATAAACGGCATGATTTTTTTTTTCTTTCTCTGTTAAGCTAAGTGAAGATTGTGTATCTGGCAAAATATTTTAGCTTTCAGTTGGCATATGTGTAAAGTTAAAAATGTAAAATTTATCATTTATAAGGCATTTGTTGTCCTCAGTGGTTTAAAATTGCACTACACTATGTTTCTTTGTGGTGCCGTATTTAATAGAAACAGCGTGGGTCACATTAGTACCTGTTTAAAATGTATCAGATTATTTGTCAGGTTTTCCACAAACCAACTGGTCATTTCAAATTTCATAAATAAATAAACCAGATAGAAACGAGTGCACATTTAGTGTCCGATCTATTATTTTCTCGCCTCCGATTTGGAACTTATGTTCTGCCTCTGTCTGTTGAGTTCATAGTCTAAATTCTCTGCAGCTTACAGCCTTTCGCTTTTCATCTATTGAGCAATTCTATTATTAAACTCTACACACATCTGTTCAATGCACAGAAAGACAGCAAGCAGAAGAGCAATGTGATCTGACAGACCATCATGTGACCACACGTTTCCAATCAATAAGTTATTAGCAATCCTGAATAATGCTTTTCACAACTTCCTTTCTCTGCTTGGGCTTCCTTTCCCAGTTCTTTCATGTTATGTGAGTTTGTTTGTGTATGTGTCTCTTACAAATGTTCATTATTCTCATATACTCCTAACTGTTTACCAAGTGTGTTTTTAGGCAGAAGTGGACAGTGGAAATGTTAGTTCATGTGCTTGTGTGTAACGTGTGTGTATAACATTTCTAGCTGTGGACAGTGGGATGGTGTTGAGTTGCCACTTTGTGAGGCCTTTCATCGGCGGGACAGTTGGGGGTCCCCCGAGACGACCTCTGACCCTTCACATGCCAACCCAGAGGATTCAGACCACTTGGGGACCCAGGAGTCCATGCACGGCAGCAGCACTAGTGAGCAGTCGTGAAACACTGGCAGCTTCCTTTATGGACCAGTTAGATTACACAGCCAAGCAACTTGCCATCTTAATAAGCGCCGTCGTAAACCTCCAGCTGTAGACTGCAAATCTAGAGTACTTGAATTGATGTGATTTTTTTTTTTTTTTTTTTTCTCCTGCAAAAATGACACTGAATTAATACTGAGATCATTTCTTATGAGTAATATTTCAGTATTGTAGCTAAATAACTTTGGGTAACAGTGGTATAATAAAATGTTTTCTTTGCTTATTCTGGTTTGAATAATATTACAACTATGCTATACTTTATTTTCATCATTGTTCTGCAAAAAAAAAAGTACAGATTAAGATAAATTCTGTAATTAAACTTGTTTTAGGAAGTGGTGTTTTGTATGCTAATAGAAAAGACTTCTCTGTAAACATGCTGCATACATTTCAGAGTAAATCTTGCTCCTCTTTTTAAGTAACAAAATTCACTGTTAAATTTCACTATTACATGTGCATTGTAATGCTCTTCATTTTTTTCAAAATGTGACTGCCAAGGAAATGTTCTCTTTTTGTCTTTGATTTTTTTTTAAATTAGTTTCCTATATATTTTTGACCTTTCCATTTCAGGTTGTTACAAGTAATCTGAGCAAAAACTCTTTTAATAGGTTAAAATTTTATTTCATTAGGAAATTCTAGAATAAAAATAACCTTTGATAATAAAAAATGAGGTTGCATTAATATGTAGTGATCCAGGCAATTTTGTTGAATTGTTCCAAATCAGACTGAAACCTATAACAAAGTTACACAGCACATAATTATTAAACCAAAATGTTGTCCTACTTTAAAAAGTTTTCAGAAATGAACAATGTTTTGAGAGAAGTTTTATTGTAAAATGTTTATGATCGTAAGCTATGGAGACATTTTTAAATACAGTAAAAATATTTACATCATTCAGATTACAGAAAGAAAAAAACTGTACGTCTAGTTGACTAAAAAAAAAAAAAGGGTGGAGGATTAGTATCGTCGGTTCATCTTCTTGAATTTCTCATAGTGGTAGTCATCTGTGGCCTTCTCGTTATTCGGTCTCTTGCGGAAATTGGGTGGTGTGGCTGGAGAGCAAAAGAAAAACACAAATCACATGAACAAATTCATTAAATGCAATTCACTCTGTCAATTAGGCAAAATAGGTTTTTTGATCTTACACTCAGGTGCTGGATTCTCAGTGTCTCCTACTCGTAGCGGCCTGGCTTTGGGCTCTTCTCTGTGGCGTCTCTGGGGAGCGTTTACATCCTCATGATAGACTTGAGAGAAGAACAGAAAATGAGTTAACCATTGTTAGGAAATATTTCAAACATTCCTAGTTAGTAATTACATTTTTAAACATTGGACATAGATAAAGCTGTTAACTAAATCTAGATGTAATGGATAATCTTGATGAAAAAAAAAAAAACTTTTCTGAATATAAACTACAAATAGGTTTAATGATACAATTAATTAGTTTACATAAAGAAATAAAGGACAAATACATTAACCTTACAAAAAAAATCTAATATGAAATGAATCCTGAAAAAAAGAAAAACAAAAGGCATCACAACTGTTGTGAACATTGAATGAATGAATGAATGAGGCATTTATATAGCATTTATATAGATAAGTTTCTTGAGCAGCAAATCAACATATTTGAATGATTTCTGAAGAATCATGTGACTGAAGACCGGAGAAATGGCTGCAGAAAATCACAGACATAAATTACACTTTAAATTATTAAAATAGATAACAGTTATTTTAAATTGTAAAAATATTTCACCGTTTTACAGTATTTGCTGAACACAAGAGACTTCAAAAACATTAAAATCTTACTGAGCCCAAACTTTCGAAGGAATGGTAGTGTAGGTGCACACTTACAGCGATTATGCTGGACATAATTCACAGCAATGTTAGTGGGAACGAAGGAGGTCCCGTTGTCTTTCTTCTTATTCCTCTGCTCAGCGAGCAGCTTTGCTTTGGCATCTTCTGTGCTGATGATGTTCTTTATCTTTGCACTTGTAAGAATGGGAAAAAGAGGGTTTTGAAGCTGGCATCCAAATCTAGGTGGGTCTAATAACCCAGACTACAGAGAAAAATATCTGATGCGATCAATGGAAAACGTCCGAATTATTTTTGGTCTTTTTACTTACTCAATCCCCAGATCCACCTCTGGAATTCCACTCAGCATCTGATTGGACAACATCTCTTCTGTCTTTTTGGCAGAATTGACACGGATGCTCTCTGGAAGCTCGTACAGGAGGTCCTCTGGGTTCTTCACCTTCACCTTCTGCTCCTCTGCCTCCACCATGCCTTTCTTTTTCTTTAACTCAGTCTCAATGTACTTCATCCTGAATAAAATCACATACAAGGAGAGAGAAGACAAAACCATATTGACAGAGGCAAAATCACCAATGAAGAAAGACCACCATGCAGAAACTCAGCTTGGCAACTTACATGTCTGCATCTTCATCTCGTCTGTTAGTCTCGGCAGAAAAGGAGGTGCCAAGATTCAGGTCGTTTTCATCGACTGTCCTATAGTGGGGAGGAAAAGTGAATTATTTAACTTGTAAAATACAAAAACATCAACTTTAAATGAAAAGCAAACACTTACAAGTTTTGGTTTCTGTCTTTCACTTTCTTCATGTCAACAACACCTCCAGTCTTCAGTTTAAATGGGTCATCCTAATACACAAAAAGGGAGTGACAATATTTTACCCCTTTATTAGTTCATAGGATACATTTACTACAACACTGCAAGTACAACATTGTACTACAAAATGTAGTTCAATTAAAAAACATTCATACCTCAAGCTCAGCCTCCAAAGGAAGCTTCTCTCCTACAAGTAACGTTGCAATGCTGGAGGAATAGAATGAAAAATTAGCATGTAATATTTAGAATTGAATTAAGCATACTGGAAAATTATTTTATATGCAAAAATTAGAAATTAAAAATGAAACATTGTACAAAAATTAAAACTCGTGCAAACGTTTAAGACCAACCTCACTCCATGCTGCCTTTTTCGTAGACTTTGAAGTTCCTTGGCTTCATCCAATTTGGACCTTGGAAACCAAATTTAAACATATTTTCATATGCATAAAAAATGGCATCTGCATGTTGCCTCTGAATGAATCTGACGGGTATAAACGCTTTTCTGTAGTTCGGTTTATCTGATTTATGGCTAAATTTAAGTTACTTTATTTGGCCTGAACGTGATAAACATATCTACCTGACAACGGCTTTTGTCTCATCATCTTCCTCGTCGGATGAATCCTCTTTCTTCCTCCTAAAATTCTTACCCGGTGGCATGATTTCAAAGATCTTTTTAAATCTATATATTTAATGTTTATTTTCACAGGCCTGTACGCAGCGTCGACGGTCTGTGTTTAGCGACGGACCTCTCTCCAAATTTCCGGAAACTTCCGCTGACGTCACAATTACTGTATTAACAACTGATCTAAGGTCAGCTCGTCTGTTTTTCCAAATAAACGTTAAACGGAGTAAAGCGACTATAGGGGATGAAGAGGCTGGTTCAAGATCAGCTAATTTTATGAATAGAAAAAACAAAACAAAAACGTAAAAATGATAACAAAAACAATTAAAAACATCAACAGCCCAAACAAGTAGTACGTACATTTTTATAGTGTAAGTAAATAAAAAATAGTTTTTGATCAGATGAAAGAGCTGAAAGCGTTCATTGGCTCTGGTCAAAGCTGTGACGCACACTTATGCTGTTTTCAGTATGGATGCTGTTTAGTACACTGTTACCCACCTCTGTTACAAACACCACAGATTGGCCTAAAATGATCATCTATGAGTGTTATTTTTGTTTATGTCTGACAGGTAAATAACTGTTTTTATCTTTCCTTTGGTTGAAGCGAAGTGTCACTGTTTATTTGCTAAGATAACATCATGTCGACTGAGCGAATGAAAAGTGTCTTGCAGCCCGAGTGGAAATATGGCCTGTTTATTCTGCAAGATCGTGATGTAAAACAGCCTTTGAGTGGTTGTCGATGACATTTAGAGAAACTGTAATGTGTTGAAGAACAAGATAATGACCGAAGCCGCAGAAAGAAACCGTATGGTTTGTTTTGAAATTATTTTTTCGATTAAGATGAATAGTATGGTCTGGTTCGTATTAATATTATTGTTTTTCAGTTTCTCTTCGGAGTTGTTAAAGCTAACGTACTTTTCGTGTGAAAAGCAGATTTACAGATCATTTTTATAATGTAGCATTGTGCATCTCTCCAATGTAACAATGGACAGGGTGTTATGCGATGAATGCATCCTTCAGTTGTGCTGGTCGCATGAAACAGCATTTTTGTGCTCCTGAGAGTTTCAGTCACCGACTCACAGTGGTGCCATCTAGCAGATGTGCTCAGCCTAATTTTTATTCCTGTTTTCTTCTGTCATTATTATTATTATTTTTTTAAATAATTTATTCGATGATGGCAGATTTTCTCTTTCACTCTGATACTGTAAGTTCATTAGAAGGCGACTGACTTAATGGTGACTTAATTAGATGGGGACTATCTTCATATTTCTTTTTGTTTACCACAGAAGATAGAAAGGAGGGTTTTAAAACTATTTGAGGCTAAATAGATGATTTCATTTAATGTCCTTTTCTTTTTTGGGGGGTGTACTTTAACCTCACAGCTGTTTATTGTATTGATGCTGTCTAGAGTTGTATCAGTAGTTGTCAATTCTCTGTGCTTTGTAATAGAGTGAAGTCAAAATCAAGATGACTGACAGCGGGGATCTTTGTCCTCACTTGGACTTTATTGGTGAAATAACTAAGGAGGAACTTATTCAGAAATCAAAGGTTAGAATTTCTTTTGCTGATATTTAAGTGTTAAATGTATTATGAGTGCTTTGTATTGAATTGTATCATGTTATTTTTACTCAAGGGCACGTGTCAGTCATGTGGGGTAGGTGGACCAAACCTTTGGGCATGTCTACAGGTAAGGAGCCTTTTCCCTAGCAAAAACATACAAGAACAATGGGTTTTAAGCATGTAGAAAGATGTATGAATTACGCCCAGAACATTTCTTTAAAGTCACCATGAAATCAAAATTCACAATTTTTTTTACATTTTTTTTTTAAATGGAATATTGCAGGATTTATTATTTGTTTGTGCACATCATTATTTTTTTTTTTAAATTCATGTGCAGTCATAATTGATTGGACTGTTGTTGTTTACTATTGCTGCCCTCTCATGTGAGTTACAGGTTGTCTTGCCCTCACACCGAAAAACACATCATCAGAGAAGAGAAGAAATGTTGTTGCATGAGGGAGGGAGAAGTTATTTTGATTAAAGGATAGTTCACCCAAAAATAAAAATTACGTCATTTAAGGATTAGTCCACTTTTAAATACACTTTTCCTGATAAATTTACTCACCCCCATGTCATCCAAGATGTTCATGTCTTTCTTTCGTCAGTCGAAAAGAAATGAAGGTTTTTGAGGAAAACATTCCAGGATTTTTCTCCTTATAGCGGATTTCAATGGCTACCAACAGGTTGAAGGTCAAAATTACAGTTTCAGTGCAGCTTCAATGGCTTTGAACGATCCCAGATGAGAAATAAGCAGACATCCCAACCTGCAAAAAGTCATTTCAGGGAATGACCGATCGATTCGCTAGATAAGACCCTTATTACTCATCTGGGATCGTTTAAAGCCCTTGAAGCTGCACTGAAACTGTAATTTTGACCTTCAACCTATTGGTAGCCAATGAAATCCACTGTAAGGAGAATAATCCTGGAATGTTTTCCTCAAAAACCTTCATTTCTTTTCGACTGAAGAGAGAAAGACATGAACATCTAATCCTTTAATTACTCACCCTTGTGTCGTTCCAAACCTATAAGACTTTCATTCATCTTCAGAACACAAATGAAGATCTTTTTGATGAAATCAGAGAGCTTTCTGTCCCTCTATAGACAGCTATGCAACTACCACTTTGACGCTTCAAAAAGTCTACAAAGAGATCGTAAAACTAATCCATATGAATTGAGTGCTTTATTTTCTGAAGAGACTCAATTGTTTTATAAGATGAACAGATTTGAAGGGTTAGTTCACCCAAAAATGAAAATAATGTCATTTATTACTCACCCTCATGTCCCTCACATGAGGGTGAATAGGCAAACAAAAGATTTGTAAAGCTTCGAAGCAGTGTTTTGAAATCAGCCATCACTAGATATTGTTGAGAAGTCATTATTTTGGTTTTATTGGTGTATAAAAATTATTCTCGTCACTTCATAATATTAAGGTAGAACCACTACTCACATGAACTGATTTAAATATGTTTCGAGTACCTTTCTGGATCTTGAGAAGTTCAGTGGCATTGCTCGCAATGGAGGCATCACTGAGCCACCTGATTTCATCAAAAATATCTTAATTTGTTTTCCGAAGATGAACGAAGGTCTAATGGGTGTAGAACGACATGAGGGTGAGTAATAAATGACATTATTTTCATTTTTGGGTGAACTAACCCTTTAATTTAGTCTTTTATTCACATATAAACATTGATCAGTGAACATAAACAGAAGCTCAACCGAACCTGCTTGATTTGCAAGAACAAACCTCATTGGTTCTTGCAGAAGCTCAAACGTGCTGCGTAACACATGAGATCGAATCTCATTGGTTCTCACATGTCAAGTGAACATGCTTGAGCTTCCAATTACCACAACTGATTTGTGAGTTGATGAATGTTTATATGTGAATAAAAGCCAAAATTCAATCTGTTCATCTATAAAGCGATCATGTTTTCATCTGCTCAATTCATATGGATTAGTTTTACAATCTCTTTATGATCTTTTTGAAGCATCAAAGTGGTAGTTGGTAGTGACTGTCAATGGAGGGACAGAAATCACTCAGGTTTCATCAAAAATATCTTTATTTGTGTTCCAAAGATGAACGAAAGTCTCACGGGTTTGGAACGACATGAGGGTGAATAATTAATGACAGAATTTTCATTTTTGGGTGAACTATCCTTTAATCAAAATAACTTTCCCCTCCCTCATGCAACAACATTTCTTCTCTTCTCTGATGATGTGTTTTTCAGTGTGAGGGCAAGACAACCTGTAACTCACATGAGAGGGCAGCATTAGTAAACAACAACGGTCCAATCAGTTATGGATGGACACAATCAAGTCCTGTTCTGCTTTTTCGTTTGTTTGTTTGAGAAGCAGTTTCACTCAGATATGCATCACAATAGAAATCAAAAGACTGTCAAAACCTCTGTTTCATGGTGACTCTAAATAATATATTTCTTGAAAATCATTACTCTCATTATTATCCTGCTTTGTCCACAGTGTGACTGTCCCTATGTAGGCTGCGGAGAATCATATTCTGATCACAGTACTATACACGCACAGGTGACGTTCTCTTTCATTCTGTCTAGGCATTCATTCTATATAGGTATCATCCATATATCTTTTTTTTGTTCTTTTGTACATGTTCTTTTTACCCTTTTCCAGGCCAAAAAACACAATCTGACAGTAAACTTGACCACATTCAGGGTGTGGTGTTATGTCTGTGAAAGGGAGGTATTTCTGGAACCAAAACCTGTTATTCCTATATCAGTAGCTCACCGCTGCAAACAACACGAACAGGTAAATAAACATGTATTAAGGTGGCACTTATTGTTTGAGGTTGGCTGTGTCTTCTGCATTATTAATATCTCATTTAGACACAATAATTTATAAAGCACATGTACAATACAAGATACACAATTCACTTTTTTACATCCCCAAAGGATCCTCTTCCCCAGACAGCATGTTACCCATTGAAGGCAGTTCCTATCGCAGTGGCGGATGAGGAAGGCTCAGAATCTGAGGAGGATGAGATTAAACCTAGAGGTATAATCATGTAGACAGGAATCTAGTACATATTGCATGTCATTTCAAATCCTCTAATAAATGATAAATGGCAAGGACACACCCCTAGACATTGATGGGAACATGTGCACTACCATTCAAAAGTTTGAGATCGGCAAGATTTTTTAAAATTGTTTTTGAAAGAAGTCTTTTATGTTTACCAAGGCTGCTTTTATATGCAATACACATTAAGATCAGTAATGCTTTGAAATATTATTACAATTCAAAATACCTGTGTTCTGTTTTTAATATATTTTATAATGCAGTTTATTCAATGCCAAAGCTGAATTTTCAGCTGCCATTTCTGCCAAGTCTTTCTAATAAGTTGATTTATTTAGAATATTTTTTGTGGAAATATTTTTTTTTCAGGATTCTTCCATGAATGGAAAGTTAAAAAAGAACAACAGTTATTTTAAATGGAATGTTTTTGTAAACTCTTTACTGGCATTTTGATCAATTTATTTCATCCTTGCTAAATAAAAGTATTAATTCTTGTTATTTATATTATTTAAAAAATCTTATTGATGATCTTTTATATAAACCTTTACATTTTTATTTAGTAACAGATGTGGATATCTTGCCATGTTTATGCAACAGCTTAAAGGAGAGGATTGAATAATGAACAAATAACCAGTCAATTTCTTAGTTATTTTAATATGAAAATATTGCTTAATGGATGCAAGTAGCCTGAATTAAATTGAATATCATTGTCAATGGTTATTATGTGTAATGACTAAGATTCTATTCCACAGTGCAAAATTTGAGGTTCATCTATCATTGCTAAAAGTAATAATTAAAAATAAGCTTGTTATGCTTAATGCTCTTTACTCTATCTAAGGTCTCACAGGGATGAAGAACATTGGGAACTCCTGTTACATGAACGCTGCGCTGCAGGCCCTGTCTAACTGGTGAGCTATTTATTTAACAGCTTGTGCAGCATAAATCCAGGCAACACACCGATTGGAAGTGTGACTGATTTCACTGATTAATTTTCCAGTTCGGTGCATCCTTCCCTTTAAACTTACAATGGTTTTCCTACTTCTTTTTCTCTTCAGTCCTCCTTTGACTCAATTTTTCCTGGATTGCAGTGGGCTGGTGCGTACGGATAAGAAGCCGGCATTGTGTAAAAGCTATCAGAAGCTTATCTCTGAGCTCTGGCACAAGAAACGGTAACAAGCACTGACTTGCCAAACCGCTAACGTAGATCTGGCCAGTTCTAGCATACCTAATTTTAACCATTTGAGCTTGATCCTAATTATCTGAACCTTATCATTCTCCATTGGTTTTCTTTTCCCTCTTCTGTACTTACTTTGACTTTCTGTCCAGGCCAAGCTATGTTGTTCCCACTAGTCTGTTTCATGGAATAAAACTGGTGAACCCCATGTTTCGTGGCTACGCTCAGCAGGTATATAAAGCAGTGTTATATTTTTAGTATTATAATAATTATTATTATATTGCCTTTGTTTACTTTTAGTTTTAGTCATTTTAGTACTTCAACTTATTTTATTTTAGTAAGTTGCAAAGTAGCTAATTTTCATTTAAGATTTATAAGTTTAAGTTTTTCATTTAATATTTTATTTCAGTGAACAAAATTAATTTGAATAGTTTAGTTTTAGTTAACAGTAACAACAATGATATGAGATTACTATGCAACATTTCAAGACTGTAAATGTGTTTAGGCCTCAGAGACTTTTTGTAAAGTTCACACTTCTTGCTTCTGTCTTTTTTAGGACACTCAGGAGTTTTTGCGATGTCTGATGGACCAGCTTCATGAGGAGCTGAAGGAGCCTTTGACCGACTGCAGCAGTGCAATCTTAGATGTCGACCCTGACCGCAACCTTGACAACCAAAATCATTTTGAAGGAGACCGAAGCCCCTCTGAGGACGAGTTCCTATCGTGTGACTCTGGATCCGGAAGCGAGAAAGGAGATGTAGAGAGGGCAGGAGGAGAAGCAGAGCTGCTCATCCAAGATGAGTGTGTGGGCGTGAGAGGAAACGGCGGGATCTCAGAGAAAGAGAGGCTGAAAGAGAGAAGAGGAGAAGAGAGAACACGGGAAATGGATGAGGATGCAGATGTGGACACAGCCGCACAAGAGGGACAGGCAGAGAGAGAAACAGAGGCAACGACTGCAACCACAACTGTGCCGACATCAGGAAATACAGGTATGATGTTCTTATAATCTTAGGCTACATTCACACTGTCAGTTTTTGGGATTGACAACCACATTTACTTACAGTTGTGAATCTCAAAATGTCCCTTTCTAACAGCAGCTTACATTAGCATCGCGAAACAAGCCCGTATTCAGTAACCATAGCGACAGTTACCAAAGATGGCGATATCCGTCTTTGGTCTTATCACTTTTGATGCAATAAGAGTCCAATCGCAGCTGCGAGTTAATTCATCAAATATTTATTAACCGACAGCAGCTTTTATATCTGGTTGGAGAGCGAAGCATTTGAGTCGCATGCAGAACACAAAACTGGCGGAAGCAGCTCTGGTGGAGAACAGTGACTGGATCTAAAACCTTCAGATGACACACAGTCTTTATGAAGGTTTTGGATGTGAAAACATAAATCTTTTCACTTCCTGATCCCTCTTTTTCTTGCAGAACCTGATAATGAAGCTTCCATGCACTGTCCGTCCTCTCATCCTTGTAGCCCTGCTCACAGTTTGCAGGAGCTTCACTCCAGACTCTCCAGCAGCCCACCAAGATCCAGCCCCCTCAGAACTGGACCCACTTACACCTTAAAGAAAGGTTTGCTTCTCTCATAAAGCCAAATACACCATAGATTAAAAAAAAAAAAAAGTAGAATTTTGCTTTACACTAAATAACCATTATGTTTGTTTGTCTTATAGCTCAGATGCTGCTGAGCACCAAGAAAAAGAAGCAATCACGTTTCCGCAGTGTTATTTCAGATATCTTTGATGGATCCATTCTGAGTCTGGTTCAGTGTTTGACATGTGACCGGGTGAGGAAAGATGTAATGTAACTGTAGAACCAAACGTTAAGTAACTAGAAGGATTTATTTTAATGGTACAGTATGTGTAAGATTGCAGAAATAGCAATGATTTAAAGACAATATCTGCCTTTGTAGGTTTCGACAACCGTGGAGACCTTTCAGGACCTGTCTTTGCCTATTCCGGGTAAAGAAGATTTGGCCAAACTCCATTCCTCCATCCACCAGAGTGCTCCCGTTAAAGCTGGTGTCTGCACGGATGGCTATGCGGCCCAGGGATGGATCTCCTACATCATGGAATCTATACGAAGGTATAGTGAGGGTGTGGTGGGGCTGAGAATGAACAAAGGGATAAATGAATTGCACTACAGTACAAAAGTCTGTAAGATTGAAAGAAGTTTCTTATGCGTTAATTTGAAATATGATTACAATTTAAAATAACTGTTTTCTATTTTCATATGTTTTTTGAATTTTATTGTATTCCTGTGACAGCACAGCTGAATTTTCAGCAGCCATTGCTCCAGTCTTAATGTCACATGATCCTTCAGAAATCATTCTAATATGCTGATTTGGTGACCTTATTATTATTATTATTATTATTATTATTATTATTATTAATGTTGAAAACTGTTGTGCTGCTCAGTATTTTTGTTGAAACCTTTTTAAAGATTTCTTGTTACAAAAAAATCATTTTTGTGCATAAATTAAATGCATCTTTGATAAATAAAATTCATAATTTTATAAAATGAATAAAATTAAATTTTTAATTTCTTTTTAAAAAAATCATACTGACCCCAAACTTTTAAACTGTAGAGTGTGTTTTCACCAATGCTGAATGTAAAACAATGTAATTGCACTGAAAGCAAACATTGATATTGTAATGTAAATGTATGTGTGTTAGTAAACACGGATCGTGATTAATCCACAGGTCGGTGGGCCAAGTAATAAAAAATAACGTTTTACATTTTTATAACCCAATTAATTGTGGGTGTGTCATGGGTGGATGAGATATCTAAATCAGAGATAATATGTTCGGGTGGGTGATGGGTGAATTTTTTAATTTTTTGCTGACAGGTGATTTTTAACAGTGGATTTGAGTGACGTTAGAGCTGATCCTCTATTGTGTGTGTTTATTCAGGTTTGTAGTGTCTTGTATTCCCAGTTGGTTTTGGGGACCCATGGTAACGCTGGAAGATTGCCTGGCAGCTTTCTTCGCTGCTGATGAGCTGAAAGGTAACCACACCATTTTTGACATTTCTGATTGTGCAATAATGAATGTGACAGAAAAGGGTAAAAAAAAAAAAGAAAAGATGTACTCCTTGGCAACATATGATGTTGATGTTTATTTTCTTTTTACCAAACAGGAGACAACATGTACAGCTGTGAACGATGTAAAAAGTAAGATTGCTTTAAAAAAAAAAAATGTGTGTGATCAACATATAAAAATGTAGTGGTTGCAATGCTGTGTAACTATTTCACTTACTTACTTATGGTTTTACAGCCAAAACCATACTGTAATTATTAGGTTTACATGTTTAGATGATGAAGCATGCTCATTTACTCTACCTGTTTCCCAGATTGAGAAATGGTGTGAAATATTGTAAAGTTCTGCGTCTACCAGAAGTAAGTACCCCTGTCCATTTCAATCTGCAACTTCAATACAACTTGTATTCGTAGTTTGTGTGTTTATGTGTGATCTTCTCTGCAGATATTGTGCGTTCACCTGAAGCGTTTCAGGCATGAAGTCATGTACTCATTCAAGATAAATAGCCACGTGTCATTTCCATTGGAGGGTTTGGATCTCAAGCCCTTCTTGGCTAAGGAGAGCTCATCTCAGATTACTACCTACGACCTGCTGTCTGTCATCTGTCATCACGGCACTGCTGGGAGTAAGTTACTTCTGTGTAATATTGCGAAATGTAGCAGGAGTTTTGAGATTTTGATATATGGCCTGACATTTTTTTATAGCTGGCATTTTTCCAAGATGAGAAAAATTTTACTATTTTGTCTGTTTTATTTGAGTGAATTTTGTTTTTCCCTGTTGAACAGGTGGTCACTACATAGCGTACTGTCAGAATGTGATCAATGGACAGTGGTACGAGTTTGACGATCAGTATGTATCAGAAGTGCACGAGACGGTAGTGCAGAATGCTGAAGCATATGTCCTCTTCTACAGGTACAAGTTTTTTGCTATTTTACACACCAACACACCAAATTAAAGCTGAGAGTGTGCACTTTAAGCCCATTCATTAAATAACTGTAATTTGAATATGTTTTGGCAAACGGCTAAAATAACAAAAAGTGTGCCTGTGTCCCAATATATATAGACCGAACTGTATGCCTAATTGTACGTACTATTGGAACACATAGTGTTGAGTGCACTTTTAAATGGTTGTAATTTCATGATGTTAATTTTCTTTCAGGAAGAGCAGTGAAGAATCTGTGAGAGAGAGACAGAAGGTTGTCGCTCTGGCTAATTTAAAGGAGCCTAGTCTGCTTCAGTTCTACATTTCCAGAGAATGGCTCAACAAGTTCAACACATTCACTGAGCCTGGACCCATCACCAACCACACTTTCCTTTGTCAGCATGGAGGTATAATCACACCCAAATACTGTCATGTATATCTAAAACCTCTCCAAACTGGACCAATTTAAGTGGAATTAATTACTTGACTGTAATATTAATTTACCTATATCAAGGTTTTGTCAAACCACAGGTTCAGAAGAGTTTAGGAGGTGTCAGTGGGCACTTCTGAGCTTTACTGTGTCATAAAGTTTGCTGCTTGAATGAAAACCACAATTCTTTTCTCTGTACTGTGATTACTGTGCAAGTATGAAGTGCTTAATGTGAGTACATATTGACTTAAAGGGTTAGTTCACCCAAAAATGAAAATAATGTAATTTAGGGCTGGGCGATATATCGCATGCGATTCTCACGCGCATTTCGTCAGTAAAGCCGGTTCCCTGATTACCGCTAAATCGCCATCACCTGCTTTAAAATGGAGCGCCTTTTAATAGACAAAGCCGTAGTTCACGGACAAACCACGCAAAATCACGTTCAGTATCGAAGATGAATCGACTTCAATAATGAACCCGATTTTGCGTGGCTTATCAGTGAATTACGGCTCTGTCTATTAAAAGGCGCTCCATTTGAAAGCAGGTGATGGCGATTTAGCGGTAATCAGGGAACCGGCTTTACTGACGAAATGCACGTGAGAATCGAATGCGATATATCGCCCAGCCCTAACGTAATTCATTACTCACCCTCATGCCGTTCCACACCCGTAAGACCTTCGTTAATCTTCGGAACACAAATTAAGATATTTTTGTTGAAATCCGATGGCTCAGTGAGGCCTGCATAGCCAGCAATGACATTTCCTCTCTCAAGATCCATTAATGTACTAAAAACATATCTAAATCAGTTCATGCGAGTACAGTATTTCAATATTAATATTATAAAGCAACGAGAATATTTTTGGTGTGCCAAAAAACAAAACAAAATAATGACTTATGTAGTGATGGCCGATTTCAAAACTCTGCTTCAGCGTTATGAATCAGTGTGTCGAATCATGATTCGGATCGTGTGTCAAACCGCTAAACTGCTGAAATCACGTGACTTTGGCGCTCCGAACAGCTGATTCGATACACTGATTCATAACACTCCGAAGCTTCCTCGCATGAACTGATTTAAATATGTTTTTAGTACAGTAATGGATCTTGAGAGAGGAAATGTCATTGCTGGCTATGGAGGCCTCACGGAGCCATCGGATTTCAACAAAAATATCTTAATTTGTGTTCCGAAGATTAATGAAGGTCTTACGGGTGTGGAACGGCATGAGGGTGAGTAATAAATGACATTATTTTCATTTTTGGGTGAACTAACCCTTTAAGTGAGAGAATAAATAGATTTACTTGCTACAGTAAGTGGTATGTGGCTGCAGTTTGTAAACCTCCATATAATAGATTATTTTAAATTGCTAGATCCTATGGGGTGTGATTGACAAAAAAAAGATATCTTTGAGTTATAAAATATGAAATTATTTAAAAAATGAAATACTTTAAACATGAAATAAATACCACCAATAGGTGGCAGCATGTTACTGGCTTAATGAGTGAGCCATTGCATTATTCATTTAACCCCACACCTCTCTTTGGGTAATTTTGTGAATACATAAAAGCAAATTCAAATTTCAGTTTGGACTTTTGTCACCCTATTCCAGTTTATTTTCTGTATATAGAATCTCCATAGAGAAACTTTGCCCCTCTGTTGGCAGTTATTATAAAATGCAGATCAATGTCATTTTTTTCCCACAAGAGGTCAGCAGAGACACTCAATGACTGAATGCATGATTTTTTTTTAAAGAGGCTTTCAGTAGAATAGGACTGGAATGAGGTCCTTTTTTTTGTTAAACAATGTACAAAAATATGCTTCTTTTAAAATTTAAAATGATAAAACTCAAGAATTTAGAGGTAAATAAAATAAAAATGTTTTGTTTTTCTATGGGGAGGAGAGAAGTAGGGTTAAACAATTTGTTCAAAATGGTGGATTCATTCAGAAACGAAGCCAGTGACTGTTTTTCTGAACGGATAAATTAATCATTCACTCAAATGATTCATTCAAAACTGCAAATTTGTTCGATATTGAAACACCTTTCTCTTGTTCTCAGAAACAAGCAATGGTTCTGCTCTGTGAATCCCAATTCGTGCACTTATGCACTATTATATGACGTTTTTAAGAATAAATAGTGCAAGTAGTATGTTCACACTGAAAATTCCAAAAAGAAAAAGTGCATTTTAAGTACCCAGATGATGCATTAAATTAACGGAAAAAAACGAAGTGTGGAATGTTGGACACTTCATGCACTGAACTGTCACAGCTTTAATTATGTTGTGGAGGGGGAGGGGCTATCAGACTCCGATGTTAAATGCTAAAATAACCTTATACAATTCAGACACTACACGGATGAGTACATAGTGTATAAGTGTATAGTGCGTCATTTGGGGTTCAACATTAAACTGCATTCAAATAGGCTACATCACACAGTGAAAGCATGCACCCTCAAGGCACGATTTTGTTTGTTTTTTGCAAAGTGAGTGACATACTCAACAATGTCAGCTCACACTTCGTTAAAACAACAATTACGAGATTACCGCAGACAATACATATCACACACCCCTATTTGACCATCACTGTTTTTTGTTGTTTTTGCTTGACATAAGTGACATAGAAAAACAAACCAGAGACATAGCGTCTTAAAATGTTGTATTTCTTCTGTCTGCATTTAAAGAATTGAGCCCATTATGTGGCTGTTAGAACTTACATATCTTCTTACAACTTTTTCCTCAGTGGAAAAATTACCACCAGAGTTTATCTAGAATGCCTGAAGTTTGTTTTTTTTCCCTCCTCTAGTGCTCCATGTGATGACTCATATGTAAACTATTAACTGCATTAAGCCACCAAATGAGAGACAATGTTACATGTAGAAACTCTATTACAAGTGACATGGTGAACAGCAACATTTGCAAAATACTCATTTTACCCGCCATTGGCAGTTGTGGCAAATAGCTCATTTTCAACCCAGTATATTCCCCCTATGGTTTGCACATTCTTTTTATTCTTTTTTACTTGCTGTAGCTGCAAAAACTTAATTTGGGTATGATTTTATACAGGAATCCCTCCTACTAAGTACCATTATGTGGACGATCTGGTTGTGATCCTTCCTCAGAATGTGTGGGAATATCTTTACAACAGGTGAGTCATGCATAGCAATGCACATTTTTGACCTTTAGGAAGTTCTCATGACATTTATCACCTTAGTGAAACATGGGATTATTTTTGAGCTTCTGAACTCCAACCCTGAACTCACAAGATATGTATGGAGTTGTATCGGTTCAAGACATCTGATGTCATGCGCAAGGAACTCCAAACGATCAGTGCAATGTAAACATTGTCAAGTTATGTGTTTGCTCTTTTCACTGGCCATACTTTGAACATTTTTTCATGTCTTTCACAGGTTTGGGGGAGGCCCGGCCGTGAATCACTTATATGTGTGTGCCATCTGCCAAGTAGAGATCGAGACCTTAGCCAAACGACGGAAGCTGGAGATAGACACCTTTATCAAGGTGAACATATGACTTCATACACACAGATCAGACTTCTTTAACATTTGTGAAAAGAAGTGACGTTCATGTACAGACAAATTAGTTTGCTCTCGCAGGTTTAATATGCTGCTAACATTTGTAGCCCACTTATAAGTAAATAATGTGAAAAGTAAACAATGAGATTTCACCATAATACTCACTGTGAATCACAGATAGGCAGGGAGTGTATTTGAATACTGTTCTTCTAGGTCATCCACTAAAATATACAGCATTTTAGGTAACGTAGTGCAGAAACTCCTCTTGGAAGGAGCATAATGTTCTTGGAAGCATTTGCTGCTCGTAAAGCCAGAGAACTGATGAAAAACAGACTGCATACTGGACAGATCAAGGATATGATCTGCACTAGAATCTTATCAGGTGCAGCTGGTGCACCACTAGATTTAAAACATGCTTTGGAAAAATTCATGTTTGAAACTCAAGGGTTTTTCAAGGGGTGCTTCAAAATGAAATGCAGCGTATAACTGCTATACTAAAGAGTATTGAAACTCTCAAATTGTTTAGAGGGAGTTTGAAGAATTGTTGATAATGGTCATATCTCTCTCTGTTTCTTTTCTTTCTCTGTCTGTAGTTAAATAAAGAGTTTCAGGCTGAAGAAGCGCCTACAGTAATCCTGTGTATCAGCATGCAGTGGTTCAGAGAATGGGAGAACTTTGTAAAGGGCAAAGACAACGGTACACTCTCATACAAACTCACAAACGTGATGCTGCTTATTTATTATTTAAATAACAAAATGAATGATGTCAAATCTTAGTTCACTGGTCTGACGGAGGAATTCAAGTGTCTGTTTATATTGTACAACTATTTTACTAGGGGTGTAACAATATATATAGTGTCACAATGTATCGCAATACAAAAACAATATGTATCGTGGATAGTGACAATATGTATTGTGTATAATTCACCCAAAATGAAAATTACTGTGTGTTTGTGTAAAAGTAATTTATCCATGTACAACTTTTTTTTTTTTTTTTTTTTACTCCATTTGCCCTTATAATCTTTAATCAAAAACATCAACGTCCCCTTCCCCTTACAATGACCTCTCTTCTCTGTTGACGTGCAAACTAGCACTAGGACTTGGCAATAAGGTTGTCCAATAGCCTAACAAGCTTCAGTCCCTCCCCTCCAAAAACTTGTTACTCACATGAAACAATCGCAGCAATTAGCATTTGGCAAAAATCCAGTCATTGAATTCCCAATGGACACACAATTTTTTTTTTCTTGTTCAAGATGCCATTTTACTTGCATTTATGTCACAATAGGGAAGAAAAGTCAATTGCATTTTCCTATTAATGCTGACTTTAAAGGGATAGTTAACCTAAAATTTGTCCTCATGTTGTTGCAAACCTGTATGACTTTCCTTTTTTCTTTACACAAAAGAAGTTGTTTTCATTATATGGACTAAAAACACTGAGACATTATTCAAAATATCTTCTTTATCTTTTTCTTGTGTTCCACAGAAGAAAGAAATGCATACAAGTTGAATGACATGAGAGTGAGTAAATGATGACAGAATTTTCATTTTTGGGTGAACTATCCCTTTAAGGCTTTGTGTAAAATACATTACAAAAGTCCATTTTACATTAGGTGATGTATGTATTTTTTTTCTGATGTTATAGTACTCCCTAAAAATGCTAAACACTGAAACGCATTCAAAACATCCCTCTGTTTGTTTGAGTGTCCCAACCAGCCTCACTCAGCCAACATTGACTCAGCCAATGGCGGGATTTCTTGTCAGCTCAGCCAAGACCACCCTCTGTATTTTCAAGGGAATGTTTGCTTATGCACTGTAAAGGTCATTATTCTTTTCCTCCCTCCGTCTCTGGCTCTCTCTCTCTCTCTCTTTCTGCTGGTTTAGAGCCGCCTGGCCCCATTGACAACAGCAAGATTGCAGTAATGAAAGGCGGACATATCCAGCTTAAACAGGGTATTGCCTTTCTACAAATTGACATGTCTGTGACTCATCTTGTGTCAGAACTTTGTCTGAGTCACGTGTGTGTGTGTGTGTGTGTGTGTGTGTGTGTGTGTCTTTGTATATACATAGTTCATTATCTGTCGTTTGGTTTGCAGGAGCAGACTACGGGCAGATATCTGAAGAAACGTGGCAGTACTTGTTAAGTATTTATGGCGGTGGGCCAGAGATTGCAGTGCGGCAAACCATCAGCCCCCCAGACACTGACACGCATGGTGAGAGGAAGATAGAGGCGGAGACCAGAGCCCTCTGAAATGGTAAGACACACACACACACACACACACACACACACACACACAGTGACCTCAAAAAACTATTTGAACACTAAGCCACACTTTTATGTATGTTTGTTTCCAATGGGATTTTTTTCTAAAGAATTTACCAAGGAAGCATTAAATTGGTCATTAAAGGTATATATATTGTTACAAACGATTTATATTTCAAATAACTGCTGTACTTTCAAACTTTCTATTTATCAAAGAATCCCGAAAAAAAAAGTTTCCATGAAAATTGTAAGCAAACTGAATGAATGTATTTGCATTATATAACAAAATGTCAAATTAAGTGTCATTGATTAAACATGCTTTTCAAACTAAATAATTTCACAAAAATATGTTTTTTAGGTTTCATATGAGTAAAAAAAAGATATTGTTAATGTTTATATTATATTGTTTAAAAATAATACAAGTATTTAGATACTTTTTTGTTTTCAAATGTTGTTAATATGTCTATAGTTAATGCATTATCTACACCTACTCTTCTGTGACACCTGTGTGAACCCTTTTTACTGAGAAGGTGAAGTTAGTTCTGAGAAAAGCTCTAGCCTCATTAATACCAGACCTGTTTCGTCAGCATATGGTACAGACTGGTATGATGCAGACAGGCTGATTAATCACCATCTACATAGCTATTATAATCTATGCTTTAAAGGTCCCGTTCTTCGTGATCCCATGTTTCAAACTTTAGTTAGTGTGTAATGTTGTTGTTAGAGTATAAATAAAATCTGTAAAATTTTAAAGCTCAAAGTTCAATGCCAAGCGAGATATTTTATTTAACAGAAGTCGCCTACATCGAACGGCCAGTTTGGACTACATCCCTCTACTTCCTTCTTTAATGACGTCACTAAAACAGTTTTTTGACTAACCTCCGCCCACAGGAATACACAAGAGTTGCGTTTGTAGAGTGTGTTTGTCACCATGTCGTCGAAACGCTGTTATTTTCATCCCGCAGTCCAATCACCGGGTCTGATTCCGGCTCAAATTGATAGGGTAAAATTAAAGACATGTTTACAATAACACTGAGCGCGTGCATCTCCACGTTATGGTAAGAGGCGTGACTTTTCCTGTCGAATCACAACACAGGAACCGCTGGCACAATCAGAACTCGTTACGTATTTCTGAAGGAGGGACTTCATAGAACAAGGAAGTCATCAGCCCGTTTTTATGACAGTGGAAACAGCGGTATACAGATTTCGCGTTTTTTTACACGCGAAACATGAACACATGTTATATTGCACACTATAAACACAATCAAAGCTTCAAAAAACCACGAAAAACGGGACCTTTAACACTACATTGATGGGTTTTTTTGTTTTTTTTTAAATGTTTTACAGGAGCTTCTCTGTCCCCTAGATTATTTTACAAATAAAAAAGTATTGTATTTAAATCATCTTAGGAGACAGAACAACTCCTGTAGCTGAAGAATCACCCATATATTTAATAATGTTATTGATAGACTTTGTTTGTTTCTTTGCTCTACTGTAGGTGATGAAGACCAACATGTGGATGACACTGCGCTTAAATTTCTGTCTTACAAACACTTTGTGAGCATTTCTGTGGATCTGCTATCTGTGACTGACAGAGCTCTCCTAGCATAGGAAAGGGTCTTATTTATTAAGTGAATAAATCTATTATCAGACACGCACATATGACATATTTAGGTAACACTTTACAATAAGGTTCATTAGTTAACATTAGTTAATAATACATTATTAAAGGGTTAGTTCAGCCAAAAATGAAAATTATGTCATTTATTACTCACCCTCATGTCGTTCCACACCCGTAAGACCTTCGTTCATCTTCCGAACACAAATGAAGATATTTTTGATGAAATCCGATGGCTCGGTGAGGCCTCCATTGCCAGCATGATAACACTTTCAAATGTCCAAAAAGGTACTAAAAACATATTTAAAACAGTTCATGTGACCACAGTGGTTCAACCTCAATATTATAAAGTGACAAGAATACTTTTTGTGTGCCAAAAAAACAAAATAACGATTTTTCAACAAGATCTAGTAATTAAAACACTGCTTCAAAGCTTTACGAATCTTTTGTTTCAAATCAGTGGTTCGGAGCACCAAAGTCACGTGATTTCAGTAAACGAGGCTGTGTTACTTTAGTAGCTTTCTGGGCATCTGAAAGTGTTAATTATCTTGCTGGCAATAGAGGCCTCACTGAGCCATTGGATTCCAAAATATCTTAATTTGTGTTCTGAAGATGAATGAAGGTCTTACGGGTGTGGAACGACATAAGGGTGAGTAATTAATGACAGAATTTTCATTTTTGGGTGAACTAACCCTTTAAAATCAAGAGTTGTATATGGTAACATTAGTTAATACACTGTGAAGTAACATGAACACATAAACTGCTGTATTTTTATTAACTAACGTTAACAATGTGGTTAGTTCGTGTTAGTTAATACATGAACTAATGTTAATTAATGAAAATTATTATAAAGTGTTACCCATATTTAACATTCATGAACGAGCTTCATTCATGTGTGCTGTTGATATGCTTGTTTCTGTTGTCAGTGGGACTAAGGCCAATGATGGTAAGCCTTTCTCAGTAGTGCAGAGGTAAATAATAATGCATCAAGCAGGACACATTTGAACTCTTACTCAAAATCTTTGTTAGAGCTCTTTGCTGACGTCTGCCTAAGCAAAATAAGGCTTGAACTTAGTATCTGCATGTTCAAAGAAGCTTTCTTTGCCACCCAACTCCACTATATCACAATAATTCACACTACAAATGATGAAATCAAGCACGTTGGCACTGTGAGGTTTTTTTCTTTTTTCTTGTGATGAATCATTGATGGTGTTGAAGGCTTTATCTGTTCAGCACTATTATAAAGCGAGTTCTGTTTACATTCTAACTCGCTTCCTATTTCCGAGATATGAGAAAACAATTTCCATCAAAATTTAACAATCAAGGAGCATGTTCATGTTCACGCTAGCCACTAAATCATGATCTTTGGATACTATGGAATGAATAAGATCTGATGTTGCAGATATATGCCGGTTTCAACACTTTTGCTTTGGAAGTTATAATTCAGGCATCAAACTGATTCATCTTAAGTAGTAATAGGATGTGACATCATAGGTGACTGCCTTTTCATGATGATAGTAAAAGTTTCTTTGATCTAGAACTGTTTACTCAATGCTACTGAAATTTGACCGCAACTATTATTACCCAATATAAGATTTCAATATTAAAAGCTCAGGATGTGTTTGCCATTAACATTACGTTTTGTTTTAATGCACTTTAAAAAATCCTCAGTTTTGACAGTTTTGAAATCCCATCTGTCCCAATTGAAGGAAGTGAATCCTTCCTGGATATCCCCATCTCTGGCACAGGGTTGCGTAAGCTACTATGTTTGACATATTCAGTATTCAATGGTCTTCACATTTTTCACAATTTCCTCAGACTGGCAAAAACATACAGTAACTGCTTACTCAACATGGTTCTTGGTGTGCTGTCTGTTAAAAGCTGCTTCGTTTATATTTCACAATGTTTTAGCCCCACAGCCCCAAATGAAACTAAACTACTTTTCTAAGGGAATGTGCAATGAGGCATATCAAATGTGTTGGAAATGCTAATAGAATGCCGTTAAACTATTCTAGTTTAAGTATGTCATTTCGAGCATATTCTTTGTACATAAAAAATGTAACAGTTTTTATTTATGAATGTCTTTTCTCATAAGCAAATGGTCAGAATTGTGGAGAATTGCTGAGTTGTGTATAGGACAACATGGTCTGTTACATATTTTGTTGCAGGAACTTAAAAATTCCAAGGTAACTTCTGATGTAATGCCTTTTTAACTTAAGTGATTTAAATGTTAAAATCTGTCTGATTTGACAAATAGAAATAAAGCCTGTTCTTTCTCCACAGTGTCTATTTCTTTCTTTGATTAATTTTTATATAGTTCTTTGATCATATTACTGTGATTCCCAGAATTGTCTTCCTCTTCTTTGAGCAATGGTTCTGATGAGGATTACGTTCATGACTAGCCTGATCCAGTAATAAACTTCAAATACGTTTTGCGTAACCTAAACCCATGCCCACACTTGTTAAAGGGATAGTTCACCCAAAAATGAAAATTCTGTCATCATTTACTCACCTGCAAGTTGTTCCAAACCTGTATGAATTTCGTTCTTCTACTGAACACAAAAGAAGATATTTTGAAGAATGTCAGAAACCAAACAGTTTCTGGTCCCTATTGACTTCAATAGTATTTTTTTTTCATACTATAGAAGTCAATAGTTCCGTTTCCATTACCCTTCAAATTGCGCAAATTGAAATTGCAAATATGTCCAATATGTCAATTGCGCAAAAACTTTTAATGTATTGCAAAACCATTTTTACACTCACATGAGGTGGTTTTTCAGGCAATTTGAAAAAGGAATATTTTGCAAAACTGCAATAGAACCAGTTTTTTTCGCATTTACAGTTCACCTGGTGTACGTAAAAGTCAATCATTCTTTAAAGATGGCATGGTATGTTTGGACAGAATATGAGACAGCCTTCTCTCAAAATGATAAAATTATTCTAAACAACGAAGAAATGCCATATCAAGACCTCAAAGCAGATAGGAGGGAGAAACACCCTGAAACACCTCATATGTGGCTGTTCCCAAGTATAAGGTTCTTTCCTTGTCATTAATGCTTTGGATAACATGCCTACGCCTCCTTCGATTAAAAACAATGCCTAGTGCAGTGGCTGCGATATACTTAAAGGTGCTAAAGAGGATCTTTTCGTCGACTGAGAAACCAAAGACTGTTAGTGAGTTTTTGAAATGAGTGCATGCGTAAGAACAACCCCCCTCCTTCATTTCGAGGGAACGTCTCCCAAAACTCGTGCACTCGTATTGGAACACGAGTGTTTACCACCAGCATTCGCTGTGTCATGTTAGTGGATTCATTATGTCTGACTCACCGCAGGTAACTCATAATCTGCAGTTGTTACTCCTGTCTCCTGACAAAAACATTGCATGCGGCGCCTGTGGAGTGTGGAAAGTTACTGGAGCGCGCAGCCACGCACGTCTCTCACAAGGAACGTCACGGCAGTGATTGACAAGCCAGAGGGCCAATCGTTTACGCGATTGGCTGATGTTTTTAAGGCCCTACCTCGTGCACAGATCATGTATATTAATATTATTCCTTTCAGTGCACCTAATAAAGTCTTTTATCAGTTAGTAAAGACAGTTTTAAGTAATATTGCTAAAATGTATAAAACAAAACATCCTCTTTAGCACCTTTAAACCTACTAACATCTGTTTTAGAATGACTTATCGTGAGAGGGAAAAAAAAGTTTTAGTCGCATGACATTAGTTAATGGAAACACCGTCAATAGTTTTTTATCGACATTTAGAAAATATTGCAAAAGTTTTGCGCAAATCTGTAATGGAAACCCAGCTAATGGGGCCCATCAACTGTAATTCTTCAAAATATCTTCTTTTGTGTTCAGCAGAAGAAAGAAATTCATACAGGTTTGGAACAACTTGAGAATGAGTAAATGATGACAGAATTTTCATTTTTAGGTGAACTATCCCTTTAAGTAGTTTCTTAACCAGGATCTTGATTTTTTTTTTTTTTTTTAGCCGAAGATTTTAAATTAATTCTTAAAAATAAATTGTTTTAATAATGTTTTAATTGTTTTATACTGAGAATATACCCTGCAGTGTTATTTTAGTATTAGTACTTATATAATGTAGTATTTAATATTTTGATTAGCTTTCTTTTTTTCTGTTTTCATTTGAATTTTAATTTACGTTTTAGTAAAATTATGTGCTTTTGTCAGTTTTTGTTTTATTATACATTTCTATTTGGCTTTAACTTACTTTATTTCAGTTTTAGTTATTTTAGTAATTTTAGTACTTCAACTTAAAGTTCAGTTGAAGTTTTTCCATCTTATATTTTATTTAATCTTTATTTAATTTTAGTTTTAATAGTCAATTAAAAGTATTTTAAGTAGCTTTAGGTAACAATAACAACACTGAATCGTTTTTCTTAATGCTTTATATTCTCATACTAGCTGCCTATGTTATACATTATATATTTATTATTACCATGTATAAAAAAGAACACAAAAGCCTAGTTTATAGGCTAAGCTATTTCAATGGGTCCATCACTTATCATAACAACTGTGTCTTAAAATTTTCAAGGATCCATATTTAGCTTCCCATGCTAAAGACCATCTACTCAATGTTACCTTCAGGCTCGGGTCTCTGTTCATCTCATTCATCTTAATCACCACTTCATACATGCCCCCACAACCCCCACCCCCATCTCTATCCTCTCTTTGTCCTCAGACAGCCCCTGGAATATTGCTTCAACTGCCACCAAATAACCAAATAATCTCAAATGGAAGGTGAATATTTATGTGGCAGAGCTCACTATCATTGTTTATGTCATTATAAGTCCTCTTTCTATTTGCAGGCTGAAGAAAGGAGAGCGCAGGAGGAGGAGAGAAGGATGCGGAGAGCTGCAGACCACCCATCTGAGCGCCTGTCTTGTCTGCCGAAGAAAGGATTGTAATTTTCAGCCCGAAGTGAGTCATCATTCCTCTGTTTTTGCGCAATTGCTGCATCTGGCTTTTATTATCTAAAGGGTCATTTCAGGAAATTAGCATGCTTTGTGTATAACGTAGACAATAACATCTTGCTGGCTTGGTCCTGTGTCTATAAACATTAGCATGTGTGGTACTAGCTGGGCTGCAGAAACATCTGGCAGCTCTTTTGTTTAACACAATAGACAAATATTGCATTGGTGAGTCTAAATGATCAGGTTATTGTTAGTGAAGATTCTGTTTACAGTGTGTTTACTTGAAATGATAGTAACATGGAAAGAATTCACATCCTTGGTTTGAAAAAAAAACACATAAATAATATATATGTTATGAATTTATGGTATGATTAAGAGTAACATTACTATACACAGAGGTGAAAAAACATTTTCACAGTAAAGATAAACATTGTAGTAACTGGTTGCTAAAAAGCCCTTCCTGCTTTAACATTTATCCAGAAAGGCCTAATGTAAAATGGAAATCTTCACTAATCACAAACTCACCTTTTTTTATGCAGATGAGGTGAGATTGTTGTGCTTTCTGCTCAGATTTGATGTGTGTGAACACCCTATGTGTTATGCTGTTTTTGAAAGTTTCATATTCAAGTATATTGAAATGGTCTTTCTCTTATTTCATTTAATTGCTAAAAACGATTGCTTTGAAAATGACACGAATCAACATGTAATCTGGAGGTATCTGCGGTCTCCAAGGAATAAATCACCAAACCTCAAATGTCTATGCTATAAAAGAGATTCCCTTCACTAATCTCAGACACAAAGGCAGCAGGCAAGAGGCGTTACCGATGAGCTCAGAGCAATGTTGTCAACCAGGGCAACATCGCTGTGAAATTAATTTTTAATAGACCTTGTTATTAACATTTCAGTGTGTGCAGAGCCTGTGCATCTCTGTCAGCCTGTCACAGCTCGGGTGCTCAAAATGATAAAATAAAAATCAAACACACACGTTAGGTTTCGGTATCTTTGTGGGGACTCCGACTCTCCATAGACATAATGGTTTTTATACTGTACTATTTTCTATCCCCTAACCATACCCCCTAAACCTTTCCATCACAGAAAACTTTTTGCATTTTTACATTTTTAAATAAGCACTCCTCTGATCTCAAGAGATGCTCTAGCGACTGACGCTAGGGGTTGCAGCCTTTAGCCTCCTCGTTAGAGCGTCCGACTCCCACGCCAGAGACCCAGGTGGTTACACATGCGTGGTAAAAAATAAATGATGCATACCAGAAAACGTGGCGGGAAGCGCTTTTGAGTACCAACATTTGAAACACATGATTTGCGGATTAACTGCTAAGTTTAACCATCATGATGCGAAAGTTTATCATTTGGACGTGTTTTGTCTTTGCAATTTACACATTCAAATGGTTTTAAACCCGGAAGAAGAGAAAATCGGGATTTGCGCGTGCATGCAGAGAGAGAGAGTCTTTCAGACAGCACTCAAAGACCAAATTAATTCTTCTTTCACGTTTACTTGCGCTTGAACGGACACGTACACACAAAATTTTGTCAAAATACCCGTCTCGGAAAGTATTCCCTCAGTTATGTCATAAGTGAACGGTTGAGAAAGAAACCGGATGTGTGTCAGCTTATTCGGTCTGCGCATTAGGTCTTAAAGTGACAGCAGCCTAATATTCCTGCTGTTGTCTGTGTCATTAGTGTTAATAAAATAAAAACAAAACATCATCATCATCAAAAAAAGTTATATGCACCCCTGCCCATTTCCCTCATGAGGACCGCTGGCTGGTCCCCACAATGTAAGTGATCTCAGGTTTTACTATCCTTGTGGGGAAAACACCTAATGCTGTAATCTACATATATATCCTTGCAATGGAATATAAAATAATTGAGTGGTTGAATGAGGTATTGGTTATTGGTATTAGAGACTGTATCTGAGATTGTAGAGTATTCTACAATTTAATAACACAGTTAAATGTAGGTTTTGTTTTTTTTAGCAAATCTGAACATGAATATCCAATTTTTCATGTACATTCAAATTTACTTTTAACATGTAGAATGACTGATTTTTAGCATAGTAGTCCACATCATCTGACTGCACAGTCTTTTACCCAGAGTTCTTGTAAACAGCAGTCTACATTAGTTTAAAGGTGCCCAAGAATGCTTTTTCACAAGATGTAATATAAGTCTAAGGTGTCCCCTGAATGTGTCTGTGAAGTTTCAGCTCAAAATACCCCATAGATTTTTTTAAATTATTTTTTTAACTGCCTATTTTGGGGCATCATTAACCATGCACTGATTTTTTCAGCGCGCCGCCCCTTTAATTCGCGTGCTCCCTGCCACACGAGCTCTCGATTATATTACAGCACGTTTACAAAGTTCACACAGCTAATATAACCCTCAAATGGATCTTTACAAGATGTTCGTCATGCATGCTGTATGCATGCTTCGAATTATGTGAGTAAAGTATTTATTTTGATGTTTATATTTGATTCTCTATGAGTTTGAGGCTGTGCTCCGTGGCTAACGGCTAATGCTACACTGTTGGAGAGATTTATAAAGAATGAAGTTGTGTTTATGCCTTATACAGACTGCAAGTGTTTAAAAATGAAAATAGCGACAGCTCTTGTCTCCGTGAATTCAGTAAGAAACCATGGTAACTTTAACCTCATTTAACAGTACATTAGCAACATGCTAACGAAACATTTAGATAGACGATTTACAAATATCACTAAAAATATCATGCTATCATGGATCATGTCAGTTATTATTGCTCCATCTGCCATTTTCGCTGTTGTTCTTGCTTGCTTACCTAGTCTGTTGATTCACCTGTGCAGATCCAGACGTTACTGGCTGCCCTTGTCTAATGCCTTTCATAATGTTGGGAACATGGGCTGGCATATGCAAATATTGGGGCGTACACCCCGATTGTTACGTAACAGTCGGTGTTATGTTGAGATCCACGTGTTTTCCGGAAGTCTTTTAAACAAATGAGATTTACATAAGAAAGAGAAAGCAATGGAGTTTGAAACTCAATGTATGTCTTTTCCATGTACTGAACTCTTGTTATTCAACTATGCTAAGGTAAATTCAAATTTTGAATCTAGGGCACCTTTAATGTTCATTGTTATGAGATGCAGATTATCTCAGATGCCATCAGACGACACAGCTGAACGTGTTATGTTTCTTTCCCCAGGCTGGATAATGGTCCGAGAGATGTGTGTGGACTCATGACACCGCCGAGACATCAGCAACAATAGCGACAATGATCAGAGTCACACCCAGGATTCACAGGGTGGGAGAATACAGCTTCACTGATCTTCGACTAGGGCAAAATGGGGACTTAATTAACTTCTGATATTCTATACTTATATGATAAAGTAAGAAACTCACATTATAAAGTAATGTGAGTTTAAAGCAAAGTAAGTAAGGTGTGGTACTGCATTTTTTAGATTAAACACTCCGATATCATATTCCAGTTGTCATATTTTTAACCAAGACTAAGAATCTGTCAGAAATATCACTGACCATGTTTCAATATTTTGCACTACACTTACTATTGAACTTGTAACCTTGTCACCTTTCAGTAAATCCATTGCGGTCCTCAGTCCAGCTCTGACCTATTTGTGGTCTGCAAAATACATGCTACAACAATTTGACTCATAGTCCCTCTGTCTTTTCATGTCTCAATGCATCTTTTTCAGTTTTCATCTTGTACTCCACCTTGTAATTGTCACTACCTCCAGGCGAGGGTTTGAACAAAGAATTCATTGGAAAAATATATAGACTTGGCTGCTTTCTCACGCTCTCTTTTTTTCCCGTATAGCTCTTTTCACACAGACACGCTCATTTTTGCCATCATATGTTGACTCCAACTGGATCCAGTGTTTCTTAAATGACAACCAGTGCTTGAATGAGTAAAGACCTCTACACTGCAGGCATGTGCTTCAGTGTATACCTGATAAAAGGTCGTCATTTAGGGAGAAAGTCTTTTGTTTAAAGAAAAATTGCATCTGACAACATTCTCGATATATAGCAATGGGTTGTGCCATTTGCACACAGTTGATTGATATGTGGAGTGTTTCTGGCTCACAAAGAGGCCAGACATCAATGGACATGTCCCATTTGCCTGAGAATTCTCAGCAGGATTATCACAGACTTTCAGGCCTCCACTATACTTCCTCTTTCTCTGATGCGGAGGACTGCTGCGATGACATCACAAGCACAACCTCTTCATCCTCCTCGGACTATCTCGGAATAGACTGCTGACACTTGTGGTTTTGGAGTCTTGCAGGTTACTGACACCTTGTGCCAAATATTGCCATTCCCTTTGGCTCCAAATTCCCTTTGGTCTCTCACCCAATGACAATGAAATATGCTTAATCTGCCCAGATTAAAACTTGTGTCTTGACTATGTGGAAAGGGGTTGTGCTCTCATCATGTCCACAATTTCATTCCTACACCAATTTGAGCAACACACCCATTACTGTCAGGGAAAATCGATGTGTCTATAATAGAATCACATTTTCTTTTATCATTATGGATGGAAATCCAGTTTGGAAATATGAATGTACATTCTAAAAATAAAGCATTCAATTATGTAAAGATTTTAATGCTGTTGGTTTCTTCTGGGAGGAACAAAAACCTTCACAATGAACTTTGATGAAATTATGGTGTTTTAAGGTGGTGTCAAATTTACTATTGTTTGGCAAATTTTCACAAGTGCAATCCAGTCATTTTAAAAGGAATCCATACGATAAGGGATTTCACTGATAGATTTCGCAATGGGTTCCTAGGGAGTATGAATGCTCACCTTCCCGTTCAAGATGCTTTAGCCTGTAGTTAGCACACCCAGGGAATGATGAGGCATTGAATTTTATTGTTATAATAAAAGAGCTTCTGTAATAAAGAACACTGCTTGCAGCTGTGGGAATAGAAAACATATTGACTAGAAATGCTATGTAAAAGGTACTGAATGTATAGCAGCTTGGTTGAAATCAAGAAATTAGCTCTTGCACTGATGTTTGTCCCTTTTTCCATTTATTATCCTTGTTCAACTCCACAATACACCTTATTCGAGAGCTAAAACAAAATATTGGTATTTGCAAGGAATTCAAATGAATACAAAATGGTATGAATTTTCAACCAGGTACATAACAGCAAAAGATAAAAATAATACAAAAATAAAACAACAAACTGCAACTAAATGTCCTAAATTTACTCAACAATGACTGCGTTTACCTGAATATTTGCCAAGATGGGCATTTGACCGTTGAAGCACAATAAGCCATTAAAAAGAATTAAATTTGGTACTCAAGAATGGTTTGAGAAGCAACTCAGTGGTGCACACTTTTGGTGTGAGTGCGAAACCTGCAACTATCCCGAAATTCACTCGTCTCATTTGCACCTGCAACACCAACACTGTTTAACAGGCGCAAATGAGACGAGTGAGTGAGAGGAGGCGGGTGTGTATCAAATTGTCAATTCGCCATTGCAGAGAAGAAAAAGCGAGATCGCGCAGCTTGTATCGATAATGAGTTTTGAAATTGTTTAAGATAATTCAGTATTGATACGTATTGAAATATTTATATTTTTGACAATACTATTCCATAGAAATTCTTAGTAATCTTGATCTGCTCTGCACCATGAGAACATCCTCTCAATATCACACATCAAGCCCACTGGTTGCTGTCTGAACCACAAAAGAATGCCAGTCAGGCTGTTCATCAGGTCAGGGCCTCTAAGTAGATGATTGTTTAAGCTGGTTCCCTTGTATCTGACAAGGCAGTCGAAGACTACATGAAATTACCCCTGGCTTTTCCAAGTGATACACCCCATGATGAGGGATGTACCATTTTTCTCCTCCTTTTCCTTCATCAAGGACTCTTTCTGTGTCACCATTTCCTGTTACCTCTTCAATGAACTTCACGTGATGTTCTTTGTACTCCTTGTCCTTCACTAATCTCCGCTTGAAATGTTGAACTCTCACAACAGCAAAGACAGAGTCTTTGAAGAGAAGGGGCATTTCCAAGTGGTTGTCTTTGTTCATTCTGATGTTTTCTCCTAGTTTATTAAAAAACACAGTGTCTTCTCGAGACACTACCCTTGAGTATTTATTAGCATCTTTGAAAACTGACTCCAGCACTTTGATTACATCTGGGGGCGTTACAGAAGGAATCTCCTTGATAGCTATACTCTAACACATCAACAAATCACTTTGTGACTCATGGTGCGGCAAGGAAGAGCCCAAAATGCACCATCTGAGACCCGTGCGAACAGCGTATGACTCGTTGTCTGCTCTAATTATCACTTCTCTATGTGCCAAAGCTCTGTAGCAATTGTATCCTATTCATAGACCAACCTCACAATCTTGAAATGGGGAAATTTTGTCTGTCAGAGTAGAGATTTTTGCAAGTTTGTCTCAGAATGCTCTTTATATAATAAACGGCTGACCATAGCGATCCTGAAGTCTTTTCCACACATCCTTGTAGGCTTCCTCATCGTTTCTGTATAAGATGCCTTCTAGAGTTTTCCTTATACTATCTTGGATGGCTTGTGCAAGGTCAGCATTAGAAGGTGGCGATAACGCTTTGCCATTGATTGTTGAACTAACTGAGAATGAATACACAGGTTCTTGTGTAGGAATGCTTAGTTGCTGCAACCCATCATTCTGGGTGTGTTTCCTGAAAGCATCGTTAGCCAACTATGGTCGTAAGTACCACTGAACTCTACTGGTAGCGATGGAACTTGCGACCATAGTTCGCTTTGGGAAACGCACCACTGGTTAGTCATATCTAGTGTTGCTCTAGCTACTCTTACCTCCCTTACCACCAATCTTTCCAACCCACTCGTTTGAGCATCAAGTTCTCTCCTTTACCTCTCTTCTAGAAGTAGTATTCTTTCCATTTGTTCCTTTTCCTCCACTATCGGTGCATATTCTGCTTCCTTTGCTGCAAGCTCTGCTGCTTGCCTCTATTTGTATAACAATCATCATGGAGTTCAGTGCGGGTTGACTTATGAGTGTACTTGACTTGGAGCTGATATGTGAGACTGCAGAACTCGATCAAGCAATTCGGGAAGATGCCCCTTTACTCTTTCACCATCAAAGTCTCCATCAACACCTGAGATCCTCTCGTAAGCTATCTTTACAATGTCATTTGTCACAGCATCAATCTGCCTTCTTGAATCAGTGGGTGGAGTAACGTAACTTCGAACCCTTATTTATGCATTCATTACATTGTCTCCTTTTTTCAAACATAAGTATTGCTAGTTGACTCTCAGAAATGTCTGTTTTCAGCTGCCCTATTGCCTTTCGAGCCTCAGCGTTCCATTGCTCATATGCATGCATAAGCCTTGTCTCTGCCTTTTATTACTCCTCTTTTTGATACACAAGCATCTTTTCTACTGGAATTTGTTCACAACCACAGCAGCATGCTTCATCTCTCTTTACACCTTCGAAATGATTTTCTATCTCATCATCTGTATATCTGTTTTGAGAAGGTAGGATTTCCTTCACAGGAGTGCACAACTTGGACCCTTGGTCCACCAGTGAATGGAAACAATGCAGTAAGCTCTTAATGTAGGTTGAAATAAAGAAATTGTCTCAAGCACTTATTTTTATGTGTGTCCCTTTTTCCATTTATTATCCTTGTTTAACTCCACAATATACCTTATTCGACTCCACAACACCATAAGGAATACACATTCATACAAAATGAAAGTAATCTGCTATGTAACAACACAATTACAAAATCAGGACTAACATGTACCATAAATGACTTAATGTTACTTGTAACAAGCAAAGCAAATACATATAAAACATGCATAAATACAATATATACCACATATAAATGCATACACTAACCTTGTGTCCTTTTCAACAAGGTATATAACAGCCAAAGCAATGCAAAACTAAAACAACAAGCAGCAACTGTCCTAAATTTAATGTAAACTCTGTGACCGCATGGTTCCTTGTCTCCAATCTCTCTCCTTCTTCTACCCTTTGCTCTCCCGTCTCTTTCCCGAGAACCTCGTTTCAGAATAAAAGTCTCTATAATAACAGAGGGCAAAATAACATTTCAAAATAAAAGATACACATAACTAATATTAAGAGAAAACATAATATATATTAGAATAATTTATATATCATTTATACATAATATTAGAAAGGATGCAAGGTCTAGAGATGCATTTCATATATATATATATATATATATATATATATATATATATATATATATATATATATATATATAAACATGCACTAGACCGACGTTTTGAGTGTTGCACTTGCGTCTTTTGCAGTGTTTTTTAAATGTTTAATGAACCGTTCACAATAATGCATTTTTTTTTTATTCTACTACTCTGACTTTTTCATTGTTTTTCCTGTCCTGGAGGACCCCCAGCCCTGCACATTTTGTATGTCTCCTTCATCTATCGAACCCGATTCAACTCATGTGCTCATTAGTAGAGACAGCAAGACCTGAAATGGGTGTGCCAGAAATAGGGAGACAGACAAAATGTGCAGGGCTGAGGGTCTTCCAGGACAGGTTTGGGAACCACTGCGCTAGACAGTAGATCTTTTGACCGTTGCATGTTGATGGACTGTAGTGAGTTTTTAAATGCTTACCTTAAATGTGAAATATTAATAAATAATCCTCATTACAGCTGTTGAGACAACATTCCTTATGTCACAACTAAGCTTTGAAAGCATGAGATCCCACCCACTCTTCAGAGCGCTTCCCAAAGCCATGCCTCCTTCAAAACACATGATGAATGCACAAAGCAGAGTCTGCAAAGAGTTACAAGATGAGAGACGGTGTTAAATAACCTCATGTCTCAAAGCACATAACATTGCAATAATAATGAACATAACTTACAGAGCTCTTGTACCATCTGACTGCGGCAGATTAATTGATAGCGATGAAATAGAAATGAATAAATCCGAGGCTGAGGATGCAGAACAGCATGGGTTGCCATCTCATCATTACGGGATATGACAATGCGTGAATGCAGCTTAAACTCATTGTTTTGGTTCAGGAGCAGCTGTAAAAAGTGGCAGCTGTTTGTTTTTGGAGCTCTGCGACTGTCTGTCTACAACTCTGCATAGCCACGTCTGTGTGAGCAGGGTGCACGGAGGTTTGAAAATACGCATGTTGACAGGCAGGTAGGACATCGGTCCGAATGCAATGATTGGACAAACATTTTTTGGTCCTGAGACTTCCACAAATGATATATGTACATGTTTTAATATTTAGACCACTTCTTTTATCGATTGTTATCAGGATGTGAAGAGAGTTTCAATCTGCATTACAAAAAGTGTTTATAAAAAAAAATTCCTATAATCTACTTCAGTTCTTCAACTTAAAAAAAAGTAAGCGTCCAGAGACCATGAGTTTTTTGTGTCTGTCTCAACTCAAACAAGGCATCATATTCTTCAAAATCTGTGCCTGCAGGGGAAGGCAATCAAAGATGACTTTTTTAATTTGGCTGAGAAACACAGTTTGACTTAATGCAGCTGTACTGGGACTGTAAATTGGTTCTGTTCAGTTTTCAACACTTAAGAAATACATTCTTTTTCTTTTCTTCGTTTTTTTCTCCCAAATTATTTTAGTGTTTTAGGCTATATTTTTACATGTCATAGCCTATGTAGTGACATCCAAAGCCATAGTAAGAGCTTGGGGAAAAAACACTGAAGTAGCAGATTGGTATTTCATGGCATTTTAATATTTGAAAACAGAAAACATGCTTCAGCTGCCCTCCGAGAAAAATGTACATTACTTGTATACCCAACTAGGCTATATAAAATGAATAAACAATATAGTTTATTATGATTTCTTCTATCAGTCTGTTTTTCCACAATCATTAATATCCTATTAAAAATACTAATGGCAAGCTATTTTCCAGCTTAATCATTGGGAATCTGGGACCCCAAACATAAAAACAGTAAAATTCCAGGGTTTAGTAAGATTTCTTCAGTTCCTTATGTCTCACCCTATCCTCATATGGGACATGTGTGTCATCACATGGGCAGGAAGTCTGCACGTCAGTGAAAGTTTTTTTTTTGCCAGGTAGTGAGTGATTGGGGAAAAGGCTGGACCAAACGGTCTGGGGTTCGCATATAAAACCTTCTCCAAATACGTCTCCATCATATTCATATCATATATAGCCTACACAGACTCGGTCTGCTGAAGTCAAGATGCTCGGGAGCGATGTACTGTTGTGCTTCATCTTCTACAGCACGCTCTTAATCTTAAAGATGTACATCATTGCTATCATTACGGGACAAGTGAGACTTCGGAAAAAGGTGAGTTGTGAAACTTATTTAATATACTTTTCATTAGCCTACTGCAAACACACCGCTAGCGACGCGACAGAATCACTGCAACAGTCGCGTTCATTGTAATGCAAGCATTTCGAGCGAGAAAAAGGTTTCTATTTCGAATAGAAATAGTCTGCATATTGCAACGGTCTGGACTGACTTCTGAAATAAAGGAAGGTAGTTGGTCAGAGATGTGCTTTCATTGAATGGCTTAACATCCTAGACAGATGTAAAAACTACTTGTTTTTGACAGGCGTTTGCTAATCCCGAGGACGCCGACAGACACGGAGGTGTGCAGTTCTGCCGCATCGATCCATACGTGGAGCGCTGTAGGAGGTAGGAGCACAATTCTACACACTTGCCCTAAATCTCTGTTAACGTTTAATTTCACTAATTAGAGTGTATAGGTTAAGTCCGCAACTGACAACAAACGTATACAATGTTAACAAATACTTTTTTTTTTTTGCCATGTTACACAAGCTAATGCATGCCACTGTTTATGAATAACTGTAACATTAGATATGGCCTACTAATGAAACAGCTTTACATATATTAAAGAATATATCAAGATTAAATGTAATAGCTTTTTTTTTTTTAAATTTCTACACTATAAATTTAAAAATAAAAGTTTGAGTCACGTTATAATTTACATTAATAAATGATGTTCCCATAAGTTCCTGTGTGGAACACATTTCATTATATTTTATTTAAATGTCTTCTTACTTTTGTTATCAGATATGTACATTAGATGGTTTTAAATTGGGCCTGTACATATTTACAGTTTGTAGCATTATTTTTGCATTAGTTTTGTGTGTGTGCCACACCTGCCTGTTGTTGTTGTTTTAAATTTTTATTTTTATTTTTTTTACTATGTACATTATTTACTATTTACTGTATATTTTCCATGTAGGCTACGTTTTCCATTAATCGTCATAAATTAGTTTTCATTTATTGTGTTCACATGGGTTCCATTTTCTGACTGGAGAATTTTTCAAAATTTGTGTTTCTTGTCTATAAAAACATTGCGTGTCTATAGAGACCCTTTTTACAGACTGTAATTGTTTGTATCACAGTTATCAACATCACAAATCTAGTGCTGCTGCGAGGGTGTTTCTTATACAATTGCTGAGGGAGTGACGTCAAATCTGCCGGAAATATCTTGATATTTTTTTTCTCTCTTTTGGAAAGTAGTGGAAATGCTATAACTGTTTTTTTTTTTTTTTTTTTGCTATTGGAGCAAATGGGAATACAAAAACTATATTTGCTGTCATCTCCCATCTCTTGTCTACTTGTCAACTGTGGCGACTTCTGCTTCTGAAAACTCTGCAAATGTGAAAAGGGTCCATTGGACCTGTTATGTTTCCATCTTGTTCCCACTGGGCCCATTTAGTTGGAAAAACTGTGCAGGATGTCTGGCAGATTAGGAAGTTTCTGTAGCACTGTCGAAGTCTTCAGAAAAGGAGTACTGGTATGCCTCAGTTTGAAAGTTCACAGGAAGTATTATGTTTAATTCATAATGGACTGTGTGTAGCTAAGATATCTTTCTTTATTTTGTATAATGATTAGTCAGTCACCATGCCTGTTTGTTCGAATATGTTTCCACAGTAGACTCTTCTCAATACCTGAATTTATTTTTGAGAATACATACTCTAAAATAATCATAGACCTGTTAGGCAACATTCATTATACTTGAAGCTGCAGGGTTTTTAGTGTTTGGCAGTCTCTAATTTATCATCAGGAAACTCGCCTGTTCTGCCCATTACAGCCCACTCCACCTACGTCTGCACAATCGGAAAATGATAAAGATGTTATTTCAGTAGACTGCTATGAAATCACTGAAAAAACATATTGGCACTGGAAAGTTTTTTTCTGTAAGTGGATCATTTAAGGTATTCATAGATGATTCATAGGTGATTTTGACGACCTGTGAGTGGCAGCTTGTGGTTGCCAGATTGGTAAAATGTAATACGGCTGTCAGCAAGTCCTGACAAGACCGTTATTTGACGGTAATTGGAATGCATTCACAAAGGTATTTCACTACAACTCAATGGCAAACAAATAACTGCAAGTGAACAGAAAGGAAGAAGGTGTTAAATAGATCTACTAGTTTGAAAGTTCCTGTTCGGATCAAAAACTTTATGTTGATGTGTCAGCAAATATGACAAACAGGCATATTCTTGATCTTCTGAGAAACCTACAGAAGAAATACAGTAAAAACACAAGACATTTCAAAGACTTTCACCATCATTATTATTATATTTTATTTCAAAGACTTTTACCATCATTATTATTATATTTTATTTTATTTAAAATAATGATTATTAATATTATTTAGCAGTTTGGAAGATTAATATAGAATTGAAAAGATGCATGGACACAGGTTTGCGTATTTCAGATATTTTATAATCAGATTGTATAGGATCTAAAGCTAGAACATTTTCCAATGAAGGATGTGGAAAATAGTGAATAACAAATAAGTAAAAGTTATTTCCTCTTTTAAAATTAAATACCAGCAGAAAATGGAAAGTCCTTGTTGGGGCAAAGAGATGAGGAAGAAGCTGTGTAATGCAGGATTTCACAAAGATGACCAAGCACTGCTATGTAACTGCTCTGCTGGGAAAATAATAGGAAATGTGACCACAGTGTGTTCATGGTGGTATGAATGTCAACACATAATTAATTCCTTTAAAGCGGGTACAGGAAGTACTACAACTTCATATTGCTGTGATCCATTCATGGGACAGCCACTGCCATGACGCACTGCGTGAGTGATTCAGAGTAAAAGTAAATTTATATTGCAAGATTATGTGATGTTGGCAATGCTTACTGTTCAGGCATGCTGCCATTAGACAGAGCCAGACAGTTTACAGCTGAAGTCCTGATTAAAACCAGATGTTGAGCGTACATTCCTCAGCACTTGTGCCCTGAGAAAAGCAGCTTTTCATATGTATTTCCGCAGTCGGGAACATTAAAAATGCCTCAAAAGGCTATTCATTCAAATACAGTGTAACAAGAATAACATTACCTAGAAGTAGTTGAAAGAGAGGCTTAAATGACAATGTGGGAATGCATGAGGGATGTGGTTAAAACTTGAAAAGAACTTACTCATGGTGAGCTATGATTAAACAAGCATGGTCATGCTATGTTGTAGTACATCATTTACTATATGGATGGCAACAAAATGTTTGTTTGCTATTACCAAAGTCATGTCAGTTCTTATACTTCCTCTACACTAACACTGTTTACATTACAGTTCTCAAAAGTTTTCCTACATTAATTTTACACTGTGTGTGTGTGTTTTTTTTTTCCAGAGCACATTGCAATGATATGGAGAACATTTTCCCCTTTTTATTTCTCGGAGCCGTCTATTCCATGACAGGTCCCTCGTATGCAGTAGCACGACTTCATTTTCTGGTCTTCTTCCTGGGTCGAGTCGTTCACAGCATAGCATACCTGTTGGCACTTAAAGCACCGACGCGTTCATTTGCCTATGTCATCGCTCAGGTGCCTTGTGTTTCCATGGCAATACAGATACTCATGGAAGTAGCCTCATTCGCATAACCCTGTCAAATATGGAGTCCTGTGATTGGTCAAGACTTCTAGTTACAACTATGATGCGGAATGGTGCTTTGATGGACTTGCGGCCTCTCAAAATTTCACTTGATGACTGACAATTAATAGCTCTGCTCTTAAATCACAACATTCATTGCTGTCATTTTAGTACTGGACACTAGGGTTTGTATTGATGCAATGTATATTGTTGTATTGCCATTCAAATGAAGGTTATTTAATGTTATTTTCTTTTTTTCCCCATGATCATGTTTGCATATACTCGTCATATTTATATATTTGAAACAACAGACCTTAAAGCCCATTCACACCAAGGACAATAACAATAAAGATATAGTTCTAAAAATCAATCTAAATATAAAAGAATAGCAGAGTCCGCACCTCAACTACAGTATAATGTTAACGACTTAGGGAAACGGTATTGTTAGAATCACTTTCAGAATGAATTTTTCCAGCTGATGAACGATAAAAACATTCAAAAGTCAATCCGAATCCATCCTGCTCCAGCATTTAAAGCGGCAGACGAAAACTGCAGCGTGATCTCATCCACTGATGCTGATGCTAATATAGTTGTTATAGTTATGTTCTTGGTGTGAATAGACCTTTAATCTCCTTGAATGGACCTCCAGTCTACAGCACAGCCATTATTTTCAAGAATTTAAATGACCACCATCTTTTCACTTTCATACTGCAAAGTTTACACAAGCAATAACTGCTGAGGTCAGTTCAGAGTCCACGTGAGTGACTGTTCCACAAAAACTTGTAAAATTCCTCTGTTATTGAACCATAAGCCCTGCAGAGCCCAGGCTTTTCAAATTTATTGTAGCGTTAAACAAACGCTGTTGCACAACCACTGCCCTTTCCTCTTTGCCCACTGGGCTTTGGGTTTACTGCATTTCAAACACAGCCGGGTGCTTTGCCTGTCCTCAAGAACGATGCATACAGCATGCAAACCTAGTGTTTTAGGTGAACAAGCTTTTATTTTAGGTTAAGGTTTTGGTAATTCATCACACAGTGCTTTTATTATATATGTATATATATATATGTATTATTTTTTTAAGGTGTAACTTATTTTGATTTTTTCTAATATTGTATCGTTTGTGTAGTGATGTTTATAAAGAGATGATGAGAAAATCATAGTTTTTATAATAAAGGAATAATGAAAGGTTTTGTGTGTGCATGGGTAAATGTGATACTTTGTTGACTCAGATCAAGAAATGGGGGACAAAGGACTGCTTACATGCTAAAAACAAGAGCTGAGAGAGAAAGAGGAACAAAGAGAGAGAAAAATCAAAGGATATTGACATGAATTGCTGCCAAATAGGCAATTATAACACAGCAGACCCCATTGTTGCTTCTCAGTACAAAAAGAGTGACGACTGACAGGAAAATATATTTGGGTTCAAAAAACTTTTTGAGACAGGAATGTTATTGCTTAACATTAAAAAATAAACCAAATCTCCAGCAGTATTACGTTATCATGAATAACACACTATTAATTGGTTTGATGAAAACACCACTGCCGGCAAAAGCAGAAGTGAATCAAGATGAATATGTGAAAGGGCAAGCAGAAGTGATCTTGCTAGAGAGCACGGAAGGAAGCGTGTGTGTTTAAGTTTGCATAAGAACCTATGTAGTCATAATAGTCATCTGAAACATGCCCTGGCTTGTCACATGTCTGTATACATACTTGCGTGCTCACAGCTTTTAAAAGGATTAGTTCACTTTAAAATGAAAATTACCCCAAGCTTTACTCACCCTCAAGCCATCCTAGATGTATATGACTTTCTTCTTTCAGATGAACACAAAGTTATAGTAATAAATATCCTGACACATTCAGACTTTATAATGGCAGTGAACGGAACCAACGAGTATGAAGCTCAAGAAAGTGCTTCCATCCACATCCATCATAAACGTCCTTCACATGGCTCCGTAGGGTTAATAAAGGCCTACTGAAGCAAAGTGATGCCTTTGTGTAAGAAAAATACCCATATTTAACAAGTTTAACAAGTAAAATATCTAGCTTCCACCAGACCGTTGCATCAGTTAAAGGGTCATGAAACCCCTGAACACATTTTTGAGCTGTGAGCAGATATGTATAGGCTGCACATCATTGAAAACACTAAAGGTACTCATTATTTTTATTCATAATTTGAAATTTTTCAGAGCGATTTCTGTCTTCCGATTTGAGAAGCAAAGTCGGAGCAACGTCACAAAAGCTGACGTCATCGTGTACTACCGGCAAGATCCGGAGTGCTGGTTGGCTCCAAGTATGGGCTGGTCGAACATGCCGACGTCAACAGTTTCTACATTTATTCATGTAAAAAAGCACATTCAATTCAATCCATGCACGAGGAAGTATCACTTCTCTCGCCTCTGTCTCTGTTGTCATTCAGAGACATGGGTTGTATTTATCAGTGCTACAACAAAAATGCATTTTCCTGCGACGCGTCCAGAGCAGAAGTTTGGGTGCATGTGGTTTGTTTTGCTGTAATCTACCATCACAAATGGAAAATATGTTCGCATGAGATCGCTTTACAGCGGATAATTCAAATGTCACAAAAGTGCTGTTCATTCACCTCTGCGTTCGGACACGCGAGCCGTGGGTATGTTTCCCTCAGCACAGCAAGCACATGAATGTTGTTTGTATTTTGCCCGCGATGCGGTCAGAACACGAACACATAAAAAAAAATAATAATACAATTGTTATGATATAGCCTACACGTGGAGCGCGCATATGATCGGTTTCAGCGCGGAGCTCTGTGATGAGTTTAACAACACTAGCCACGTGGATTACAGATCATATACAGAATAAAGTATCAGTTTTTAAAGTTTTTATAGACATATTTAACACATTCTCCTGCACCAAACATGAACCAGCACAGTGTATGCACCGGTATGCACACATATTTCATCAAGTCTTCTTCAAATGAAATATATGTGCAAACTGGACACTGATACGTGTATCTGAACGCGATGACACGATTTTTCTGATGAACAAAAGACTTAGAGAATGGACAAAAATTAAACTATGTCTTTATTCTTTACAGGGCTCGACAATAAGGACTGCCCGATGGCCGGGCCAGTGTGAACGACGCTCGGGACAGTAAGATGGAACGGTCACTTGCCCGATCGGGCCAGTGCTGTAGGGTGTGCGTTATATATCGTCTATATCGTAATTGTTGATTTAACGATCTGATATTATCGAGTATGTCCCTCACTTTACAAAAATACACCCACTGAGTGCACGCATACACTACGTGACGTAGTGTAGTAGGTTAGACTAGTGCGCGTGCATTTTTAGAGTGCACGATTTCACTGTGTGATTTAGTCTGTTAAAATGCCTTTAGAAAGCCCCAGAATTCAAGATAAGAGGCAAAAATGCCCCTGCATATATTTAATATTTATATAATTCAGTATAGTTAACCAATATTACACAAAGAGCGCCGTTTTGTCCAAATATTAGCATGATTACAAACGTTATATTGATTTTATTCAGCGTACAGTTTATTGAACAAGAACTTATCAAGTGACTTACATTTTAGACACCAAATCGTCTGTTTCGCTGTATTTCGCCAACGAAAATAGTTCCAAAGTCCACAGAATTGTTTTGCGTCTCTGAGCAACACTTCCTGAATGAATCAGCCGCTTCAATGAATGGGTTGAATCTCAATGATTCGCTCATTAACAGTGATTCACTGTCACCTACTGGCAGGTTTAATTTCACATTTAAAGTGTCTTCATATTTTTTTTTTTTTATATATAATTTCAAATAACAGTATTTAACGTTTTATATTTTCAACATTAAAAACATTTTTATGCATCTCTAACTGCTCTTGACTGATTAACTTTAATAAAGTTTAATCTATTGTTATATAGTTAGCTATAGCCTACATTAGATTACAATTTCTGTATCTGAAAATCTCCTGTTTAACCTACATGAAAAACTTGAAAAGCACCATTTATTTCATTTATGTTTGTCGGTTGTATTTATTTGTGCTATTACTCGTAATTTGATTATTTGTTACTATTTTATTACTTACTGTTTATTTGTCTAACAATATTTAAAATATAAGTCAGTTAATCTAATAGCTTTTGGTGTCATAACCCTATTTATTGAGGTTAAATGTAACAAAGACAACAAAAACAATAACTATGCTTATTTTATAGGTCCATTTTCTTGTCTTTTACTTTTACAAATTTTTTATTGTGGGGCCAATGAAAATTTTAACCACTGGCCCAACTGGGCCAGTAGAAAAAATCCTTAGCGTTGAGCCCTGCTTTAAGTGTTAAACTACGTGTCGTTTTTAATGAGACTGTAGTGCTCGTAAACGTAATGAAAGTATTATTATCCCTTTTAAATATTCTTTTGCATTTCTCCCTTGTGCTTGGGAGTTTGTTGCCATTTTCTCCATGCTCATATATTAATATTCATTTTTCTGTATAATAAGTGTGTTGTATTGTAGGTCTGTGTTTCATTGGTTGTTTGGTTGAGGGAGAGGGGCTGTCGGACTCCAATGTTAAATGACAAAATAACCTTATAAAATTCACACACTACACGGTTGAGTACATAGTGCATAAGTGCATAGTGTATAGTGTGTCATTTGGGATGCAACTTGTGTAACTTTTGGCCCTCTAGCGGTAAAAAAAAAATGCATATGCATTTTGCAGAACAACATTGCTTTGGTTGTGCTTCGGCTTTGCATGACTGTGCGGATGAATATCTCCCCTATGTTCTGGTGATGGCCCTGGGCTTACCATAGACAAAACATTCTGGATAGCCCTGAAGCACAAGGACAAAAAATAAGTTAGACTCAGTTGTTTCTGGCTCATTATTTGTCAAGCCACAATTCAAAACTATGCAAAAATTTGACAGTATTAATCTATTACATACCTAATGATGATCATAACCAGAAATTCCAGCAGCGGGCAAATTTCCAAAACAGCTGGTAGGACGAATTTTAATATTTACGATGAAAGCTCTATCTGATTTGTCAGTTTTGTTAAACATCTCTAGGGATGGACTAATGGCAAATTAGGTTGCATCTTCTTCTCCTTACGTTTCGGAAACTCACCAGAAATTTGCCAAGAACACAACCAGGCATGTCACTTATCGACGGTTGTATGCGAGAATCTCTACTATTACGGTGGCCGACAGAGCTCAACCCGCTGCAGATGAAGAAAACATATGTAAATATAAATTTATAAATTTAAAAAAGCAAATTAAGAAAAACATGTACTGCATATAAGCACAACACATCCAAATACATAAACGCACAGCAAATATTCACAACGCAACCAAATACAGAAATGTGATGCAAATAGCACAGACGACAAAGGAATTGTTTTAAGGGGATCCCAACAAGTAACGAACCTGGTTAGGACATGCTTATTGTTCAGTCTACTGGTCAGTGGGGTTGTCGATGACCTGAAACTTAAAGGGTTAGTTCACCCAAAAATGAAAATTCTGTCATTAATTACTCACCCTCATGTCGTTCCACACCCGTAAAACCTTTCATTCTCATATGTCGTTTACATCCAGCGCTTCCAGGTTCTTCATCAGAACGTCTACTCATTATTGGCTGGCTCCTGCATCAGTATCACGCATGCGTCGTGCATGCTCACATTTACAGCATTGGCCACACCTGTAAGACCTTCGTTTATCTTCGGAACACAAATTAAGATGTTTGTGATGAAATTGCTTGTCAATCGCATCATATCCGCGTTACCCTCGGTTTCTAGATTTATTTTGTAGAAACCATGGAAACACCAAAGACGCTTTAATATTTACATGTTTTAATAGACAAAGGGAACAACTTTTGATATATTTATAGACAGAAAACTAATTATTGTTATATAGCTCAATTGTTTAGTCTTATTGTTTAAATGTAATTTTTTTGCGAGTACCATGCTTTACCATGCCTCAGAGAAAACACTATTTTGTCAAGTAAGTTAGCTAACATAGCATAATCAGACGCAGCTTTATTTTTAGTAACAGTAATACAGAATTTCCTCCACCATACAGTATGTTTTAAAATTAATTGCATGGCATTTATCAACACAAGCCATCCAGCATTTATTAATATGATATTCTAAAATCGATCTAGTTCACTGCAGTGTGCAACAACTGTGCGCCGCCGAGCGAACGCACAGAGTAACGTTATAACATAATTTTCAACACACTCAAATGTATCTAATAATAAACAGAGCTTCGTTACCTCATACTCATGACTGGAAAAATGGAAGCGGTGCTGACGACTGTGGCATAATAAAAGTTCGGCTGCTCGTGAGGCGTGTGTTGCGCAATCGCTCTAGTGGCCTCGTTCAGCTCCCACAACACTCAGTCCTGCTCTGCTTCATACTACAGTAACATTAATAATCGCATCCATGAACATTGCCCGAGTCCTATCCAGATTCTTTTCCACCGGCTGTGAGGTGAAGACCACGTCCCAAGATTCCGCGTTCAAACTTGGCGTCATCAAGCTACGCCTTTGTTTTTGAATGGGCCTCTAGCGACCTCTAGTGGACAGAAAATATTACATATTGCAACTTTAATGACAGAATTTTCATTTTTGGGTGAACTAACCCTTTAAAGGTGAGTTTTTTTGTTTATTTTAACATCTTGACTGTATGTGCGTTGTGAGTATTTGCAGCGCTTGTCATGATCACTAGTGAGAGTGCCCTAATCAGCCACTAGAGGGCACTTCATCCCGGACTCTTGTTTTCACCTATTGGACTACATTATCCATACTCACTTCCCGGACTCATTACACCTTGTCATTGCAACCAGCTGTTCTGTGTATTGTTCATTAGTGTCTGTCTATTTATACCTGGTTTGTCTCTGCTCTTGTTACGGTGTTTTCATGTATGGTTTCCCGGTTCCCCGTTTTGGTTTTCATGTTTCGTGTTTTTTGTATGGACTGCCTTTATGGATTCTGACCCTTGCCTGTCTGTGGATTACGTTTCTGGATTTCCCCAATAAGTGCTGCAAATGAATCTTGTTTCCTGGACTTTGTGATTTCTGTGACAGAAAACACCATCATTTCTAGATCCAGCAGCATGAGCATTCGGATTCGTCCCCCAGCCTCCATTGGAGAGCGGATGGCTCTATTTCGGGCAGTAGTGGCTCTGCGACAGGAGGGAAGAGAGGTAGGGTGTTTTGCCCGGTTTTTCTGGACTATGGCGAGAGGGCTGCGCTATAATGATGAGGCGCTAATAGGGATTTTCAATGGATGCCTCGATGACCCTCTGCCTCAGTGTGAGTTAGAGGGGCTCCAGACCCTGGATTTTTGGGGCTTTGTCAGCTATCTCTCCCACAGAAGACATTGGGCAACACATGCTCAGCCAGAGTCCGCTCCAGCCCGTGAATCCGCTCCAGAGCCCGCTCCAGCCTGTGAGTTCGCTCCAGAGTCCACCGAGGAGGTGGGCACAGGTTCACCTCCTAACTCACGTAAAAGGAGGAAGAGGAGGAGAAAGGCTTCAGTCATTTCGCAAGGCCTGGAGGCCTTCCCGGAGTCCACTCCAGTCAGTGAGTCCACTCCAGTCAGTGAGTCCGCTCCAGCCAGTGAGTCCACTCCAGAGCCCGCTCCAGTCAGTGAGCCCGCTCCAGCCAGTGAGTCCACTCCAGAGCCCGCTCCAGCCAGTGAGTCCACTCCAGAGCCCGCTCCAGTCAGTGAGCCCGCTCCAGCCAGTGAGTCCACTCCAGAGCCCGCTCCAGCCAGTGAGTCCACTCCAGAGCCCGCTCCAGCCAGTGAGTCCACTCCAGAGTCCGCTCCAGTCAGTGAGTCCGCTCCAGCCAGTGAGTCCACCCCAGAGCCCGCTCCAGCCAGTGAGTCCACCCCAGAGCCCGTTCCAGCCAGTGAGTCCACTCCAGAGCCCGCTCCAGCCAGTGAGTCCACTCCAGAGCCCGCTCCAGTCAGTGAGCCCGCTCCAGCCTGTGAGTTCGCTCCAGAATCCACCGAGGAGGTGGGCACAGGTTCACCGCCTAACTCACGTAAAAGGAGGAAGAGGAGGAGAAAGGCTTCAGTCATTTCTCAAGGCCTGGAGTCTGCTCCAGCCAGTGAGTCCGCTCCAGCCAGTGAGTCCACTCCAGAGCCTGCTCCAGTCAGTGAGTCCGCTCCAGCCAGTGAGTCCACTCCAGAGCCTGCTCCAGCCAGTGAGTCCACTACAGAGGCCGCTCCAGTCAGTGAGTCCACTCCAGCCAGTGAGTCCACTCCAGAGCCCGCTCCAGTCAGTGAATCCGCTCCAGCCAGTGAGTCCACTTCAGAGCCCGCTCCAGCCAGTGAGTCCGCTCCAGCCAGTGAGTCCACCCCAGAGCCCGCTCCAGCCAGTGAGTCCACTCCAGAGCCCGCTCCAGCCAGTGAGTCCACTCCAGAGCCCGCTCCAGTCAGTGAGTCCGCTCCAGCCAGTGAGTCCACTCCAGAGGTTGTTCTCTGTTTTCCCAAGCGCCTTGCCTTGCCGGCGCCAACTAAGCGCCTTGCCCTGCCGGCGCCAACTAAGCGCCTTGCCCTGCCGGCGCCAACTAAGCGCCTTGCCCTGCCGGCACCGCCAGAGCAGCCCGAGCCCGCTGCCGTCACCGAGCAGCCCGAGCCCGCTGCCATCACCGAGCTGCCCGCTCTCCCTGATACGGCCACGGAGGCCGTCACCGAGCTGCCCGCTCTCCCTGATATGGCCATGGAGCACCCTTGGTCAGCCCTGCCGCCGCCATTCAAGCCTTCTGCCCTGCCGCCGCCATTCAAGCCTTCTGCCCTGCCGCTGCCACCCAGACTTTCTGCCCTGCCGCCACTGCCCAGGCCGTCTGAACTGCTGGAACCTGCCGGGTCAGTTCCTCCAGCGCCGCCCTGGCAATCAGCCAGGTCTCCAGACCAGCCGGTGCCCGCCTGGTTAGTTCCTCCAGCGCCGCCCTGGCAATCAGCCAGGACTCCAGACTTGCCGGTGCCCGCCTGGTTAGTTCCTCCAGCGCCGCCCTGGTTCCCCCTTGGCCCTCAGTTGGGGACTCTGGACCTGGCCTGCCATCCCTCCCCCCGATCCTCCTCCTGTCCACCTCCCTCCTGAGTTTTTGTGTTTTTGTGTTTTTTTCTTTTTTGTCTGGTGGAGCGTCTGGTAGCCGCTCCTTTGAGGGGGGGTAATGTCATAATCACTAGTGAGAGTGCCCTAATCAGCCACCAGAGGGCACTTCATCCCAGACTCTTGTTTTCACCCATTGGACTACATTACCCATACTCACTTCCCGGACTCATTACACCTTGTCATTGCAACCAGCTGTTCTGTGTTTTGTTCATTAGTGTCTGTCTATTTATACCTGGTTTGTCTCTGCTCTTGTTATGGTGTTTTCATGTATGGTTTCCCGGTTCCCCGTGTTGGTTTTTGGTTTTCATGTTTCGTGTTTTATGTATGGACTGCCTTTATGGATTCTGACCCTTGCCTGTCTGTGGATTACGTTTCTGGATTTCCCCAATAAATGCTGCAAATGGATCTTGTTTCCTGGACTTTGTGATTTCTGTGACAGTGCTTTTCTGTATTCAGTTGTGTTGTGAACTTTTGTAGTGCATTTCTGTATTTGTTTGCATTGCAGTATTTGCAGCGTGTTTCTGTATTTGGTTGTGTTGTGTGGTTGTGTCCTTCGGAACGAGCTCCGGGTAAATTTTTCCAAGTAGCTCCTTAAAAAAAAAAAAAAAAAAAAAAAAGATTTTCAGGGGGTAACCCATAATGAAACCATAATTATTTTCATCAATAGAACAGTTTGAGCGGCTTTCTTGTGCGATATTGTTTCAAGGTTATAGAGTTACAGAATATGCATTGTGAAGAGATGTCCAACTTAAATTTAGAAAGAAAAGTTACAGCTAGTAATTATGAATAATTAGGGCCCGAGCACTGATGGTGTGAGGACCCTATTGTAATTGCTCAGTCAATTATTCTTCTTCTCTGAAATGAATCACATTTTTGAGGGCCTAAACATGCTTGAAAACTCATGAAACTTTGCACACACATCAGAAGTGGTGAAAATTTACATCTGATATGGGTTTCAGATTTAGGTGTAGCAAAATTGCCTGAACACATCTACATGGCAATATTCAGTGACAGTCATAGCGCCACCTGCAGGCAACAGGAAATGACCTGTTTTACACTGTGATTAACTCCTCATAGAAATTTAACCAGAACCACATCATAAATGTCAGTCTAATCTTAAGGCCTTTGTGATGTTAAATTGCAAAGATCTAGAGTTTTCACTGAAGGGCGTGTCCGTGGCGGCCTGACAAAGTCTGATGTTTCGCCATGAAAGTGAAGGAAGCTGTTGTAACTCAGGCATACAATGTCCAAACTTCCCCAAACTTCACATGTGTGATAAAATTCATGGCCTGAAGACATCTATATGCCAATATTCAGTTAGTCATAGTTCCACCTGCTGGCAACAGGAAATGGCACGCTTTGCACTGTAATTCACTCCCAGAAACACATTTCAATATGCCACGAAGTACCAAACATACTAGAAACATGTTAAATTATGCAACACTTGGCTAAGTGCTAATGTATGCAATTAACACCACGAAACAGGAAGTTATTGTAACTCAGGCATACAATGTCTGATCTGCTCCAAACTTCACGTTTGATAATAGTCCTGGCCTGAAGACATCTACATGGCAATATTCTGTTACGGTCAAAGCACCACCTGTTGGTAGCAGGAAGTGTAGCACTTTGAAATGACTTTGCCAAAATTCTCCTGTTTTTACTTGCTTACATGCATGTCACCCATTGTTCACTGTTTTCCTAAGGCCAACGGGTGGCGGTGAGCCCGGGTGTGTGAGGGGGCCTTTTCATCGCTGCTTGCAGCTTTAATTTTAAAATGAAGTTCTTTCAACTTGTTAGGATATCTTAATAGAAAGAAAATTATTATTTAATTTCAACTTAAAAAAGCTTTGGGATGACAGCTGATCTTCCTAATGTATTTCCTAATACATTTAACATTAGAAGCTCCAATCCTCTAATGGATGATTTGGGCATTTCACAATATGATACTCAGTAACTACAATATGAATTAACCAAACAGTTTGTCTGAAATACAGTTAATAACCTACCAACTCTAGGTGAGGTATCCACTCCAAAAATTGAGATGCATTCAGTATAGGAATAAAAGTTACCAACCTTTTTGAACAAATTTAAAACAAAAACTGTGCCTTTGTCAATTCCTTAATAAAGCGGTCAATTTGCATTATATTTACATATTTAATGATGTAATTTGATGCACATTATGACGTCATTGATGTTTTAATAATTATTCATTTAGGCCTATTATTTCATGAAAATTTTGCTTGTATGTGGTTTTGCTTTGCGTGGCACATGTGGGCTGAACAGTTTGATTCAACAACACTACCACCTATAGGTCAGTGTTAAACATAACTGTCCTTTAATGTTGACAGCATTTTTGGAGATCACAAACACAAGGAACCATGATAATACCAGCAATTTCTTTCCACAGCAAAATAAGGTCGTACAACCACTTACTACAGGTTATCCTAAATTGGGATTAAGAACTCAGTCTTTCAAGTCAGTCTTGAAAACCCATTAAGATGCAGCTGCCTAGATAGCATTACTATCTATCATATTAGTGGCAGGTATATCTTTGTTTCAGTGGAAAAGCAAACAGTTCAATATTGGGAAACCACAAAAAAAATATGCTATTTCCTACGATATATGTCAATATATGATCTTAATGTTTAAGCATGTCTGTAGTCTGCTTACACTCGTTGAAACACAAACTGCATGGTCAAATTTCATAAATATTTATTTCATATCAATGAACAATATTAACTACAGCAGTGGGCTACAGCACTTTTTCAAATAAATGCTATAATAATAATAATAATATTTTTGAGGCCACATTTGAAACACAAACATTTACAAGTAGTACTTGGCATTAAAAACAATGGCAATACAATATTTTAAGACACTTGGTGTTTTTTTATTCATTTTTTTAATATAATTTCCGATATCACAGAGTTTCTGCAACAGTCTAAACAGTTAATATTGATATAGATACAAAACCACTGCAAAAACAGTTAGGAGTTTGAACAGAGGGAGACAATACACAGTATGCCAAAAACAAAAAACAAAAAAAAAAAAACAGAAAAATATATTCCTTCAGTCTCTGGCTTACCCATTCCCCTCAAAGAACAACTAATATAGCAAATAAATAATATGTAAAACTTTTCATTTACAAAAATATTCCAAAGTTTTCCCTTTTTATTCCAGACTGCTACTAGTGTTGAGTGGTTCACATTCAGATGAAGAAAGGTTGAGAGTGGTTGAGAGTGGTGGAGGGGGTGGGGGTGGGGTCATGCATTCAGCTAAGCAATTTAATACTTTAATACTTACTCCTCTTCTTGTGCTGTTCCTGAGGCTCTTGTGTTCTGGTGTCACTTTGATGACATTCTGAGTTTGAACTGTAAACAGCAGAATCAATATTCTCGTTCTCTTATTAGACAGCAAAAATAATGTTTCAGATTTTTGTATTGTTTTCTAGTTTTGTTGACCCTGGCTTGAATTCCTAGAGTTTTATTTATTTTTATTTTTTTTGAATTTTTACCAAATCCATGAGAAATATAAAGATAATACATCCTAATTCTAAAACATTAATACATCAAATCCCTTTTATTTTGTAGTAGGATTGAAGGGAGGCATGCAGGTGATCCAGAGCCCTTTTGAAGTAGCAACAGCACTTTAAGAATGCGTTTGACTGTGTACCTGTAAATGCGGACGTTCATGGATCGAAGCTTATACTGTTAGCATTATAAACCGCTGCAAATTTATCAGCTGTAGTTACCAAACTGTGTTCTTTAATGATTTTTGTTTGTTTCTGCCTCATGACATATGCAGTTCATGGTCAGTCTGATAGAGGGCGCTAGTGGTTGACGGGTGCAGTAGAAAATGGCACTTGTGGGAGACTCCTGCCGTTTCTGCCAAGGGTTTGAATGTCAGGGTTTAAAAGCATGGTATGGGTGAAGGCAGGTTAGATCATAATATTGATATACACAAGAAGTGAGTTTTATTTCTCCATAATACAACAGAACTAGAAAGATATATATATATATACTATATATATCTATATATATATCTATATATATGTATGTATGTTTACATTTGTATGTTCATGTGCATCTGGTCCGTGATGCATATAGAGTTTTTTACAACTTTGAAATAATCACACAATGTACAAATCACAAACATAGAAAACATTTAAAAACACAAAATAAGGAGTTAAAAAATATGTGTCATTGTTTTTAGGAGCGTCAATCTTACATTCAGGTCTTAGAGTGAAAAGTAATATTATTTTGTCTTGACCTTAGATTTTGGCTCAAACCTTTCATGCCAAAATTGTTTAAATATTCTATTTCTGTTCATATGGCTTCAGGTTTGCTACAAAGCTACAAATTTGTCCCAAAGCTGATGGAGAATGTGTCTCGTCAGTCATAAGACACTAAATCAAACACTGGCTAACTCAGATTCTTGGGCGTTTTCAACATTTTTGGTCAGTTTTTCTTTCAGCAATATTCTGAAATGATCGCTGATAATCAGATTTTCTAGTTGTATTCCTATCTTTCTTATAGAGTAAACACAGGATCATACGCACGCACACACACACATGCACACATCCACTAGGAGTGAATTTTGACATCACCATACTGTAAACTCCTTCAAGTTTAAAGCTTTGGGGATTCATTTGCACACAGAAATGGGTGGGCAGACTGAGGAAAAAACAAAATTCAATGTAACATGATAAAAAGGATGATATAAAGTAAAAGGTAAGAGGATGTGTAAGGTGAGAGGTGCACTTTAGATCCACAGACTGTGATTGTCATCACTTAAGGTCCAAAATATCCTCCTCGAAAGATGTGGATAAGGTAAAAGGGCTGGCCGTGGGTGGGCTATCATCTCGTGGCTCCACCTCAGAGCCAGATGAGCAAAGCCGCTGGATGTCAGTTTCTCCCTCTACAGACTCCATTCCCACTCTGGTTGAAGATATCTCATAGTCAGTACACATCTATTGCTCTAACATGCAGAAAAAATGCTTAAAGCTGCATATAGCTAAAAATTATGCAATATCTACTCCTGTTCAAAAGGTTAGGATTAGTAAGATTTTTATTTTGAAAGAAATTAATATTTTTTATTAATCAAGGATGCATTAAATTTATCAAAAGTGATCATAAAGATATTTATAATATTACAAAAGATTTTTATTTCAAATATTTTATAACTTTCTAATTACCAAAGAATCCTGGAGAAAAAAATGCATCACAGTTTTCACAAAAATATAAGGCAGCACAACTTTTTGGTAAGAAATGTTTCTTGAGAAATCAGCATATTAGAATGTTTTCTGAAAGATCATGTGACACTGAAGACTGAAGTAATGGCTTCAATAGAATTACAATAGAAAAGAGATATTTTTAATTGTAATAATATTACTGTTTTTACTTTAGTTTAAAGAAAAATAAAATGCAGGCTTCTTAACTAACTGCATGATCTGTCTCAGAACTGTGTACATTTTTTGCCATATGAACATTATTTTGACACTATCACCTGTGATTAACATAACTTTTTCTGCAAAGGTGCTTTGAAACAATATGTATTGTCAATAAATGTGAATTGAATTGAAATTGAACTTTAAACATTAAAAAAATCTTACTGACCCCAAAATTGAATGCATATGTTAGTAAATTATGGAAGTTTGTTTTGCCACCAAATAAAACATAAAAAAGGTAATTGTGACTTTTTATCTCACAATTGTCTTTTTTCCTCACAATTGCGAGTTCACATATCGCAATTCTGACTTCTTTTCTTAGAGATATAAATGTCAGTTATAATGTATATAATATATATAATAAATAATATAATAATAAAATAATAATATTTATAATAAATATAAATGTGAGTTATGTCAGAATTTCGAGATATAAACAATTGCAAGAAATAAAGTCAAAATTGTGAGCTATAAACTCACAACCGCACGTTATAAACTCAGTTGCGAAATATATAACCTTGCGAGTTTCTGACACGCAATTGTGAATTCTGACTTTTTTCTCACAATTGTGAGTTTATATCTCACAATTCTGTCTTTTCTCAGAATTGTGAATTATAAAGTCCAATTCCGAGGGGAAAAAAGACTGACTTTTTTCTCAGAATTGTGAGTTTATATCTTGCAATTCTGACTTTATAACTCGTAATTCTGACTTTTTTTTCATTTCTCAGAATTGTGAGTTTGTAACTCAATTGCAATTGCAAGTTATAATTTGCAATTCTGACTTTATGCCCCGGTTTCACAGACAGGGCTTAGCCTAAGCCAGGATTCGGCCTTAGTTCATTTAGGGCATTTAAATAGCTTTTATAAATTTTTACTAGAAAAAACAACTGGTGTGCATCTTGAGACAAAACAATGGCACTGACATATTTTAAGATTTGTCAGTACAAGTTACTTTCAGTTAAAACAGCTCAAACATGCATTTTAGTCTAGGACTAGCTTAAGCCTTGTCTGTGAAACCGGAGATATAACAGGCAAATGTGACTTTATATTACGCAATTCTGACTCTATAGCTCACAATTGTGAGTTTATATCATGCAATTCTGAGAAAAAAATGTCAGAATTGTGAGATAAAAAGTCGCAATTACCTTTATTTTTTTATTCAGTGGCCGAAACAAGCTTCCATAGTAAATACTGATGTTTATAAATAAAATAATTTTTCAGTACATGAATTCAAATTCATTGAATAAATCAATGGAATAAATCAACCTATTTATATAATGAATACTCATTTGCACTTTATTTTACAGTATATGCACTTTCAATGTACTTACAGTGTAACTTATCAAGAAAGTACTGAATAATATAAGGTAACTACATGGGTCAAGGTTATAGGTTTAGGGGTAGGTTCAGGACCAGTACCTAGTTATTACCCAGTTATTGTAATTACTACATCAAGTATATAGTATGTACATGTGAAATAAGACTCAAAATAAAGTGCTACCAAATTTTCAATATGTATCGGCCAGCCTTGCCACCCAATGAACATACACACACACACACTTACTGTTCAGTGGTGCTAATCTCTGCTGTTCTCCTCTGCTCTTCCTCCTTGTTCTTCTTGCTCATTCTTCTCTGTTTCACTGAGTTACCGTCTGTTTTACTGCTGGGTTCCTCAGTTAAACCTACAACAGGTACAGAGATTATAGACAAACTCAGAAACAAGAATTCTTATGCTATCGTATTTTAAAGGTGCCCTCGTATGAAAAATTGAATTTATCTTGCCATAGTTAAATAACAAGAGTTCAGTACATGGAAATGACATACAGTGAGTCTCAAACTCCATTGTTTCCTCCTTCTTATATAAATCTCATTTGTTTAAAAGACCTTCGAAGAACAGGCTAATCTCAACATAACACTGACTGTTACGTAACAGTCGGGGTGTACGCCCCCAATATTTGCATATGCCAGCCCATGTTTCCAACATTATCATTATGAAAGGCATTAGACAAGGGCAAAACGTCTGGATCAACGTCTGAATCATCAGACTAGGTAAGCAAGCAAGAACAACAGCGAAAAATGGCAGCTGGAGCAATAATAACTGACATGATCCATGATATCATGATATTTTTAGTGATATTTGTAAATTGTCTTTCTAAATGTTTCGTTAGCATGTTGCTAATGTACTGTTAAATGTGGTTAAAGTTACCATCGTTTCTTACTGTATTCACGGAGACGAGAGCCGTCGCTATTTTCATTTTTAAACACTTGCAGTCTGTATAATGCATAAACACAACTTCATTCTTTATAAATCTCTCCAACAGTGTGTAATGTTAGCTTTAGCCACGCAGCATAGCCTCAAACTCATTCAGAATCAACGTAAACAATATAACAGTATACAATACTCACATAATCCGACGCATGCATGCCGCATGCATGACGAACACTTTGTAAAGATCCATTTTGAGGGTTATATTAGCTGTGTAAACTTTGTTACGGCACTGTTTAAGGCAAGCGCGAGCTCTGTGGGCGGAGAGCACGGGATTTAAAGGGGCCACAGCATAAATCGGCGCGTTTATAATGATGCCCCAAAATAGGCAGTTAAAAAAATTAATAAAAAAAAAATCTATGGGGTATTTTGAGCTGAAACTTCACAGACACATTCAGGGGACACCTTAGACTTATATTACATCTTTTAAAAACATAATCTAGGGCACCTTTAAGCAGAATTTTTAAGATGACATTAAAGACGCACCTGCAGGAGGTGCAATAGCGCTTCCTATAGTCTACTTAGCCACTCTTATGTGTGTGTGTGGGGTGTGAAGTGTGGCAGTCTAGTAGATCTAGCAGCTTATCTAATGTGTCACTCCAACACTTAATAATGAAAAATGTCTGTCTCATCTCAATTTGACTGCAGAACAAGCATTACAACAGATCAACTATAAGTATCATTGCAGTTTTTTATCACATGCAATTAAAATGTTAATAATAAATGGTACTGAGCTGCACCACTTGGAGCTTTATTGTCCAACCCTAAAAACACGTTCAAAGCAGCACTTATCCTGTGGCAGATTTCATTCGGTACATTTCATGCCAGCCTCCCACTGCGCCACACATACATAATGATAGCTTTCATTTCAAGAGCTCACAAATAGAGAGACACTCACCCAGCAGTTCTTTCCGTGTGCGGCTGGCGATCTCTTTGATCTCCATGCGAGACAGCGAGAGGGAGGTTGTGCTTGCGATCATGGGAGCGGGGCCGATCACACTTGGGGCAGGTGCCGTTAGCACTTTATTGACCAGTGGAGACTTGAGGGGCCTCTCTATGCTCCGTCCAACTAGGTTACTCAATGGGATCTTATAGATGTGTTTTGAGGGAGCTTCACCTTGAAGAAAGAAAGGAATGGTTGGAAAGGGGCAGAAGAGAGAAGAGAGAAGAGAGAAGACTAAAAAATGAGACTTTAGAATAAATGATGCCACAGCGCTAGTGGTCGGTCTAGGAGCAGAGCAGCTGTTAGGCACATTATTATCTACTCAGCACAAAACATAATGTGCACACATTGCCTTAAGACACACATACATAGAGATACAGTCAGAGTCACTGCTGGATCCACACTACTGTAATTAGCCTAATTAGCTCAAATGAAAACAACTGTTTCTTCTTCCCACAGGTAAGCCTATTTTAAATATGCATCTGTGAGATAACTAAAAACGAGGTTTTAATATAATTCAAAAACAACAGTCTATTAGTAAACACACACTACTGTTGAAATGTTTGGGGTCAGTAAGATTATTTTTTACGTTTTTTGAAAGAAGTCTCTTAAGCTCACCAAGACTGCATTTAATTAATGAAAAAACAGTAAAAATAGTAATATTGTGAAATATTACAATTTAAAATAACAGTTTACTATTTCATGTTTTAAGGGGGGACACTACAGGCAAAACCCTTGTTTTTTCAGGCACCTGTCAATTTTGAGATTTTGCACTTTTTGGCTTTTCATAAAGTGTTTTTTCAGACTGGTGGGAAGAAAACATCCAAAATACACTTTTAAGTGTATATTTTATAGCACTTTATCTAGTTGTGTCTATAGATTCCAATTACAGTAAATATCTTTAAAGGCCGTTTTCTCAAAATGAGTTTTTTTCTCCTGCTCTGAATCAGAAATCTCCACTTCAGCAGAACTTATATACACCAAACTTTACAGTTTTATTCCTATCTATATTCTGAAGGTTTTTACAGAGGGATTTGTTGATATATAATTTGCCTGATTTTATACATTTTATTCCTATAAAAATGGTGAAAATAATTTTTTTTTTTCTGGCTGTTGACAGTATTTTCTGATTTATGGAGTGATAAAAAGAGATATCCAAAATTCCCTCGGTAAAAACCTTTGAATTTAATATGTCCAAAACATTAAATGAGAATTTTGAACCTGATGTCATCCAATATTCAGATTTTTGTTCTAGAAATGTATGCAAATTAGCACATATTTAATTAGATAATGCCTCATTTGCATATTTAAACATAACATTTTAGAAAACTTGTAATACAAAAAATGTTTGCAATTTTTAATGTAATTAATCTCATGGGGTAGTATGGTGATATCTATTAGTTAATTTTTTTACCGTTCACCTGGGGTGTCTCTCCTTAAAATATAATTTATTCCTGTGATGGCAAAGCTGAATTTTTAGCATCATTACTCCAGTCTTCAGTGTCACATGATCCTTCAGAAATAATTCCAATATGATAATTTGGTGCTCAAGAAATACTACTTTTTATTATGTTGAAAACAGCTGCTTAATATATATATTTCTTTTTGTGTAAACTGTGTTTCAGGATTATTTGATAAATAGAAAGTACATTTAAAAATAGATAAAAAGCTTATTTCTGTTATTTTATTTTTTTTGAAATAGAGGATTATAAATGTCTTTACTCACTTTTGATCAATTTAATGCATCCTTGCTGAATAAAAGTATTCATTTCTTTAAAAAAAAAATCTTACTGACTCTAAACTTTTGAACACACACACACGACCCATATGTATTGCAACACGCGTAACTATTTCATGTCTATTTTTGCGCTGTACTGTTGTTACATTGCTATAAATTCATCAGTTATGTACTGTCGCGCTGCGTTTTCACGTTCAGACAAATTACTTATATCAGGAACCTTATCACGTCACGTCTGGTTAGGACAAAGTGTTATTTAGAGTATTTTTCCCCTCTCCAAAGTGGGCTTTAGACTCATGACTTGGACGTGAGTCAGACTGGAGTCTGTTTTTAGTCGTCATTGCAATTACTTGTGACTCAAGTCAGACTTGATCTGATGACTCTGGTTGAGTTATTTATACACAGACTGACATTGTTGCTTTTTGGGTACATTGAGCCTAATCTTGTGTGTTTAAATTTGTCTACTGTCTCAAACATTCTGAGCCAGATGCAGTAAAACAGTAAGTTTAACCTGATATACAAAATAACGCCTAATGGTTCAGAACAGGAATATGATTTTTTGGAAATTTCATTGTCAGCTGCTATAAAAGTCTGACTGGTTACATTATTGATTTTTGTTTTAATGCTGTCGATTAGCATGAGAAAAAAAGCACATTTACAATGATGCTTTTACAGTAGATATCTATAGAGTAAATGTACATCACCACACTTGATTCTCATCTTTTCTATCCACTAGACTTAAGACTTGACATTAAGTCTTGACTCAGTCTTGTAAAACAATGACTTGACATCAAGAGTGGTTGAGAAAACGAGCCTCTAATTCCTGTTCCTCAGAAACAAGGGCAACCACATGGGAAAGGCAGGTGTTTAAAAGGGAAGCCACTTGATCACTGCTGGCTGTCTGCCTATATTAATGAACAATTCCATGTAAAAATCACTTGGTTTTGGGAAACTTTTGGTAGAGTGAGAGCAGGAAATGATGGAATGGCACTAACAGCTAGACCACTGCAACAAAATGGTTAACATATCAATATGAAGTGTTACCTTCACCGGTGTCTCAATGAAAAAAGAATAAACAAACAACAACAACAAAAATATATATGCTGCCAGAAGCAGCTTTATAATAAAGAAACAACACAATAAAAATCTAAAACACTTGCTACTTTTATCTAAAACATGCTAATTTTATCTGGCTAAGATGCTTCAATAAGAAAAATAATGTACATGCTATGTTATTGGTTATGCATATGACTGATACTGGTAATAGTGCATAAGCATGATTGCTCTCTTGAAAACTGTATTCACTTTTTTTGTTAATCTTTTTTAACTTTTTTTAAACTATACTTTGGATATTTGTCACAGACATGTTGATTTGGAGAAAATAAAAATACACACATATATTTAATAGCAACAAGCAAGAATCTTGAAAACTGAGGACATGTTAGATAAAAGAACAAGGATCTGGTTAGAGACATGACAGCATATACAGATTTCCAGGCGAGGAAGGATGCTTCCCCTTTAAGTTAATTTAAAATAATTAGAGAGTCATAATCAAACACAGGACTATTTCATTATAAATCCATGCGTATGTCTGGAACACACTGAAAGTATTCCACAGACATCTTTGCTCCATGGGACAGCACGATACACACATATATATACATATATAAAACGGTTCCTGTCCTTGATTCTCATTCGTCAATAGCAGTGTTTTATTCATGATAAAACACGGCTATGACCGCTTCACCAAACGAGTGCTGCAACCACTCTTAGCAACGTAAACTGTATGTTCTCAATTGATATCGTTCATTGAAGCTTACTGTATTATGTAGAAGAGTATTGTGAGAAAGAGATCGAGTGAGCGAGTTTATTACTTGCATTCAGATTTAGCATTTTCTTTCAGGTCAGTCCTATGTTCATAATAAAAAATCTGTTTAAATGTCTGATGTATTATCCTGTCCTTTTAACAGTTAAGGGGTTTTCCCATGACTGACAGTCGCTAGTCAAAGCATTTGTCAGTTGCGTCTTGTTCCGTGTTCACAACAATTCATTCTTTACAATGTAAAAGTCTTCGCTACTGACTGACACACTCATAAAGACAGTCTTTGCTGCCATCTAATGGCATAATAATGTAACTTCTGTTGCTGTTCACGGTCAGGGACTATTTTTTCCGGCGGAAGGAAGGCTTAGTGAAAGTTTACTTCATGAAAGTTGCATTGATACATATTTTTGGCTTTAATTTATGTATTGTGTGGTAACCGTTTTATAGAAGCAAAAAGGTACTCGAGGCTAGTGCTGTATCGTGAATAAGTCACGGCTGAAGGGGTTGCAGCCTTGCTAAGCAAAAGACTTTCAGAAACATTTAAAACATCTTAACGACGACAACTATAATGTTATATCAATTTTGTTGTATGCAGATTGATAGAAAACAAAAACATACAACAAAAAATGATAACACTTTATAGTCAAATTCACCAAATTAGCTAATGCATTATCTACAATGAAGAGTAATTTTTAATAGCATTTACTAATCCAGATTAATGTTAATTTATAAATATAGTATTGTTAATTGATAATTCATGTTTGTTCATAATACATGAATGATCATTTATACAGCATGAAAAGCAGAAATTAACAGATTAATACATTAATTTTCATGTTTTAGTTCATGATACCAAATGCATTAACTAATGTTGACAAACTGAACCTTAATGTAAAGTGTCGCCAAAACGTGTAGGCTGCAACACAATGTTGTTGTATCCATGTGAACATTATGATGAGATAAGTACTGCTATGATATCAGTCTATTTCCCATGGTGCAAAAATGGTAGCCACAGACAATTGGCTGGATGTTTAAAAACACCAGGATGTGGATTTTGTCACAGCCCCTTGACGGCCCTCTTCATGCTGCGTGTGTAGACAGAAGCGCTAAGCTCTGGAGGGCCGTCCAGACTGTGCGTGCGCATGAAGGGAAGAGGGGCTCTGACAAAAGTATCCATGGTGACACAGCGATCTGTAACTCATGCTGCAGCAAATGTGTCCCATTTCCCTAAAGTCTCTGTCTGTCTCTATGTATCTGTCTCTGTCTGTCTATTGATTTCCTCTGTCATCTCTCCATCTCATTCACTTCAGTTTTTCTCCACTGTTCTGTTTTTCCCCAAAGACTCCTCATGCCACCATTTCTCTATCTGTCTTTGTTATTCTTTCTGTGAGACTGCAAGAAGGAAGGGACACATTATGTTAGCTGCACACTATTTCACTCAACACCGTCTGCATGCGTCTGTTAATTGAATAATAGACATGGTGAGTCTCCATGGTAACGTGCATTAGTGAGGCAGCATGGGAAATGTAGGCAACAGAAGTGCCTGCAGTACCTTCAGAGTCTTTAGACATGTAGAGGGATAGCTTGGTGCCGTAGGGGATCCGAATACAATCTGGACCAGGGATGGAAAAGAGCAATATATCAACCCAACCCACACATAGGTTAAAAGACAAAAACACCATAAGACAATACACAAAGACAGTTAGATGACTCGCATGTACGTAACTCGTTACCCTATAACAGCAAAAAAAGCAACATATCATATACAATGGCGATGGGTGAATTTGCCCAGTATGACACTCTCTCAAATCCTACACACAAATACATGGGAATTCAGTTTAAAGTGTGTTAGTTCACCCCCCCCAAAAAAGTTTCACCCTTATGATGTTCCAAACCTGTACGAGTTTTCTTCTGCTGAACTACTAAGAAGATATTTTGAAGAATATTGGTAACCAGACAGTTGACGGTAGCCATTGAATTCCATAGTAATTTTTTTTTCATGGAAGTCAATGGCTACCGTCAACTGTTTGGTTACCAACATTCTTTTCTTTGTTGTTCAACAGAAGAAATAAACTCATACAGGTTTGGAACAACATAAGGGTGAGTAAATAATGAGAGAATTTTTTATTTTTGGGTGAACTAACCCTATAAGAAAATGAAAGTAAATTGTGTGCATGTTCCTTCAAGAGCAGAAGCGTACCATCTCCAAGCGGTGAAGGGAAGACAGGCATCTCATAGCCGGTGGGAGTCTGAGGGGAACTCTGGGAACTAGTGTCTCTGGAGCTACAGTTAGAGGCAGAGTTTATAGGTGCTGATGAGATGAAATAGATATCAGACTGTCGAAAAAAGAGAGGAAGAAATAACAAGATAAAACAGTGAGAAATGTGAGTGACAGGAATGCATTGATTATATAAAAGAATTGACACTGTCATCAATATATTTTCTGTTAAGAATTATTCATTGCATTCTTCTTTTTTTATTAGTGTACACTACTGTTCAAAAGTTTGGGGTCAGTAAGGTTTATTAATTAAACTGATAAAAATTACAGTAAAGACTTTTACACTGTTACAAAAACTCTCTATCAAAGAATTCTGAAAATATCACAGTTTCCACAAAAATATTACGCATCACAACAGTTCTCAACATTGATAATGATAAATTTGCCATAACATGAATGAATTACATTTTAAAATATATGAAAATAGAAAACAGTTATTTTAAATAACAACATGATTATATAATATTAAAATTAATACAAATATTTCACTGTATTTGTGATCAAATAAATGCAGCCTCGGTGAGCATGAGTCATTTTTCAAAAACATTACAAAAATCTTACAGACCCAAAATGTTTAAACAGTAATGTATAAAGAGTGTAGAGTTACACACTGTAATAAAAAGACAAGCGTCATATATCAAATAAATACATAAATCACATTCAGTGGGGTCCAAAATGGTTCAACAGCACATTTTTTTCTACTAATTATTTTATCAGTACATCTTAAGTATTTATTATTATTATTATTTAAATGGTTATTTGCAGGTCTACATTAGATTTTAAATCCCAGATGTTAAATATGATCTAAGACTACACAAATAAATAAAATATACTTTTGGACCCCACTGTATACCTGTTGATATATATATATATATACAGCTGTATAATGTATTTAAAATGAAAACTTTATGGCTTGAACACTTACTCTGGATGCAGTCAGCTGCAATTCTGGAACGACAGCTGTATATACTAGGTTGCCATTAACAACTAGCCGGATCTCTATGGAGTCAGTGGTGAATGCGAGGATATATGGGAACGCACACACTGTGACAAAGGAAGTGAAATAATAGGGAGATATCTCAATTATTTCCACTAAAGCAAATGCAAAATGAGTGTTGAAATGAGGATAAAGTAGTAATAATAAAGAATGCAGGTCCTAAAGGTACTGACCAATAGCGTTGGGCATTTGGTTCCAGCTGAAATGGAAGTCTGAAGAGTTGGGCTGAATCATAGGGGTGGCTCCATTAAACGGACACACCTTCTTATATACACAAATATCTGTTAGAAGAGAAGTATAGCATTAGAGGATCTGACTACACAGATACAGTCACTGACATTTTAATAGACACTAACTGTTATAGCAAAGAAGTAGTCCAGCCTCTCCATCTTCATACACATCTATGGCAGCAACAAAGTTCACCTGGAAAAAAAAGTGAAGTTATACTGTATACTGTATATATGAATATGTAGACTACCAAAGTCCCTTTAAGAAAAGTCATTTCACTCGGCGGCCATCTTTGAAACGCCTCTAAATTCTCCAAAGCTGTTTGTCAGGCTTTCGATCAGATTTCATATTTGAAATCTCTAATGAAATCTGACAACAACTGTCTCATAAATTTTGTTTCTAAAAGCTCGAATCATGACAAAAAAAATTGCATTTGTCTTACTGTTTCTATAGGAACCGGAGCCTCTAATGGCAGCTGCAGCGACTTTACCCTTCGGCGATCGGCTCTTAACTCAACCCAAACATTTGAACAGCAATGTTTGTTTGTATTCTCACCCGGTTGGCATCTACATGGTGTAGTCTGTAGGCATCTCCTGTGCTCTCATTGATCAAGTCAAACTGATGTCTGTAGGCCACACAGATCATGTGGTCATTCTCTCCTGTTGGGCCATCAACCAGAGCCATGACCACCGGGGAGTCACATAAACAGATCTCCTAAGACAAGCGACAGCAAACATCGGAAATGTTGAGATCTTAAAAGTAGCCAAATGTCTGTGAAAGAATCTTTCCTATAAGCTACAAATGAAAGTTAAATCCAGTTAACGTATGATGAAAACAGACTTCCATGCATGACATTTGTGTGTGTGTGAGAGATGAATCCGTGCCCTACCCGTATGTATTGGAACTCTTCCACAGGTGAGTCAGTAGTCCCTGTGACTGTAGCAATAGAGCTGAGGCAATCGAGGCGTGACTGTTTCCTGGTGATCAGAAGAAGCTTGTTTCTTATCGCCGCAACGATTCTAAGCTCTACCCCATGATGTGTGTTTATGGAGTAGAGATGGCAGCCTGAGGAAACACAATTCTGTTACTTTCAAATGTATGCAATGTGTATTCTTGATTTTGACAAACTTGGAAATCATTTTATTAGCTTCAGGCCACAAAAACAGTGTCTAAGATATGGTAGTGGTGATGCTATTTGTTGTCACATTGCATTGCACGCACAGCCATATTGAACACAGTTTCCTAGAATATCTCTCAAGTAGCATTTAGAATAAATTATAAGTTTTTCATACCTTTGGTTTTCTCAAGCTTGTTCTCCCGACTGTCATACTTGGTGCGGACAAGCTGCCGCTCCTCTATCCCTCTTTTGAGCGTGCTCAGTCTGTAAACATACAGTCGAGCATCTTTCCCTGCAACAGAATTGAAATTGGTCATTAAAGTAATTGAAATTAAACCAAATTTCAAGCACTCTTATACATTCCTGGTACGGTTATTCAAATGAGCGTGACTACTTCAGCTGTTTAGTGAATTCTACAAATGAAGATTTCAGGACTGAATATATGATAATAGGCAACAAATAAGAGATGCGTCTCATCAAACTAAATGACGTCTCAACTAATGCAACATTTGGATTTCAAATGCCTGTCACAGTGAATGAAAGTTGCTTGGTGACGGAGTTGCTAACGCATTCATTATTTCCCTTCTGCAGAAGCTGTACTTCCCAATAAGAGTGAGAATTTGCTGTACACCATCTTGAACTAATGATCAGTATGGAAGACGGCGGTAGAGATTAAATTACATGGATCTCTACTCTTGGTTCTCTTTATAATGAGCTATACGTCTCGACAATGCGAACCAAAGGTAATGCCCATATGTGTGTGTGTGTTTGAATACTATTTTGTGCTATTCCCAGCTGGATAAAGAGGCTCATTATTAGAGCGAAGGACCAAGAGTTTCCTTCGCCGCTTTGCTTTGGTCTCTTTCTTTCTCACACTTTATCTTTTTTTGTTAGGTAAAAAATGTTAGTCTGAATGCACTGTAAGTCGCTTTGGATAAAAGCATCTGCTAAATGCATAAATGTAAATATAAATCTTTTGGCAGATCGTTTCACACACTTTCTTCTACCCACAAAAGAACTGTGCCATATTTATATGCTTATATAATTATAAAAACAAACCCATGTCTTACCTTTATCTGCTCTTGCAATGAGGAGGTCCTGAGGTTCAAGCACGTGCAATTGTTTGACCGTCAAGGTCTTGTCAAATACCTGCACCGGAGGCAGGGTTGGTGAATCTAGACCAGCATGCAAAGCAAGATTAATTTGTGGTTTGCATGGTAACTCAATCCCCCAATGAGATTCACTTGCTTTGATTAACAGACACATTTGTTAACTGTCACTGCAAAAATGTACTGGGTACATGTTTAAATACTTTGTAATATTTATAAGCATTTATATCCACTGACTGTAGTGTTGTGGGCATGCTATACATACCTACATTGGAGAACAGTGGATCTGAGGCTAAAAGGGAGGACAGATTTGATCAGATTCAGTAAGTTAGTTTCAAAGAACAGGAAAGTGCCATATGCACCATACAAACACTACTGTTCAAATATTTTGGGGTCAGTAAGATGTTTTTTTTTCAGCAGCTGTCAAAATGTATACTTTTCAGTAAGAACACATTAAAAACATATATAATGCTACATTATATAAGTATCCTGAAAAACAAAAACAAACAAAAAAAAAACAGTTTCAGTAAGCAGCACAACCGTTTTCAACATTAACAATAACAAAAAAACTTTTTTGAGCACTAAATCAGCATATTGCAATGATTTCTGAAGGATCATGTGACACTAAAGACTGGAGCAATGCTGCTGAAAATTCAGCTTTGACATCACAGGAATAAATTAACTTTTTTTAATTTTAATATATTTTAAAATATATTTTAAATGTTAATATAATTTCACAATACTATTGTTTTTTCTGTATTTTTGATCAAATAAATGCAAAAAAAAAAAAAATAAATAAAAAAAAAATCTTACCGACCCCCTCTGAAATAGTTGTGTACATTTCATTATGTTAGCCCCCCACTATAATTGACCCAAATAAATTACAAATTTTTCACATGCATACTTTTATTCAAAGAGATGGTTCACCTAAAAATGAAAATTCTGTCAAAATGTTTTTCCCCCCATGCTCCAACATAGAATATGTTAAGCATATTCATTTCATATTTAATGCTCCCCTTTACAATTGCCCTGAAATCTGATTTGTGCAATTTAAATATTCACATTTAAATTTATTGCATCTTGTGACCAATGATATTTGGCATCACTGAAATGAAACCTGGAGGACAAATTCAAACAGCATCAAAACTTCTTTTTGTGTTCAAAGTAAGAAAAAAGTGTTTTTTTTTCCTTCAGAATTTTAATTTTTGGTGTCCGCTGATATGATCCATGTAGTTCTATCTATGTAGAAGCTGGTGAAAATTACAGCCAATGTGTCTTTACATGCCATTTTTAAGAAAAACTGCTACTCTTTCCAGCTGTGTTGTTTCACATAAAAAAGCATTCTTACCCTCCAGCAGCATGACCCCTGCTGAATCTGTGGCGACCAGTAATGACTGTCCCCATGAGTCTCCACAGACTATATCATACGGGAAGCTGCTGCAGAATGACTGTGACTCCCATGGCTGCAGAAAAAAAAATAGGAACATACTGTTAGAGATGAACCGTAAGCAAAATAATAGCATCCCTTGCTTTTTTCCTCTTGCCCCTCACCTCTTTCCTGCAAAGTCCAGTAGTGACTAGACTGGTGGGTGCATCCCCTCGAACTATGGTTTTGAGCTTCAAGGCCTGGACACAATATTATTATTATTTATTAACAACATTTCTCATACTTTTAACTATGTGGAATGTCATATTTGCATAGATGTATACACCCTACCTGCCCCACCCGAACAAACTCAGCCTGACGTGCCTCCTCTTTTTTACGGGCCGATTTGGGCGACTCTGGCAGTACATCGCTGAATGAGCGTCGGTTTAGCATGTTCTGCGGAGAGAAGGGAACCTACAGGAGCGGTAGAGATGAACATGGGTCTGAGAGACTGACCCAGAAACAGCCAGAAAGACAGAGCAAAGCAGAGACTAACAAATTCTTTTACCACTATACCTTATAAGTCATAATACTGTATGTATTATGGGTTCGGAATCATAAGGAAATAATGATGGTTCAAATTGTGGTTCCAACACAACAAGAAGATTTTATTATCTTTGTATTGTTTTGCAGCAAGTCTTTTCTTCTCATTAAAATATAAAAACTGCACATCTTTTTAAAAATGGAACCGGTTCCTGATTCCTAACCCTATAATTGAGAATAGAAACAGGAATAGACAACAATAGAAAGACAGTATCCAGCTCTAGGACAAAGCTGACAGGGACAGAATTGTGAGAAGAAACATATATGGCAGGAAAATAAAAAGTGAGGTCAAAGTGAAATACAGAAAAGTATTGTGCTAGATCAGTGGTTCTCAACCTTTTGGACTCCAAGGTCTCTCATAGTCCACTAAAATATTCAATGGCCCCATGAATTTTCCATTTGTTTGTGATTTACTGGATAATATATTTTTCTCACAATTTTAAGTTGATAAAATATTTTAGAACTTGGCATAACTAGAAAAATGTGTATTCATTATAAAAATGCTCATGATGTTATAATATTTTATTATTTTACATGACTTTTTCAGGTCTGAGGCCCCCTAATGGGCCCTTGGCCACTGGGTTGAGAACACTGTACTAGATTATGTGTCCATACCTTGGGCATGTCAGGCATGAGATCCTGGTACAGGGATCTGATCAGCATGTCCAGCGTACGCTGACGTTTTTGAGCAAAAGTGGGGGTCTCAAGAGTGGCTTTTTCTCCATTTATTACTACAAAAGACAGAAGGATAAAGGTAACAGTATTATGTAACAGAATCACCCTTAGGAAACAGCATGACACATTTTACAACTTCTGTTTAATGAAAGCATCTGCTTTACAGAGTCCATGAGCCAAAACAAATCAATAAAGCTGGCAGCAGAATAACACAGGTGTGTATTCTAACAGGAGGTCTGTGTACTGAAATGCCATGAAATGGCATTTAGAATTAAATTCTCTAATACAATCTATTTTTGACTGAAACAGGATATTCAGTCGGAAACACGTTTAGTAGGATGGGATTTCATGCTTTCAATCAGTATTAATAGGCTTTGATATAGCTTGTCTTTTTTGGATACATCAGCAGAAAAGTGTTGTTTCAGAGGCAAGTTGTTACACGTTGGTGAAAGACTATGAAAACAACTGATTTCATGCTGTCTGTAAAATGACTATATGTACTCTGTTTACTAACATTTAACTAGTAGAAAGTCCCTGAACTCCTGGTGGTCTGTGAACACTGGAGGGGAAGGGAGGGGTGGGCCAAACAGTGGCACACTCTCCTCTGAGAAAATCTTCAACCTGCAACATAAAATGATTAAGACACAAATAATATACTGCTTAAAAATTGGGGTCATAAAGATTTTTAAAATGTTTTTGAAAAAGCATTTATTTGATGAAAAATACTGTGGGGATGTGGGAAAAAACTGTGGGATGTATCAAATATACAATTTAATTAAAGAATTTTTTTATTTCAATATATTTTAAAATGTAATGTATTCATGTGATGCAAAGCTGAATTTTCAGCATCATTACTCCAGTCTTCAGTGTCACGTGATCCTTCACAAATCATTCTAATTTGCTGATTTGGTGCTGAAGAAACATTTATTGTTATTATAAATATTGAAAACAGTTGTGCTTGTGCATATTTTTTATTTTTTTGAAAACCATATTTTTTCAGGATTCTTTGATGAATAAAAGTTCAAAAGAGCAGCATTTATTTGAAATAGAAAATTTTGTAATAATGTAAAAGTCTTTACTGTCACTTCATACTCGCTAAATAAAAGTATTAATTTCACTTTAAAAAACTCTTACTGACCTCAGACTTTTGAATACGAAAGAGGATTAGGGCCAAGCAATAATAAAAAAATAAAACCATCTCGAGATTAAAGTTGTTAAAATATCGAGAAAAAAATGGTTAAAATGTTGAGAATAAACTCGTTAAATTACGAGAAAAAACTCGTTAAATTTCGAGAAAAAGGTCGAGATAAAATGTTGAGAATAAACTCGTTAAATTATGAGAAAAATGTTGTTAAATTTCGAGAAAAAAAAGTCGAGATAAAATGTTGAGAGTAAACTCATTAAATTATGAGAAAAAAGTTGTTAACAAATTCGTTAAAGGATTACTCCACTTTTAAATAAACTTTTGCTGATAATTTACTCACCCCTATGTCATCTAAGATGTCCATGTCTTTCTTTCTTCAGTCGAAAAGAAATGAAGGTTTTTGATGTAAACATTCTAGGATTTTTCTCCATATCATTCATTTCAATGGGCACCAAACAGTTGAAGGTCCAAATGGCAGTTTCAGTGCAGCTTCAAAGGGCTTTAAACGATACCAGACGATGAATAAGGGTCTTATCTAGCGAAACGATTGGTCATTTAAAAAAAAAAAAAAAAAGTTTAAGTTTTATAAGCACAAATGCTGGCCTTGCTCTTTTCTCCGATGCGCATTCGTGACGTCACGTAATACGCAATTACGTTGAAAAGGTCACGGTTGACGTAGGCGGAAGTATCGAGTCAGTGTTTACATTACAAATGTGCGGAAGGAGGATCGTATACACATATTCAAATGTCTTTGTGTCAGTTTATTGTTTAACTCTTTGAGCGGTACGTTCCCACATATGGGATGTTTATTTCTGTGTCCCTGGGCGTACGGTTCCACATATGGGATTTAGAATGTTCAGCGACGTCACATAACTGCTAGATTCAAACTGTGCTTTCGCGCTATGGCTGCGAGACGGACGCGTGCTCTCTTGTCATCACAGCTATGCAGTGTTTTCAGCCACATAATGTTTCTTTTAAGGTTTCAGACATTTAAATACGCATAAGCACTATTAAACAATACATTTGGAGTTTATAAAATACACACTGATGTCAGACGTCAGTGGAAGCATCAATAAACTGAATTCAAATATAATTTGCTGACATTTATTCATATCAGACACACATAATGGGTCTCAGTAACTATAAAGTTTACTCTCTTATTCTTCCAGTTCACCAGCCACTTACTTGCATATATTTCAGGAGAAACTGATGTATTCACGTGCTGTAAATCAGACTGACAGAACTCTGTGAACTGCAGTGCAAACTAAGATGGCGGCGCCCATCTCGCATTATAGATCAAGATAAAGATCATTTATAAAGGTTTTTAAACGACAAAACACACTCACTCACACATATTTGAGAATCAGAATATCATATAGCTGAAGACATGTAAGCAAGTTTACGAATATTTTAAATAAAAAAGGAAAAACAAAATAATAGTGATCCATCTCTCATACAGTGTTATTGTGGCTACGTTCAGCGCTCGTGACACGCACGCGTCGCCATGGAAACAATAAGGGCAAACGTTCTAAAATAAGGGTCGCCTTAAAAAAAAACTCACTCTGGCGGTCAGTTAGAATATTTTAAACTCACGCTTGAAAGGTGTGCGTATCCTGGGTGTTTTAATATTAGAAAGCCTAAAAGAAAATTTTTGTCAGGACAGAAATTTGTGACTTTTCAGAGATTTCCTATACACAAATCCGCCGCGAACTCTATGGGCGCCGCCATCTTGCCTGCCGCCATTACTGCGTGCCTGCGAAGTGTGACGGTGTGACACTTGCCGGCCGGTGCCCTCTAATGACATTTCAATTAAAGCGCATCCTGCTCATTAAAGAAAATGTCTGGTGAAAGGGAACATGGGTAGATGATGTCAGGCAGTGGCCAAAACTTACAGATAAAGGTAATTTATTGACAACATAATGTAATAATGTAAAAATGTAATGTAATGTAATTAAGAAGTGTATTAATTGATGACAACAATAAAACCGAACGCTGTCATTATAGCTGTGTTGCTAATATGTTCACAAGCTTAAGTTTCAAATAATTATTAGGCCATCCTTAAAAATATTCTTGTTTGCCATAACCCGACCGACCCTGTCAATTTAGGACCGACCAAATTAATTATTTTTTCCCCTTTTAGTCCGACCGACTTGCCGATTGTAATTGCGTTAAGACCCACGGATTTTTTTTACTCTTCAAACAGCTAATACAAATGCAATAAAATGTGAGACACACGCAATTGACGCTTTTCACACGCTCTCACGCCACACATCCATTTTCTCACGCACAGAAAAATCGCGAAGTAAAGAGGACACAGAGACCGACAGACTAGACAGAGCAGGTTACTTATGATAGAAAAAAATCTCAGCTCTCAGATTCTGTCAATTTTATTACGAAATTCAAACAATAAATACCGTTTTGGTGCTTGTAAATGTGACATGCTAGAAATACAGATTAAAAAAAATATTACAACATCAAACGACGTATAATGTTATGTTCTTGTAAACATGTTTTTCAAAATGGATTTATGTATTCACACTTACCTTCGTCTGAGGTAACGTTAAATCTCTCAGAAATGACCGACGGCTGTCAGCTAGCAGCCCCTCACACAGAACCTGTTTTGGCTGATATGTGTACTGTATTACATCTTTTTTATATTTTTACTTATATCATTAAATAAAGTTGTTATTATAATAAAAAATGCATTATATTTAAATTGTTATTTTTAAATAATACTGCCAGCTGATAGGGCTTTCTGTATGTTTACAGCATTAAGTTAGGTGAGTTGTTTTTTTCTTGAGAAAAATTATAGCCTACCTAATATTTATCCAAATGAGTCAATATTAAATCAAATCACAATAATAATTAAATAATAATAATTGAATAAAAATAATAAAAAAGTGTAGCTTACCAGAAATTGTAGCCTACCATGTAAACATTGTAACATGTCACTAAACCTAATAAAATTCAGCTTAGTTACTAAAATGTTTTGACAATCACAATACACTTAATGTGATGCAATAAAAAAAATTTTTTTTTTTACATTTTTTACGACCTACCGACCATTTTTTATTTTTTTGGCTGTTACGGCAAACCAAAATATTTTTAAGGATGGCCTTAGCCACGACCAGTTGTTGCAATAAAATACATGTTCTTATAGGTATTGAAGATTATTTTATTAATCATCTGGCATGCGATGAGCCACCTCGGTTATGTGTTTCATCCACTTTTGACGCACATCTTGGTCCTCCGCTCGACCAGGAACTCTGTGCAATCCGTATGGCCGTAAACATGGGCAGTCAATGTGCAACAAAGCTTCGTGGATTACACAAACGGTTTTATTCCAGGCCTGTAGCTTTGTGCTGTTGTTAAAACAACCAACCACACAACACGCTCTGCCCGGCATCACTGGACAGCATACGTACTAAAAAAACTATATAGCTAACATCTGCTACAGCCTACGGGACCAACACACTACTTCTGCTACTTCCTTAGCAGCAAGGCACGCAGTAATGGCGGCGCTGCTTTACTTCCGTGTTTCGCCGGATTTGTCTATACACAATCCTGAGCAAATGAAACTGTGGTTGCTATGCCTACGTCAACCATGACCTTTTCAACGTAATTGCGTATTACGTGACGTCACGAACGCGCGTCGGAGAAAAAAGCAAAGCCAGCATTTGTGCTTATAAAACTTAAACTTTTTAAAAAAAATGTTTAAATGACCAATCGTTTCGCTAGATAAGACCCTTATTCATCGTCTGGTATCGTCTGGTGTGGTTTAAAGCCCTTTGAAGCTGCACTGAAGCTGCCATTTGGACCTTCAACCGTTTGGTGCCCATTGAAATGAATGATATGGAGAAAAATCCTAGAATGTTTACATCAAAAACCTTCATTTCTTTTCGACTGAAGAAAGAAAGACATGGACATCTTGGATGACATGGGGGTGAGTAAATTATCAGCAAAAGTTTATTTAAAAGTGAACTAATCCTTTAAATTACGAATTTGTTCTCATAATTTAACAACTTTTTTTTCTCATAATTTAACGAATTTGTTCTCATAATCTAACGACTTTTTTCTCGTAATTTAATGACTTTATTCTCAACATTTTATCTCGACTTTTTTCACAAAATTTAACAATTTTTTTCTCATAATTTAACGAGTTTATTCTCAACATTTTATCTCGACTTTTTTCTTGAAATTTAACGAGTTTTTTCTCGTAATTTAATGAGTTTATTCTCAACATTTTATTTCGACTTTTTTCTCGAAATTTAAAGAGTTTTTTCTCAAAATTTAACACTTTAATCTCGAGATGGTTTTACTTTTTTTATTATTGCTTGGCCCTAATCCTCTTTCGTATTTGAATGGTAGTTTATATACAATACAATACTTATATTAAAATAAAACGTAATAAATAATATATTAAATAACACACATTTCTACATATATGCTATGCACAAAAGTAAAACGTCCAAACACACACATACCTGTAACTATCATTCTGGCTATTATATCGAACTAAGGCAAAAATATCTGTGGGGTATGTAAAGGAAATCATCCATATAATAGCTTCACATACAAAACTACTAATGTACACAAAAACTTAAAGTCATTTACACTTTTTTTTCTGTAAAAACATGCCACCCATAAATAGCCCAATCACTGACACCGAGTGACTCATTTCAGCAGTTCAACGGATGAAGGATACGTGTGAAATGGGAGCGAATCATAGAGGGCTTAAAGGACGGAGAGGCGTCATCTCCCTCCTGAAACACGATGGTCACGATGTCGTTCCCAATGTGTCTCTTCCTCTCTACCTGCACAGAGTGAAATAATTGAAGCTATAATCATACATGCCTGAAGCACATTCCAAAAAGCTGCTTTTGTTACCTAAAACTAATACACCAACTTTTTTCTCTCCAGTATTAAATGAAAAAGTATTTCATTTTGAAAAGAGTACATGCCTATGTGTGTGTTTAGTTTGGTTTGTGTGCATGTTTGGACATTCATAATGCCCTCTGACACCTCACACCCGTTAGCCAGGAAGCATAATTGAGCTTGTTAATGAGTCTGGACCATTACGCATGAAAAAGAGCTTTTATCTTTTGTCTCAAGAGCACACACACACAAACACACACACACAAAACATCCCCTTAAAGCTCAATTACTACATGGCTGCTTTTCACCTTCCCCTCTCTCCCGGTATCTCTCTCATTTTCTCTCTCTCTCACACACAAAAACACGCATCTAGACAGATACATGCGCTTGACCGCGAGCTGTGACAGGAATGAGTATTTACTTATTTCAGTGACGGATTCATTTCTACTGAGAGCTTAATTATGATTCTCTGCCATTTCTCCTCACCGTTACACAGAACATCCTTCCAGTGACACACATAACACCTGAACAATACCAAACAGGCTCCTTCCTGTTTCCAGCCGTTTGACAGGGTCAAGCAGAGTTTTCTTAGGATTATTTTAAAGGGATGGTTCACCCAAAAATTTTAATTTGATCTTTATTCGCTCACCCTCATGTTTTTCCAAACCCATATGTTGTTAATAGGAGAATTTTTAAGAGAAGCTATTAAAGTAATTTCAGGAGGAGTATGCCTATCTAATCTTCTAAGTAATACCAAGGTAAAAAAAAAAATCTGCCTCTTACCACTTCCCATTGTTAGTTCTTTCAGCATCCCTCCTCCTCCTTTTTGTATATTTTTGTCTATGTAATGGGGTGCAATCAGAGCTTGAGAATATCCTCTGAGCCCCTCTATAGCAGACAGCAAGCAAAATCTGTTTACCACTTACGTTATGATTACATGGGCACACGAACTCGTGAAAGAAACAACTTCTCCATACAACAGTTCATAGTGAACATGTCTTTCATGCAGTCCCTATAAACTGTCCTTGATGGAAAAATAGCTATGATTCTTTAAAGGATAAGTTCACTTCAGAATTAAAATTTCCTGATAATTTACTCACCCCCATGTCATCCAAGATGTTTATATCTTTTTTTTTTTTTTAAATTAAGGTTTTTGAGGAAAACATTCCAGGATTTTTCTCCATATAGTGGACTTCAACAGTTACCAACAGGGTGAAGGTCCAAATTACAGTTTCAGTGCAGCTTCAAAGGATTCTACAGGATACCAGACGAGGAATAAGGGTCTTATCTAATGAAACGATCGGTCATTTTCTAAAAAAAATAAAAATTGTATACTTTTTAACTACAAATGCTCGTCTTGCACTAGCTCTGCAATGTGCCACGCATTACGTAATCATGTTGGAAAGGACACGCGTGATGTAGGCGAAAGTACCGCGGTAGGGCGAAAAACTTCATCTTATTTTCTCCTCCAACTTCAGAATCGTCCGACATCATTGTTTTTTCTTTTGTTGTAAAGGCCGTTTGACTTAGTCTTTGCAGTTTTGCCAGACAAGACCCTTATTCCTCAACTAGGATCGTGTAGAGCCCTTTGAAGCTGCATTTAAACTGCAATTTGGACCTTTAACCCGTTGGTAGCTGTTGAAGTCCACTATATGGAGAAAAGTCCTCGAATGTTTTCCTCAAATCCTTAATTTCTTTTTGACTGAAGAAAGAAAGACATAAACATCTTGGATGACATGGGGGTGAGTAAATTATCAGGGAATTTGAAGTCTGAAGTGGACTAATCCTTTAATATCTTTCTTCATGCTCTACGGAAGAAAGAAAGTCATTTAGAATGACATGAGAGAGAGAAAATGCTGACAGAATTTTTATTTTTGGTTCAAAGAACAGTTTTCTTCTATGAAAAAACTAACTCTCCCTTGGGAACAGTACTTGATTCCTGAGTCTTCCACCTGTTCAGTATATCTGCATACTTTTAGGATCAGCAAGAGACTTTTAGAGTGTATGAGCTGTTCTGCTCTTCTCATGAGCGGTTCAGCATTGGTAAAGGTGGTTATTGATATGGAGGACTGAAGAGGCTCTCGTCTGTAGAGTGCCAAGACCTTGAACTGACACAAATACTTTGAAAATCCTGCTATTGTGAATGCTTCCAAAAGCACTCCAGTACACAAGAGCTCTACTTGTACTCAATCATATGATCTGATAGAGTGAAAGAGAAAAAGTGAGAAACGGAAGGAGAGCATGAGAGAGAGAAAAGGGATTACTGTGTGATGATATAATCAAGAAGAGAGGGATATGAAGTGAGAGAGAGTGAAGTGATTGACGCTTGATGTAATCAGGATATGGAGCTGAGGGGGGAAGGGGAAAAGGCAACAGAGAAAAGAGAGGGAGAGACTGACCGCTGTGATGTCCAGCTCTTTTGGATGTTAAATATAGCCTGTTTTCCCCTCACCACCTACCGAGCTACAGACTGGCTCCTTTCTGCCTCGACAAACACACGCAGCTCCATTCTTTCTATCATTCAAATGTCTCTTTCATTTCCCTCTCTCTCTGTCTTTATCTCATTCTATTTGTAGTTTTACATGGATGTGTTTTTGTTTTTTTGGTAGCGTTTGGAACCAGAATGTCTCTCTATAGTCCTATTGAATCCCAGGATGGGCTGATAATGATACTATTAATATCATAATCAATACTAATAATATCATAATCGATAATCTCATAATTATTTTCATGTTATGGCTGATATTAAATGTCTATACTATTGTGTCTAAATAAAACACTAAAAAGTAAAATCAGTAATTTTAAATGCTGCAATTTAGGCATCACATCATAATAATGTACAGTATGAAAAATGGGTATTTTGAGACTTGCTAAAGATTACATTTGACAGTGTTATTAAAGGTCCTCTAAGTGATGTCACGCGTTTTTAGGCCAAAACATTTTTTGTCACATACAGCAAACATCTCCTCACTATCCGCTAGCTGCCTGTCCTCTGAACACACTGTAAAAAAAGGCCTCTCTGTAGTCGCCACAGGCTCCAAAAACGGCAACAAAAACAAACTGGTGCAGCCTGGACCACGAAACATAATAAACATGCTCCAGCCAATAACCGACAAGAATGATTTTAAATGCGCGTTCATGACTGTTTCAGGAAGCACGGATGGGAGGAGGGGAGGGGGAGGAGGAGGAGGAGGAGGGAGGGTCTAGCTAGCCTCTGTTTTGTTTGACAACACTTCGAATGTCAACAGGAAGTTATCCGCTCAGGATCGCTTAGAGAACCTTTAAATTACATTATTACTGTGTTTAAAGGTTAACTTTAAGTAAATTCTAAATGATGACACATTCTTTTTATATATCCAAAACTGACCAATGTACACTACCGTTCAAAAGTTTGGGGTCAGTATGATTTTCTGGTTTCTTTTGAAAAAAATAAAATAATAATAATAATTAATTCAACAAGGAAAAAATAATATGATCGAAAGTAGGTTTACATGGAGTTACATTTTAAAAAATATTACAATAAAAAATGTTATTTTAAATTGTCATAATATTTAAGAATTTTAAATTGTAATAATATTTCGGAATGTTATTACTGCATTCTGTAAAACTTTAGTTTAGGGTCCAATTCTCACTATTAACTAGTTGCTTATTAGCATTCATATTACTAGGATATTGGCTGTTTATTAGTACTTATAATGCACATATTAATGCCATATTTTGCACAACCATATTCTTCATCCCTTAATCCTACCCAATACCCAACAACTACCTTCCTAACTATTAATAAGCAGTAATTAGGGGTTTATTGTGGCAAAAGTCGTAGTTAAGAGTTAGTTAATAGTGAGAATTGGACCCTAATCTAAAGTGTGACCTTGCATTCTTTATCACATAAACAAAGCCTTGTTGAGCATAAGAGACTTCTTTCAAAAACATTAAAAAAATCAGTCCCACTTTATATTAAGTGGCCTTAACTACTATGTACTTACATCAAAAAATAAGTACAATGTACTTATTCGGTTCATACTGAATTGCAAAATACTTTTGCTGCTTTTGAGGTGGGATACAGGTAAGGTTAGGGAAAGCTTTGGTGGTATGGGTAGGTTTAAGGGTAGGGGTAAGGTGTAAGGGATGGGTCAACAGTGTAATTATAAATATAATTACAGAAATTAATTATAGATGTAATTACATGCAGGTGTTTTTAAAATATAAGTACAATGTAAAAACATGTATGTACACAATAAGTGCATTGTATCAAATTATTAATTTAAATGTAAGTACATAGTAGTTAAGGCCACTTAATATAAAGTGGGACCAAAAAATCTTACCGACCCCAAACATTTGAAAAGTAGTGTAGGAAAACCCACTAATATCGGCCAGTAAACAATATACAACATATTGAGCATACATAGCGTATGTGTTCTACAACTTACCTGTTGCTTGTTCTCTTTAGAATAAGGTAACATGGTGGAAACATGGAACATGAGCTCATGACCCTGATAGACTGTGTAGATGGAATTCATTCCTGTAGTGTCGTCTAAACAGAGAGAGAGAGAGAAAATGAATGAGTAAAATACAGTTTAAAGGGAAAGAAATATCTCTCTGTTCATTTGTAAACATGTGTACGTGTGTATTTGTCCTACTCTTAGTGTCTAGTCCTCCTCGATACCCTGCCCAGCCCTGCAGACAGATTGTGTCGCCAAGGAGATTCAGAAATTTGTCAAAGGTCTCACTTCCTGTTTCTGAAAAAAATACATAAACATAGAAAATCAACTTGATTGTAGAGCAATAATAAATAAATAAGACATTATTTTAAAATCAATGTGAATTGCATTAATTGCATTGTACTTCCATAATGCGATGTATTTCTGAGTGAAACAGAATATTCTTTTATTTGGTTATTGGTTTTTATTATAACATAGTGTGTGAGCCAAATCTTGTCAGTAGAAAGGTAAAGAAATATTTAGTATTATAAGTATGTTATGAGTGGCTCTGTGCTCACCGTTACTGAACATTTCATCATCCGTCAGCTGCCCATCTTTGGCATAAAGAACACCAAATTTAAAGTTTACACTGCCCTGTAAGAACATACAAACATGTGAGAAGCATTCAGGGGGAATTCACTAAGAAGTTGATTTAAAAATCACTAAGAACTTCATTTATTTGCATGGCATACTTAAATCAAACACATACACACATTTGACAGTACACACCTCTTGCTCCTCCAGCACCAGTAAGTCCTGCCAACAATAAATAAATAAATAAACAGTTTAGCTCAAATCAAATCATTATATCCCAGTACAATAAAACAATCAGTTTTCATTGAGGTTAAATTTCTAAACACCAGTTAGGAGCACTAATAGCGTGGGTTACGCAAACATTACAGAGAGCATGTTCATGCATTCAAATATCTGAATGCCACTGACAATGGCCTTTGATTAGCGGCAAACGTTTCCACAAAAGCTAAGCTCTCTGGAGCAATAGAAGCTCAGACAGCGGCTGCGTTTGAATCCTAAAGTGATTGTGAAGCAGAACAACAAACCAGAGCAAAAATAGACAGTAATTAACAGAGAGGAGGACATGTAATGTTGATTGACAGGTGTGGGTGGGCACCTTCTGAATCTCTGGGTTAAGGATCTCCCTCGGGCCCTTTTCGAAACGATCCACATTCATGGCACTGGAGGGTGAAAGGGTCAAGAGGGGCAAATTAATGCATTTTAATTTATTTCGCTCAAATTGAATCTTCGCATGTGTGAATAGGGTGCATCACAGACAGACTTACCTTAATATAGATTTGACTGATAGTGTTTTTGTTGGACTGTATGGAAGGCTGATTTTTAGAGTACCCTGAAAGAGATGGACATATATTATACATATATAAAGCGAAATGTGACATGGCATAAGAAGACAGCAAGCCAGTGTTGCTGGAGGCTATGACACAAGGTTTTATAACCGAGACCTTGTTGCTCATAGGAAGGTGACATTTAATACCGTGTCACTGTGCATTCAGGGTTTTTAGGCATTTAGTCTTCACATACTGGCCTTTGAGACATCAGAACAAAACAGTGTAGTCACTTCACGAAGAGGTCGATCTGTTATGTGAGTCACTGCTCAGAGCAAAAGTGACGCACACACGACTCACCGACTTGCGCCAGAGGATGGCTCGGTACTGTGGGACCCGCTGGTTGTTCTGGTCTGACAGAACCACAGACAGGAAGAAGGGGTTCTTTTCCGCATCCGTCCCCACATAGTTCTGATGAACTACAGAAAGAAGGGACAGAAAAGCTTTTTTTTTTTTTTAAATGTATTTTATTCCTGTGATGGCAAAGCTAAATTTCCAGAAGCCATTACATTCATTGTCACATTAATTATAATCCTTCAGAAATAATTCTAATATATTGATTTGGTGCTCAAGAAACATTTATTATCAATGTTGAAACCAGTTGTACTGCTTAATATTTGTAGTGATGTTTGGTTCTTGAACGAATCGTTCTTTTGAGCCGGTTCATAGGAAGTAACCGGTCGAGCCGGTTCACTAATCGAACTGAATCAAACCTTATCTTCAGGTTGATGACACACGACGCACAAGCCGACGTAGCTTGCTTAAGCACAAGCTTATCCAAGATGTATGCTACTCAATATTGATCAGTCGTATCCGACATAAAGAATCCGTGAATGACAGTATGACCACAAACACCATTAACTTAAGTGAAAGAAAGGCAATAATCCGAAATATGCATAACTTTTTATTTGAATGTTTCATAAAACAACGAATTGTTAGAAAAGATGCGTGGAGACATATCACATCATATCACGCAAGGAACGGATGAAACGGTTTTTGAACTGTCCGGTTTGTGGAAATGAATTGGACTTTACAGTGTTCATTTTTTTTTAGGATTCTTTGATGAATAGAAAGCTCAAAAGAACAGAACTATTTGAAGTATAAATCTTTTATAACATTATTAATTTCTCTACTGACCCTTGTGATCAATTTAATGCATCCTTGCTGTATCATGGGTTGCTTGTGTTGAAGGGATAGTTCACCCAAAAATGAAAATTTGATGTTTATCTGCTTACCCCCAGGGCATCCAAGATGTAGGTGACTTAGTTTCTTCAGTAGAACACAAATGATGATTTTTAACTCCAACCGTTGCCGTCTGTCAATCTTATAATGCGAGTGAATGGTAACACAATCTATAAGAGTCAAAAAATATGCACAGACAAATCCATATTAAACCCTGCGGCTCGTGACGACACATTGATGTCCTAAGACACGAAACGATCGGTTTGTGCAAGAAACTGAACATTATTTATATCATTTTTTACCTCTAATACACCACTATGTCCAACTGCGTTCAGCACTCGCTTAGTGAGGTCTGATCGCGCTCTGACAACGGCAGTGATGTCTGGCACTCATTGAAGTATAAGTGCGAGACATCACTGCCGTTGTCAGAGCGCGATCAGACCTCACTAAGCGAGTGCTGAACGCAGTTGGACATCAATGTGTCATCACGAGCCGCAGGGTTTAATTTGGATTTGTCTATGCATATTTTTGACTCTTATAAATTGTGTTACCATTCACTCGCATTATAAGACTGACAGACGGCAACGGTTGGAGTTAAAAATCATCATTTGTGTTCTACTGAAAAAACAAATTCACCTACATCTTGGATGCCTTGGGGGTAAGCAGATAAACATCAAATTTTCATTTTTGGGTGAACTATCCCTTTAATCAAAAGGGTGATGCATGATGCAGAATGAACGAAGATATACTACTTTTATTAAATATGAAGAGAACTCAAACGCAACAATCCATAAACGTTTACACAAGACAATGAACTGAGGAAGACAGAAGGCTTAAATAGAGGGTATGCACATGACGTCACCGTCGGCCGTTATGACTGCGGTTACGCCCGCTGAGTGGCAAAAAGACTGAGTGGCAGTATTGGTTTTCAGCATGAATGCCTCGAAAAACACACAAAACACATCCAAAACGAGAAAGAGCTTTGCGATTGACTGTACAAATAGCTTTGGCACAAAATCTGATATATTTTTTACAAACTACTGAAAACTACAGAAAAAAAAGAAGAGAAGCAAATGGATCGGTGCAATTCGCAGAAGCATCAGGCACATATTTATGTCAGCAACCATGATTCCTGGCTGCATGTCAATATCCATGGATTAAGTTTCTTTGACATGTTATAAGGAACACTTTCGAGCCCAACCTTTAGTGATATCATTTGTTTTACTCGCGTTTTTGCTGTTTCCCTTATTAAATCCAGTCATGCAGCAGGTTCTTTTACCACTCTGTCCAGCTGAGGGAGCGCGTTCCAGCGGGAAAGTGACGTCAATGCATACCCTCTTTATGAAGAGGATGATGATTAACAGAACAGGGAACAGGTGTGGGGTAATTAGAAACCATGACAACGAATGAATGACTAGAATTCTGGCAAAACAGACAATGGTTGCATCTCAAACAGCTCCCTAGCTTGAGAATCAGTAAATCATGTATACGGATCTGGGCACTGGTAAGGACCCTGGTTTACTACACATTTGGAAAGTGATTACTCAATTTCTGGCAACATGACTTTGTACATCATCAACATAGTAAAATGTTACAGCTGGATTAATCAATACAGGCATGAAGTTTCAGAAATGTGACATAATGAAACAGTATTTTAAGACCAATGCATCAGCTGGATTTTAATCAATGCATCAAGAAAACAAGTGAATCTAACTTCTAATTTTTTTTTCTTTTTGGCTATTTTCTTTTCTGAATAATGTAACTTGTGCTGCCTTAATGTGCTGCCTGCACAATGATGCCGATAGATTCCACACCAAAGCACTGTGACCATGTGAACTGTCCTCTGAGACGTGACTGTGAAGATGCCTGTTTATTTAGAATCTATTCCTGGAGCATCAGAATAAGAGGGAAAGAGGAAGGAAGGGATGGAAGCCTGCTGTTTAAGGCGAATATTTTGGACTGAGACAGTCCAGGTTTACAGACAGAAGACAAATGAAAAGAGGCTGAAATCCAATTAGAAGACAAGATCTGGTCTGTCTCTGTATCTCCACCCTTCCTCTGTAGAATATTCTGTCTCTCTTCCTTTCTCTCATTCAATCTCTCTCTCATTGAATAAAAGGTATTTGCAGTGATTTAAATCAATTAAAGAGACATAATGCAGAATCTGCCTCGGGAATGTGTGTGGGAACAACAGTGTTTGTATTTGTTTGTGAGGAAGGGAGATAAAGAAAGACAAAAAAAAAGAAAAACAGAGTGATGAAGTGTAAAACAGAGTATTTTAGTATAAAATATAAAACACTAGTATAAAATACCAGTATTTGGTGCTTCGTCCTCCTCAGCATGAGAATGCAGACATTCAAAAATTGTTAACAGTACCATATATAATAAAATTTATTTGTTTCCACTATTTTTTTTTTTAATAAAATGGAACTGGTTCTGAACTCAAGGCAGCCATACTAATTTCAAACGTTGTTTAATTATTCCCTACATAATTCAATTTATCTTTCCCACAAACTTGTTAGCCAAAATTTCACAGAATGGGATTTCTCAAAACAATGCCACATTTATGCTCTCCATTAAGCTGTGTTGAGTATCCCAACATGTACTGTATGTGTGTGCATGTACAGTATGCATATACAGTACAAGAGAATTTGTAAATCTGTGTGTGTATGTGTGCATACTCTATACTTGGCAGTGGAATCCCACCTTTTCCCAGAAAGTACTTGAAGTACCATCTGGTGTGGTACTCTGGGTTCTCCAAATGGACATCAGTTCTCCTCCATGTTCCAGGCGTGTAGTCAGAGGTCTGCGGAAAAGCCCCATCAATAATTTAACTAGGTGCAGGACTCAACAGTAAAGATTTTGTTTTTTTTGTACTTGCCCTGTAACATTTTCCTTGACCCCTAATATATATATATATATAATTAACTGTAACTTTATAAGCACATTTTGGCTAGAAAATTGTCATGTGAAAACATTTCTGAGTGGACACTATTTTGTAGTTTGTTTTTTTACTGACACATTCAAGACACAATCACGTCATTCTTGCAATTTTGACAAATTTGCAGCAACAATATAGAATGTATCATAAAAAAACCCTAAATTTTAATTTCAAAATACATTAAAATGGATGCACATTGCACACAATAAATGAAATGTAAGATTTCCATTGGCAATGCAACACTGGATCAAAAGGACAAATGACTATTTCGTCAACTAGCCAGAGACACTATGTTTTTTTATTTATAGAGCTTTGTGGTAGGGAACACACACATACTTGCGAACACAAACATGTCTGGTTGGTTATTACCTCTCCTCACCCAATAATCAATTCCATCATGTTCCAGAACAAATTCCAATTGCTATTTTCAGGCTGACAAAAAAAAAAAAAAAAAAAAAACTCAACATAAACAACAGCTTTCCTATATACTCTGAGAGTCAGGAACCCTAATCACTATGGTGACGGTCCACCCTAAATCATTAACAACCAATCAGAGGTCTGTTTTGGTGGGATAAAGCATTGGAGGTTGTCATAGCTACAGTCCGGTTCTTGAAATTAAAAGGACAAGTGGATGGAGGGAAAGCGAGAGAGAGATAGAGGGAAAATGAGAGCGAGAACATTGAGGATTGATTGAATTGCTTTGCTTTGATTGTTGTTTTTGCTGATGCATGTGTATTTCATTGAAACACCTACAGACACAATCACAAAACACAAAAGCTGGCAGTTTTGGTTTGTTACTCACTGCCAGAAGATGAATACATTTGTTCCCTCTCTCTTTTCTTCATCCTTCCTCCCACTTCTTTTAATCTGTGTTCCTCTTCCTGTCCACCTTCACTTCTTATGCATGTATTTAAATACATTGTATCGCCCCCATGCCTGCAGTACTGCACTGACTTGAACCCACAGCCAACAGTATGCATGTGGATAAGTTCAAAACCTTATTGAATCTCTCCATGGTCATGAGAACTTCAACAATTGTAGGGCTGTTTAACCTCTATCCTGGCAATTTTCATAATAGTTTTGTAACGCTTAGTGGTCTATTGCAATCCAGCACATTCAGTGCACACACACACACATTTCAGACTGCACAATATTTAATGAGTATCTTACCTCATCTATTGAGCCGTTCTCTACTCTGAATCTCCCAGCTCTCTGTATGGCCCCGTCTGCATCACTGGAGATGAGCTGAGGAGAAACACAGATACGGCATGAATGTGAGACCACCTGCATCATGTGGAAGAGCTATACAGTAGGGTCCAAAAGTCTAGTAAAATGCATTTCATTAAAAATTATATTATCAGCATAACAATTTGAGTATTCAAAAGTTTGGGGTCAGTAAGTTTTTTTTTTTTTTTTTTTCCCCAGAAATTAATATTTTTATAAAGCAGACCATCTACAGGAAAAGCCAGATTCCACCAAAGCATTTTTATATTTATGCACACAATAATAATCTTTTACATTGTAATCCTTATTTTTAATGTTTGGAGTGTCCCTGTGTGTGTAATAAGCAGAGTGTACGCGCGTTGTGCTCCCGCCTATAGGCGCATATTACTAACGCGCTCTTTAAATAACGGAAAAAATATTCTGCCATTGACTTTAGACCAGGTTTCTGTTGGTCAATGGCGCAGTCTATTTCAGTTGCTTTAAAATATTAACACGCCAACAATGTGCCTGAACACACCTCGCTTTCAGACCAGAGCACAAATGGGTGCAAATGCATTTGCTGTTTAAACAACGTAGTTGTTTAAATCACTCGCGTCGCACCTTGTGCCGGGTGTATGATAGGGCCCTTAATGTTTATATCCTGAAAACATTCGTATAAAGTTTTATTTTATCAGAAAACAATTTACATCTTATATGGCACTTTTAACATTGACTTTAGACCAGGTTTCTGTTGGTCAATGGCGCAGTCTATTTCAGTTGCTTTAAAGGTGCCCAAGAATACTTTTTCACAAGATGTAACATAAGTCTAAGGTGTCCCCTGAATGTGTCTGTGAAGTTTCAGCTCAAAATACCCCATAGATTTTTTTAAATTAATTTTTTAAACTGCCTATTTTGGGGCATCATTAACTATAAAATCAGGGTATAGTTATACCAGGGTATAGTTATAAAGGGTATAGTTATACCCTTTAAATCGTGTGCTCCCTGCCACACGAGCTCTCGACTATATTACAGTGCATTTACAAAGTTCACACAGCTAATATAACCCTCAAATGGATCTTTACAAGATGTTCGTCATGCATGCTGTATGCATGCTTCGAATTATGTGAGTAAAGTATTTATTTTGATGTTTACATTTGATTCTCTATGAGTTTGAGGCTATATGCTCTGTGGCTAATGGCTAATGCTACACTGTTGGAGAGATTTATAAAGAATGAAGTTGTTTATGCCTTATACAGACTCCACATGTTTAAAAATGAAAATAGCGACGGCTCTTGTCTCCGTGAATACAGTAAGAAACTATGGTAACTTTAACCACATTTAACAGTACATTAGCAACATGCTAATAAACATTTAGAAAGACAATTTACAAATATCACTAAAAATATCATGCTATCATGGATTATGTCAGTTATTAATGCTCCATCTGCCATTTTTCGCTGTTGTTCTTGCTGGCTTACCTTGTCTGTGCACAGATCCAGACGTTAATACTGCCTTTCCTTGTCTAATGCCTTGAACATGGGCTGGCATATATGCAAATATTGGGGTCATACATATTAATGATCCAGACTGTTACGTAACAGTCGGTGTTATGTTGAAATACGTGTGTTTTCCGGAAGTCTTTTAAACAAATGAGATTTATATAAGAAGGAGGAAGCAATGAGGTTTGAAACTCATTGTATGTCTTTTCCATGTACTGAACTCTTGTTATTTAACTATGCCCAGATAAATTAAATTTTTGATTCTAGGGCACCTTTAAAATATTAACACGCCAACAATGCGCCTGAACACACCTTGCTTTCAGACCAGAGCACAAATGGGTGCAAATGGATTTGCTGTTTAAACAACGTAGCACAGAACGTGAAAATGCTAACTGCGTCGGTCTGAAACTACCAAAATCACTCGCGTCGCACCTGACGCCGCATTGCGCCGGGTGTATGATAGGGCCCTTAATGTTTATATCCTGAAAACATTCATTTTATTTTTAAAACAGAAGTTTTATTTGATCAGAAAACAGATATTCCTTATTTGTCAATTTACATCTTATATGGCACTTTTAACCTCTTAAACCACTGATTCATGCTGGAATAACACACTTGATTCCCCCTTCGCTTCTCTCAAACTTTGACATTGATGATTGTGTCTATTATCTAAATGTAAATGTTACAATAGATATTGTTTCTTTGATTTAAGGATTTCTAAAATCCTAAAATGTTATTTATTTCCGGATTTAAATTCGAATCACAGATTTTATTGTAGCCTCAGACTTGCCTCCCGTGCATTCATTCTCTTTGCTGTTGAATTTTTCTCTTTAACGATTCAGTTATTTTCAATAAGAAGCAATATAAGAAGTTTAAGAAATGCCTAAAAAGACACATGAAAGACAGCGAAAAGGCAGCATACCTAATCTGCTGTGACATACACTCAGAACACATACAGATGATTTTGTTTACATAAAACCCCTTCAATGTAGAAGCAGCTGCACACACAATCAGACTAATTACAGACAAGTGATCCCTGTGTGTCTGATCTATCTGTGTGGAGCATTGATCACTTCATCTGTGTGTCTCTGCACACACACACACACACACACACACACACACACACACACACACACACACACACACACACACACACACACACACACACACACACCACACACACACACACACACTTGTATATGTGGTTTACGGGGACTCTCCATAGGTGTAATGGGTTTTATACTGTTGGCTACAAACTGTATATTCTGTCCCCTTACACTACCCCTACCCCTACACCTACCCATCACAGAAAACTGTCTGCATTTGAATGTCAAAAAAACACATTTTAGTATGTTTTTTAAGCCATTTGGTTTACAAGGACACAGGAAGTGTCATCATAAACCATGTTTACGTTGTAATACCCATGTCATTATACACATTTGTGTCCCCATAAACCATGTATACAAGAACACACAATCTGTTTGTTTTAGCACATACCTGTAAGAGAAGTAGTTTCAGTGAAAGTCTACCTGCTCAGATATTGTGTGTGTGGGACAATCACTTGCACCTGACACGATGTAATCTGGTCTTTGCAGTAAAATTGCAACATCCCCCCAGATGGAACAATGTTAGTTGCTAGGCAACAGAACACAGAACCTCTCCCATTTCCTTTTTCTTCAGTCACCTTGTTTTCCTCCTCACATTTCTCTCACCTTTCTTCTCCACCTGTTGGTCTGCCTTCCTCTCTTGCACTCTCTCGTTCTCTTTCTCTTCCCTTTTCTGTGTATCTGGCAGACTGCTAAAAACAGACTGCAGCTGTGTGTGTTAGATTGCCATTGTATGTGTGTGTGTGTGTGTGTGTGTGTGTGTGGAAGATGGTCTGTCTTGGCTTGAGAATGCTAATGGTCCAAGCAGATCATTCTAGATAGACTCTTGCTCTCACACTAATCAATTAATAAGCACTTATTATATGGCATCCTAGTAGAGGGGGCGAAGTTATTTTATAAAAAAAAAAAATGCTCCACTTGGCTCAAATATCTGAACTGCTATGATGCTTGTTTTCTTATGATTAATAATATGTGTTAATATTAGGTTTACTTCTGGTTGAAGCTAGATATTTTACTTCATAACTTGTTAAATATGGATGTTTTTTTTTACACAAACGCATCGCTTCACTTCAGAAGGCCTTTATTATGGCCTGGAGCCATGTGGAATATGCTTATGATGGATGGATGTGGATGGAGACACTTTCTTCAGCTCATACTCGTTGATCCTGTTCACTGCCATTATAAAGCTCGGATTGTGTTCATCAGAAAGAAGAAAGTCATATACACCTAGAATGGCTTGAAGGTGAGTAAAGCTTGGGCTAATTTTCATTTGAAAGTGAATCCTTTAACACTTTTCAATAAGGCGCCAATTGTTAACATTAGTTAATTTATTAGTTAACATTAACTAGCAATAAAAATACTTCTAAAGCATGTATTAATCTTAGTTAATGTTAGTTTCAACATTTAATAGCTACTGTATTATTAAAATCAAAACCTGTGCTAACATGAACGTCTCGGTTACAAAGGTAACCCTCGTTCCCTGAAGGAGGGAACGGAGACGTACGTCGGATGACCGACGAATAGGAATCTCGCTAGAGAGGCCAATCTACTTCGAGTGTAACTAAACGAGCCAATGCACATTGGCATGCAATCATATGCATCAGCTGCTCGCCTCGCAGCGCGGGTATATAATGAGCAGCAGGTGCGTTGCATCTTCAGGTTTTCGCTAAGGGGCCGAACCCAGCGGGTGGCAGCATTAGCAGGACAGCGCCTGTGGCGACGGGACGTACGTCTCCGTTCCCTCCTTCAGGGAACGAGGGTTACCTTTGTAACCGAGACGTTCCCATTCAGTCGGTCACTTCGACGTACGTCGGATGACCGACGAATAGGAATCCCTACCAAAGCGCCACAGGAGGTGCCCTCTTCCAGTGCTCTGTTGTGAGCCACCTGAACCCCCTTGCCTAAGGACGGTGGGACCGGGCTCACACAGAGAGGGTCGATCACTGTTGTTCCCAAAACCCACTCAGTGAGACTATAGATACCACTGGGAGCGTAACCTTACGTCAGATAAGGAACGCTGCGGAAGCCATATCCTTCCCCGAAGGAGTTATATGGATAAGTACATATGGACTAACCTTGTAGGTTGTACAACATATGGAAGAACTGGGGTGACTCCAACTTGGTGGGTTCTCCCAGAGGGAAAGACACGGGCTTCGATTAGGAGCAACCGTGGAAAGCCGCATATGGGATCCCCGTAGGGTCACACATATGGAACCCAGCCTAAATCCGGTTCTCAAGGATTCAACGGAGTAAGGCCTGGCGACCGACGCTCCGCCACGTCGGCTGCCGAAGGATGTCGGAGGACTCGACAGGGTCTGCCTTGTAGGGACTCTCTGGAGAAAAGAAGCGCATGTCGCGCAGCAAGCGGACACTAAGCCGGGGCCTCTCCGTGCCTCTGACCTGAGGCGAGAACACGGGAGGAGACCGGCTCCACACGAAGGCTATAGTACCTAGCGAACGTGTTAGGTGTCGCCCAGCCCGCAGCTCTACAAATGTCTGTCAGCGAGGCGCCACGAGCCAGCGCCCAGGAGGATGCTACACCTCTCGTGGAGTGAGCATGCAACCTGAGCGGGCAGGGCACGCCCTGAGCTTGATAAGCCAGGGCGATGGCATCCACTATCCAGTGGGCCATCCTCTGCTTGGAGACAGCCTTTCCCTTCTGCTGGCCTCCGTAACAGACAAAGAGCTGGTCTGAGGTCCTGAAGCTTCGAGTTCTGTCTATGTACCGTCGCAAAGCGCGGACTGGACAGAGCAAAGCCAGGGCTGGGTCTGCCTCCTCCGAGGGCAGCGCTTGCAGGCTCACCACCTGGTCCCTGAAGGGAGTGGTGGGAACCTTGGGCACGTAGCCAGGCCGGGGTCTCAGTACCACGTGGCTGTCGCCCGGCCCGAACTCCAGGCACGATTCGTCGACCGAAAATGACTGCAGGTCCCCTACCCTCTTGATGGAGGCCAATGCAACCAGCAGCAAAGTCTTCATAGACAGAATCTTTAAGTCTGCTGATTGCAAAGGCTCAAAGGGAGCAATCTGGAGTGCTCTTAGCACCAGAGCGAGGTCCCAAGAGGGTATGGAGGGAGGTCGAGGAGGATTTAACCGTCTCGCCCCCCTAAGGAACCTGATGACCAGGTCGTGCTGACCAACAGATTTGCCATCTATGTGGTCGTGGTAAGCGGAGATAGCAGCAGTCTGGACTTTGAGGGTGGAGGGGGACAGCCTACGCTCCAACCCTTGCTGCAAGAAGGAAAGCACGACTCCGATCGAGCATCTTCGGGGGTCTTCTCGGCGAGAAGAGCACCACTCGACGAACAGGTTCCACTTCGAGGCGTAAGCACGTCTTGTAGACGGTGCACGTGCCGAAGTGATGGTGTTAAGTACCTCAGGGGGTAAGTCACCTAGAACCTCCGCGTCCCGTCCAGGGGCCAGACATGGAGTTTCCAGAGGTCTGGACGCGGGTGCCAGAGAGTGCCCCGTCTCTGAGAAAGAAGGTCCTTCCTCAGAGGGATGGGCCAGGGAGGGGCTGTCGCGAGGAGAGAGAGTTCTGGGAACCAGGTCCGGTTGGGCCAGTAGGGCGCAACTAGCAAGACCTGCTCCTCGTCCTCCCTGACTTTGCACAGTGTCTGTGCAAGTAGGCTCACTGGGGGAAACGCATATTTGCGCAGGCCCCGGGGCCAGCTGTGTGCCAGTGCGTCTGTCCCGAGTGTTCCCTCGGTCAGAGAGTAAAACAACTGGCAGTGGGAGGTCTCTAGAGAGGCATACAGGTCTACCTGAGCCTCTCCGAACTCTTTCCAGATCAGCTGAACCACCTGGGGGTGGAGTCGCCACTCTCCTGGCAGCGCAGCTCGTGACAGCTCGTCGGCCACACGGTTGAGCACACCGGGAACATGAATGGCGCGAAGCGACCTCAGATGCTTCTGACTCCAGAGGAGGAGATGGCGGGCGAGTTGCGACATGCGACGGGAGCGTAGACCACCTTGATGGTTGATGTACGCAACGGTCGCAGTGTTGTCCGTACGGACCAGTACATGCTTGCCCCGTAGCAGGCCTTTGAGGCGGCCCAGAGCAAGACGTACTGCCAGCAACTCGAGGCAGTTGATGTGCCAATGCAGATGGGGTCCCGTCCAAACCCCTGACACTGCATGCCCGTTGTACGTGGCACCCCAGCCGGTGGCCGAAGCATCTGTGAATACCACAGCATGCCGGGACACTTGTTCTAGGGGCACTCCTGCCCGAAGAAACAAAGGGTCCGACCACGGGCTGAAGGCTTGGCGGCACTCCTGAGTGATTGGCACCCGGAACGTGCCGTGTAGCCACGCCCATCTCGGGACTCGGCCGTGAAGCCAGTGCTGAAGCGGTCTCATATGAAGCAGACCGAGCGGTGTTACAGCCGCTGCGGCCGCCATATGCCCCAGGAGCCTCTGAAAAAATTTCAGTGGGACCGCTGTCCTGCCGTTGAAAGTATTCAGGCAGTTCAACACCGACCGAGCACGTTCCTCTGTGAGGCGTGCTATCTGTTCGACCGAATCCAACTCCATACCGAGAAAAGAGATCCTCTGCACTGGGGCGAGTTTGCTCTTTTCCCAGTTGACCTGAAGCCCCAACTGGCTGAGGTGACTGAGCACCAGTCCCTGTGTTCGCACAACTGATCCCGAGACTGTGCTAGGATAAGCCAGTCGTCTAGATAGTTGAGGATGCGAACACCCTGTTCTCTCATGGGAACAAGGGCTCCCTCCACGACTTTCGTGAAGACGCGGGGAGACAGGGCGAGCCCGAAGGGTAGGACCCTGTACTGGTATGCTCGACCTTCGAACGCGAACCTCAGGAATGGCCTGTGTCGCGGAAGAATCGAAACATGAAAGTACGCGTCCTTCAGGTCGATCGCTGCAAACCAATCTCGGGGACGGATGCATTCGAAAATGCGTTTCTGCGTGAGCATTTTGAACGGTAGCTTGTGGAGGCTCCGATTCAAAAGACGCAGGTCCAAGATCGGTCGTAACCCGCCGCTTTTCTTGGGTACAATGAAGTAGGGACTGTAGAACCCTGACCTCATATCGGCTGGAGGGACCGGCTCGATCGCGTCCTTCGCCAGTAGGACTGCGATCTCCGCACGCAGGACAGGGGCATCGGCAGCTTTCACTGTAGTGAAGAGGATGCCCCTGAACTTGGGGGGGCGCCGGGCGAACTGAATCGCATAGCCGAGCCTGATGGTCCGAAGGAGCCAGCGAGACGGACTGGGGAGCGCTAGCCAGGCTCCCAGAGACCGAGCAAGCGGCACCAAGGGGACCACCGGCGTACCCGCCGCGGGGCAGCGAGGTGGAACGCAGGGACGCGGCCCGGGGGGCTCTCTGTATGAGGCGGCCCGAAGCGGGGTCACAGTGTGCTGTGCAACACTTACCTGCTTCCACAGGTGGACAGAGGGAGCAGTCGAGGTTTTGTCTGCCTGCTGCTCGCTGCTGTCCGCTGGCGACAGAAGAGGTGGATGAGAGTGGTGAGGTTCTTGCCCTCCCACTGCCCTCCGAGCCCTCTTCGGACCCGGAGATAGAGGAAACTGCTCTTTTATTGAAAATTTGGGTACCGCTGGTCGTTGGGCCAGCGGCGGAACAAAAAGGGGAAACAAAAGATTCTCCACCCGGCCCTCCTCCGGGGGAAGGAGCGGTGCGGTCACCACCTCCTGAAGAGCAGTCCCATCCATCTCCGGGTCGCCCGTCCTAGGGCCGCTTGGACTTGGCCTTGCCACCCTTCTTTTTAGGGGGTGGCGGGACGGGCTGGGCACCCCGCCCGCGACCGGCTCCACGACGCCGCTTGGATGGAGGCTGCTGCTGCGGCGTGGGAGCGGGGGCGGCCGCAGGGGGGCGCCCTCGGCGACGGGCAGACTGAGGTGCCGCCGGCGGTGGGGGTGCAGCAGCTGACCGCCTCGGCAGGATGTGACTAATGGCCTCAGACTGCTTTTGTACAGCCGAGAACTGTTGGGCAAAGTTCTCGACCGCGTCGCCGAAGAGGCCGGTCTGGGACACGGGGGAATTAAGAAACCTGACCTTGTCGGTATCCCTCATGTCCGCGAGACACAGCCAGAGATGGCGTTCCTGGACCACCATGGTGGACATCGCACGACCCACTGACCGCGCCGTAACCTTCGTCGCACGAAGCGCGAGGTCCGTCGCGGTACGAAGTTCTTGTAGAACTTGCGGATCATGACCACCCTCGTGTAGGTCCTTCAGTGCCTTGGCCTGATGGACCTGCAACAACGCCATAGCGTGTAAGGCAGAAGCGGCTTCCCCACAGGCCTGATAAGCCTTGCCGGTAAGATCCGACGAGTGCTTACAGGCCCGGGAAGGGAGAGACGGCTCCCCCCGCCAGGTGGAGTTAGGGCACAGTTGCATAGCAACGGCCCGTTCCACAGGGGGTATGCGCGCATAACCCTTCGCCGCTCCGCCATCAAGGGTGGTGAGGGAGGAGGACCCACCGACACGGTTTCGGGCAGTAAAAGGTGCCGTCCATGTGCCAGTGAGTTCTTCATGCACCTCCGGGAAGAAAGGCACTGGGGTGGGGGACTGAGAACCAGCCCTTGCCACCCCGAGAAACCAATCGTCCAACCGCGAGGGCTCGGGACACGGTGGAGGATTCCACACGAGCCCGACCCTGTTGGCGGCCCGGGAAAGCATAGCCATCATTTCCGGGTCTGAATCGGGCACAGATGTCACTCCCGAAGGAGGCAGCTGCGCCGAATCGTCATCCCCGAAAGTATCAGGCTCACCCTCCGATGCAGCGATCGACATCTGGTCGTCATGGGGAGCTCCGAAGGATACGGATGGTACACACCTCTGGGGTGGTCCACCGCGTTCCCCCGGCAGCTCTACTGGCTGCGGAGTGCACGAGGGATGAGGGTTCCTAGGGGGTTGGTTCCCCGAAGGAAGCGCGCTCACCATGATCCTCAAGTCACCAGTCCCAGCGCCCGAAGCAACCCTCTGAGGAGGATTGGAACGAGGCGCCGGGACCGGGACTCCACCCCTTTGCAGGAAGTGGAGTCTCGACCGCAACTCCGCGACGGTCATCATCCCACAATGGGTGCATGACTCGTCCACAAACGCCGCCTCAGCGTGCCTTAAGCCCAAGCACGTGATACAGCGCTGGTGACCATCCCGAGGCGCCAGGTAACGACCGCATCCAGAAACACACAAGTAGAACGACATCTTTAAAAAGACGCGAACTACTCGTGTAAGCTCTTTCAGGAACTGCTCTTTCAAGTGCCGAAGCACGCAGGGGAAAGCCGCTGCAGCACAGACAGGGAAATGTGCAGCCTGTCGTGTGCACTCTCTTTGGAGATGCCGCTCTTACCAGCCGTGAAAACAGCTTTTCAGCGCTCTTTAAAGCGCACCGTACCAGCCGTAAGAACGGCTTTCACAGCTGACACACAGCTTTCTTTGCTCAGTGGGCAAAAAAAGAAAATAAACAAAAGGAGAGAATCGGCCCCGCTGCTGTGCTGTTCCACCTGCACCAGACGAGAGAGCAGTAGAGAGAGCTGGCTTGTTCCTTTCACACTCGCTCGTAGATACTACCATGTGTAGTTCGGCTCCGAAGCGAAAAGCTGAAGATGCAACGCACCTGCTGCTCATTATATACCCGCGCTGCGAGGCGAGCAGCTGATGCATATGATTGCATGCCAATGTGCATTGGCTCGTTTAGTTACACTCGAAGTAGATTGGCCTCTCTAGCGAGATTCCTATTCGTCGGTCATCCGACGTACGTCGAAGTGACCGACTGAATGGGAACTGTTGTTTCAGAAGCCATCTTTATTTTTTAACATAACTGCCACAGAATGTAACGCACAGATTTGTGGGATAGATTAAGGTATCTCAGGAGACAGAAAGTGAAGCTAACATTATATTCGGTCATCCCTTGATGCCTTCCTACTTTTGGAATCCATCCAAAGCAGCATTTTTACGCTTACGGACGCAGCCAACGTTTTCATAACTTAATAGGGATGTTAGCAAAACATTCTTCAAGCATATTTTTGTTAGCTGGGTTTGAGCAGTGGAAAACTTCAGCCTGTATTAATGTGCAGAACAGTGAATGCAGACTGACTGCAAAACAGGCAAATCAGTGGTAGGTAAAGTATTAAAAGGTTTTGTGGATAAATTTCATACTGTTTGAAAAATAGATGCAGCTGAATCAAGACTTGACATTTGCCCATGACACATGCCTATGATACACAACATCCCCGCTAATGGACACCCCAGGAATCTACTTTAAGCACACAGGGACACAATTATGTGTGTCACATGATAATTTTTTCTTTTGCTCAGTGACATTCTGTGATGCTATTAAGGTGTTTTGATAAATGGCATGAGGTTAATGATAGCAGGATAATGACAGGACAGTCTACCTAACTCAACCAAAAGTTCAAAACACACACACACACACACACACACACACACACACACACACACACACAAAGAGAGAGAGAGCAGGAAAGAGAGCAAGAGAATCAATGCTATTGTGACTGGGGATGTAGCATTGATCTTTTTAGAGAGCTTCTGTATGTGTTCTCATGCCTCACACAATAGAGCAAGAGAAAGAGAGAGAGACAGATGAGATGAGGAAAGAATATGGAGAGAGACACACATGGAGAAAGCAAAGCATCTGAATCTGAGAGGAAAACAAAAGGAAACATTTCCATATTCTAAATCAGTCTACACAGTGGAACTGAGCTTTGGGTGAATTATGAAATACCGAACAGGGTTAATATACAATGAGACCATCAAACAAAGGCCTACAATTACCATAAAATATTTTTGACCGTGGCAGGAAATTAATCACAGCAAGTTTTGTGCTACTTCAACTTTTTTTTTGCTACTTAAACAGTTTAATTGCATACACGTTAACAAAGTGTATAAACCTGAGGTTGAATATCAACATAAGCTCATTGGAAAAATGTGCCTCTATATTTTTGCGAAACCTGAAAACCGCACATGTAGACCTATTTTGTGTTTGCAAACAGCGATGACATTTTTGTGGGCGGAGCCTACCTGGTGGCAGAAAATGACAGTTCTGCAGTAGCAGTCTGTGGAAGCCACGGAATAAAAGAATAAAAAAAGTTAATTTCATCATTACCACGGTCAACTTGTCAAGGCCCAAAAAGGTGGTTTAACCTTAATTTTATGAAAAGACGAGAATACTTTTTGTGCGCAAAAACAAAACAATCTAATCTCTTCCATGTCAGTGTCCTATGCAGTTGATGCAGTAAGCACAGTGCAGCACTTCCGTGTTTACGTCAGAACGCCGACTCATTATTGGCCGGCCCCTGCGTCAGCATCACAGGCGTGCGTCATGCTGCTCAACCAATACTGAACTGCCGTTTGGACGTAAACACAGAAGTCTTCACTGTGCTTACTGCATCAACTGCGTAGGAGACTAACAGAGTAGAGAAGAAATTGTTGAATAAAGTCGTTATTTTTGTTTTGTTTTTGCACATAAGAAGTATTTTCGTTGCTTCATAAAAATAAGGTTGAACCACTGCAGTCACGTTGACTGTTTTAACAATGTCTTTAGTACCTTTCTGGGCCTTGACAGTGGTAATTAAAGGTGCCCTCGAATGAAAAATTTAATTTATCTTGGCATTGTTAAATAACAAGAGTTCAGTACATGGAAATGACATACAGTGAGTCTCAAACTCCATTGTTTCCTCCTTTTTATATAAATCTCATTTGTTTAAAAGACCTCCGAAGAACAGGCGAATCTCAACATAACAACGACTGTTACGTAACAGTCGGGGTGTACGCCCCCAATATTTGCATATGCCAGCCCACGTTTCCAACATTATAAAAGGCATTAGACAAGGGCAGCCAGTATTAACGTCTGGATCTGCACAACCAAATCATCAGACTAGGTAAGCAAGCAAGAACAATAGCGAAAAATGGCAGATGGAGCAATAATAACTGACATGATCCATGATATCATGATATTTTTAGTGATATTTGTAAACTGTCTTTCTAAATGTTTCGTTAGCATGTTGCTAATGTACTGTTAAATGTGGTTAAAGTTACCATCGGTTATTACTGTATTCACGGAGACAAGAGAGCCGTCGCTATTTTCATTTTTAAACACTTGCAGTCTGTATAATTCATAAACACAACTTCATTCTTTACAAATCTCTCCAACAGTGTAGCATTACCCGTTAGCCACGGAGCACTATCAAACTCATTCAAAATCAGAAGTAAACAATATAACAGTATACAATACTCACATAATCCGCCGCATGCATGCCGCATGCATGCCGCATGCATGACGAACACTTTGTAAAGATCCATTTTGAGGGTTATATTAGCTGTGTAAACTTTGTTAAAGCACTGTTCAAGGCAAGCACGAGCTCTGTGGGCGTGGACCACGGGATTTAAAGGGGCTGCAGCATAAAATCGGCGCGTTTATAATGATGCCCCAAAATAGGCAGTTAAAAAAATTAATTAAAACAAATCTATGGGGTATTTTGATCTGAAACTTCACAGACACATTCAGGGGACACCTTAGACTTATATTACATCTTTTAAAAACATAATCTAGGGCACCTTTAAATTGCTGTCTGTGGAGGAGTCAGACAGCTCTTGGATTTCATCAAAAATATCTTAATTTGTGTTCCGAAGATAATTTTGGATAAAATTAAACACGCTTTTAGTGCCACTCACTGGACAATTCACTTTGAAATTGTTGTGAAAACGTGCAAATAGTGGTGTAACCTCACTTTGCAGAAATGTAGCCAGAGGCGTGTTTTTCCAATGAGCCTGGGTTGTGGAAAATAATGCCACTTTATGACACAAATGCAGCGATGGATAAATGCCAGAGGAGCTGCTTCATGTGCCCTTTTGGTGAGTGGTGGACCTTTATTTTTAAAGTTTAAGGGGCACAGGTAGTAGCAGTGACATAAAACATGCGGCATTTTGTGCAATGGTATTTTTAAGAATGCGTGTTTGTGACTTAATGACGATCTCACTCTTACGTCTTTCTCTAAAACTTTATAAAACACACACATACAGTAGAAAAACAGAATACCAGTGTAGGGGAGTCACTAGTTAAAATTCAAGGTTTGGTGGTTCACGTAAATGAACAGATTCACAAAAATATATACATATTGCCCCATTAGGTAACCTCAATGTAGTTAGCTACTTTTTGTTTGTAGCTTACATTAACTGTTTCTAAATATTATTAGCTAGATTTAAAGTAGCCAACCCTGTCTGCACAATACATACACATGAAATTGTCCACTACAGTTGAATGAACTTGAGAAAAGAGAGAGAAAAAAGGAAGGGAGAATGAGAAAATAGTAAAACTAGCTTTAGTTCAGGATTTCCCTCTAACACACACCCACACATACTGTAAATGAGCTAATCATACTGACTTGATGTGTATATGCGCTGTTCTTTGCCACGTAAGCCATTTCTCACCAGAACTTCACAAAAAATCTTTGACAAGTACCCCGAACTCACAGCTAACCTTCAGACAATCCATAACTAAACTAATATGTCTTCAATATTGCTTAATTCTGTCCCATCTTTGTGAAAGTGACCCACCCACAGCATTGGACACAGTGAGCATGAGTCACTCCTAGTTCCTCATATGATAGAGCTGCAGGCAACATGTTCCACTGAGCCCAACATGCTAATTTTACACACCGCAGTCGCTCTGCAGCCAACCCTCCCTCTGCTCAGCATATGTGTGTGGGGTTTGAAGGCGTTTGGACTTGGTTAGAATCAAATTATTATAATAACAGCAATAAGTCACAGGCAGAAGATGCATACTGTGAGATGTGTATGTGTCATCATGAAGCATTATTAGAAATTTCAATACGGCCAAAGGGAGGCCCTCATGACATACATGTTTAATTCTCCGGTCAGCTATATCTGTTATTATATCTGTATCAATATAAGTTAATGCAAACAACAACCTCTAAAACTCAGGAGATCATCCTCAAGAACTATTTGTATCTATAAGAAAGTATCAGAAATTATAATTATAAACTACTAAACCGCACAGTGCCGGCATGTAAATATAAAGATCCAACTCCATCCTTTATATTAATTGTATTCATATTTATTGTGTGTGCATATATATATATATATATATATATATATATATATATATATATATAATACAATCTTATTGTTATCTTATTTTATCTGTTTGTTTATTTGTGCCTGTATAATGTGCCTGTTTTATTACTTTAAAGTCCCCCTGTGGTGAAAATCATGCCTTTCTCCACTGATGTTCTGAGTTGTTCAAAGCGTCAAACATGGTTTGTGTAACATTAGCAACATGTTATTAGCTGTTTGATAACGTAGTTAAGCAAAACGCTAATCATATTAATTACCACCATGTGTCCGACGTTTTAAAAAGCGATACCATTGTGCAGCATTTACCGCCGTAAGTTGACAAGTGGATCTTGTCTAAGCGAGTGGAGGCGGGGCTAATTATCATATTCATAGATCCATGTATATTAAATGAGGGAAGAGTTACATTCAAGCTATTTTAAGGCATTAAGATTTTTTTTTTACAACCAAAAAAAGTTAAAATATGTCATTTTGGTGATCAAAGAAGAGCTTTAAGGGATAAAATTATTGACTACAGGGGGACTTTAACACACTGGAACATGAAAGCGTTCACTAGTATTTATTTTAGCCTGTAGGCTACAAGCATTTTTGTCATTGCAACATACAGTGGCATGAAAAAGTATGTGAACGCCTTGCAGAATCTGTGAAAATTAGAATTATTTTAATACGTCCAAACGAAGCCGGAGCTTACCCTAAACCGATATTTTTTTTTCCTCGTCTCAAAAAATATCTGCGTCCACACGAAACAACTAAAACGACTCAAAACGATGTAGTATACATGCCAGACCATTATGTGGCGCTGTAATTCTGCCGCAGAAATGCACTTAAAGCAGCGAAGAAGACTTGGAGCATGCGCATAAACCTTGCGCGCTGAATACAAACTTTAGCAAAGCTTAGAAATAACACTTTATTTTGGTTCAGTAGCTTCTGCAGCATGAACGCAAGCATGTAGAGTCTCCGTGTGGACGGGGCCTAGAGGGATAATAAAAAATGCATGTTATTTTTTGTTTAGTACTGTCCTGAGTAAGATATTTTACATAAAAGATGTTTGCATTTAGTTCACAAGACAAAAAAATAGCTGAATTTATTAAAATAACCCCATTCATAAGTATGTGAACCATTGATTCTCAATACTGTGTGTGGTTCCCTGATGATCTACGACTGTTTTTATGTTTTGTGATGGTTGTTCATGAGTCTCTTGTTTGTCCTGAGCAGTTAAACTGAGCTCTGTTCTTCAGAAAAATCCTCCAGCTCCTGCAGATTCTTCAGTTTTCAAGCATTTTTGCATATTTGAACCCTTTCCAGCAGTGACTGTAGGATTTTGAGATTCATCTTTTCACACTGAGGACAATGAGGGATGAAAACTTTTGAATTCAAATATCAAGGTAAATTGTACTTAATTTTTCTGCCAGGAAACATGCAAGTATCTTCTGTTGGTTCCGAAGGGCAGTACTAAATGAAAAACAATGATATTTAAACAAAATAAGAAAAATTGTGACATCTTCATCCTGTTCAAAAGTTTTCACACCCCGACTCTTAATGCATCGTGTTTCCTTCTGGAGCATCAGTGAATGTTTGAACCTTTTTTAACAGTTGTGTTTGAGTCCCTCAATTGTCCTCAGTATGAAAACACGGATCTCAAAATCCTACAGTCACTGCTGTAAAGGGTTCAAATATGCAAAAATGCTTGAAAACTGAAGAATCTGCAGGAGCTGGAGGATTTTTCTGAAGAACAGAGCTCAGTTTAACTGCTCAGGACAAACAAGAGACTCATGAACAACCATCACAAAACATAAAAACAGTCGTAGATCATCAGGGAACCACACACAGTATTGAGAATCAATGGTCCACATACTTATGAATGGGGTTATTTTAATAAATTCAGCTATTGTTTTGTCTTGTGAACTAAATGCAATCATCTTTTATATCTTTTATCTAAAATATCTTACTCAAGACAGTACTAAACAAAAAATAACATGCATTTTTTATTATCCCTCTTATTTTATTCCAATAATTCTCATTTTCACAGATTCTGCAAGGGGTTCACATACTTTTTCATGCCACTGTAGACTCACTGAAATAATGTGCCTCTACCTACATTTCTGAAAAAAAAAAAAAAATTTGTCCCATATAGAATTTATTGCATTTTACATCTGAAATGACCACTAGATACAAATGCACGCAATATAACAATTTAACTAATATAATAGTATAATACAGGTTAATATATTAATTTCTAAATTCCGCACTTTTTTTGTCATCTGTAATTCGCAATAAATATTAATTTATCAATAATATCCATTTCTGATAATCCCAAATTTCTATAGTCACACGTTTGTCACGTGGTCATGAGAAACAGATGTCGTTCCCTCAACATAGGATCTCGAGGAAACAACATAAGGATGTTGTTACCTTGATAAAATCTAGGTAACAACACATGTCTTGTGGCCACGACATATATATCATCTCGTTCCCAAGAGTTAATAAGTGAATCGAGCATGTGCCCTTCTGGTCACCGTATATGCTGTAGACATAACCAAGCAAACGTGGCTACAATGCTTCTTTCTCGATTGAAATTGAATAATAATTTATTTACTCCTATCAATTGCTCAATCAGGTGCCATAAAAAAGAAAAAAACAAGACCTCTTCATCTGGTTAGTTTTTGAAGCTATTTATAAATGTCCATTTAAAAAGAGCTTTAAGAATGAGTGACAATCAAACAAAGTTCCAGGAAGGGAAAATCCTCACATAAACTTTTTTTTAATGCATACAAAAGTAAGAAATATAATGGTGAGTGACTGAGAGACCGAAATTGAATGAGGAACATTGAGGCATTAAAGAGCTCATACAGCAATGTGTCTGAATGGAGAAAAGGTGATGAAATGAAAGAGGGACAGTGAAGCTTAGTACTGTTTGTCTAGCTATCACCAGACCAAGCTCAATTTAAAATTGAACATTGGTCTGGGGAGTCTGTATGTATTTTCTACTGCACAAGAGGCGTGATCAGCGAGCATTATTCACGGATAGTCCTTCAACCAATCAGATCAACGATCCGGGTGACGTACTTTGCAGAGCGACGCTAAAACTCCAGACAGGTTTAGTTTGTATTGGTTTGTAGCATTGATCAGTGGTTTGCAGAAGCAGCAATGGCACCGAGCGATTTTTGCAGGTTGTGCAAAAAAAACATGAAAGTGAGTGGTATTTACACCCACTCGAGCGATTTGTTTGCTAAACTAAAGAAGTCATTCGGCGTCGTCGAGAGGTTAAAAGGAACTGGACTGATGGTCGTGCTTGCCATCGCTTCTCTATCGTCATCGTGTTATACCCGCCAATAGCGAGCAAGGTGGATAAGCCAGTCTGTGATTGGTTCCCGCAAAAGTGTAACAGAAGCAGTAGAAATGAATGTACGGGTTTCCAGACTGAGTTGCCGGGCGAAATCAAATCGCCGGCAGATCAGGCTGGGTTCACCCAGTCTATAGTTCTGTGTCACTCCATATCATTTCTGTTCCTCAAAATTTCTTTTGGGATTATAAAGGTTCTCCAACACATCTTCAACCTGTATACAGGTGTGCACTGTAGGTCAGCTGTGTTCTCTCCATCTTTGATGTTATCTGCTTTCACGTACATCTGAGTCCTGTCATAGACTTTAGTGATGCTGCTGTTATGACAAAGCATTTTCACCTGCTCTCTTTGAAACAAACATTTCCCGCTCCTTCATATGCGGATTACAGATGATGCAACAAGCTCTGGTAACAAGAGCTTGTTAATGTTAATCCCAGTTTTTGAACAATCAATATACAGTATATTAACCCTCAAACATGGATGAGAGATTGATCGTGTAAGTTTAGAAACATTGGATATTTACAAATTCTGTTACAAACACTATATAAAGCATGCATATTGCTGGAAGCTGCAGTAACAACCATAGACACTGAGGGGGACAAGTCCACCCCAATAATTAGATATAGCCAAATTGCCTCCACCAATATTTGATATTATTGATGTTACTGTCCTTCACTCCATTACACACAACTCGTTGTAAGGATGCTTCGACTTTCAAAAAGATAGGGATGGTCAATCAAATCAAAGAAGAAGTGCTTTAATGTTCGCAGACGCTGAACACTTCAGGTTTAACAGTAAAAGAGTGTAATGTAAGAAGTAGCTAAACAACTACCTTTCTGGACATCAAAAGATCTATGTGTGGATCAGATACCCTCGGATTTCATCAAAAATATCTTAATTTGTGTTCCGAAGATGAACAAAGTTCTTACAGGTGTGGAACAACATGAGGGTGAGTATGACAGAAATTTCATTTTTGGGTGAACTTACCCTTTAATATTTAACTGTTTTACAATATAAATGACAGTAATATACAGTGATGCAACCTATTCTATACTATACTAACTTTTGTTTTGTCAAATCTCACTGTTTTGAATTGAAAATAGGCTATACAGTACCATTTACGTAATTATTTTAATGTAATTAGTAACTGAATGTTAAAGACAAGAAAAATTAACAGCCATGATTAAGAGTGAATGTGAGCACTTTAAAATAATAATAATAAAAAAATATAAATAAAAATTACCATTACATTTTGTGACATTTGTCTCCCTCTCCAGTGTTCAAGATATGGTTACAGCCTTGGATGGAATCATATTTTCTTGGTATCTCATTGAATATGTTAATTAAGTAGTCAACCTTTGACATCACAGTCCCTGCATGCAAATATATCTACTTCCATACTATAAAGTATGCAAAAAACAGTACGTCAAATGAGCAGTATGTCCAAAGTCAACACTGCTGATGCATTTCGTACAGATTGTATTCATACTACACACATGCATATGTTACATACTTTATTAACAATGGAGAAGTCATCGAATGCAGCACATATTCTGGTTTCCAAAAATATTGCATTGGCTGTTGATCAATGATCAGGTCCAATGTCTTGTTTGGGTTTGCTATGATTATAGGTTGCAGAGTTTCTAGATGATGTCTAGCCACTTCTAGAAATGGTTGATCGGCATGTAATAGCATCTAAACAACAGTCATGTTTACATTAGGCTAACATTCAGTAATGAGAGGATGGAGCACTTGGGAAGCTTTTAACTTAAAACCCTTACATAGACATACACACATTACATACTTCAACCCTTACATACACACTTTGCACTTAGAGGTCATAAAATCACCTATAAGAGGATCCCTAGAGCTAATGCACTTACATAAACCAACTGAAACATACAGCTAGCCAGCCATGCATATAGAAACTGCATCTAAAGCATCAAGAGCATACACACTTTGGTTCTCAGGTTGCAGCCTATGAAGAAGTATAGTCACAAAATGTCCCTATAATCATGCTCTGATTATAATTCATATAGTCTGTGTGTAATCTGTAAGGCTATCTTCCTTGTGTATGTTTGCACAGTATAATTGTGTAATAATGTGACGAAGGTGGACAATATGTATATTTTTTCCTCATGATGATTAACACTATTAAATGCAAAACACACACATGCAAGTGCAAATGTAAAATGATGCAAACACTGGCATAAAAACTGTAATAGAATCAATTAGCAGTATAATATAATAATTGATATAACAGAAATACGCTGTCAGACAGATAAATACACAAAACAACCAATGATTCCAACCAAAATAAGAGACTTACACACATTCTGGAATAATGAATGTAATTAAGCACAGCAATCATTCGAGAAAAAGAGAGAAACAGTACAAGCACGTTTCTTAGTAACTCATCCTAATTTAATAAGAGAAATGCGGCAAAGCAAAACAAACAGTAAGAAATGGAATAAAAACAAAACATTCAAATGACAACATAACAAATGTAAATGTGGCATTACTTTTTTTTTTTTTTTTAAATAAACTGGATATTTCTTGCTTTAAATTTACAACGGATATAAGAAAGGGGTAATGTGCAATCAGATGGTCATTACGCAAAATAAACCACAACAGAGAGAAGAGGGACGCGGTGTGAAACATATTACACGGTTACTTACTAAATAAATAAACAGACATGAAGTATTGATTTGAGTTTAAATCATTTTATTTTGTGAAAAGAAAGAGCGCATGGAGTGTCCAGGATCGACCTTTCCATGTTTATTTTTGTGGTAATGACTTTCTGAATAATTATGTAAATTCTTAAAAAAATACACGGACATGAAATATTGATTTGAGATGACAATTGGAGATGTAATATTTTACTGCCTTGTAGAAACTGTGAAGAAACAGAACACATTCACAGTATTGGTCAGTTTGCCCTGGACAACGGTCATTATTCAGAAATATCAGAATAAGCGACTGACCAAACCAATCAAGTATTACAGAGCGCAATCAATGTAGGTACTCTTATGCAATTATGCTACATTTTCTACACAACCCAAAAAATTCTTACCAATATTAATGTCAAAACATCATGGTCACTCAATCATAAAAGCTAGTTCTGTTCAAAAATCTGGGAAACAGCAAAAACAAAAAAATCCAAATGCTAATATATTCTAAGATTCATGTATGTTTTACAAAACTTAAAAAAAATTTACATTAGTGGTCTAAGACTTTTTGACACAACTGTAGCTTTAGATACTTAAGAACAATGGCACATGCGGCAACAAATGCCCTTCTCTCTCCTTTTTTCACACACATTTATATTCTCCATCTGTCGTGCATGATAATGCATGTGGTTTTGTGACATGACTCTATCTGACACAAGGTCACCCATTTCATTCCACCCACAAACCTCTTGCACGTTTCACATAGGAAGTAGTATCTAGTGTGGTATTAAGCCACTTCCGTGCAACAACTATCTAGGAGAGACAGACACTGCTGAAAAGTAACACACCCACACCGACTCAATACAGCACATGTGTTTGACCAGTCAAAACACTCATAAATGATGCTGACTATTTCACCTATTGCAATGCTCATGGTATGGTGAGATGATATTTGAGTGAACGTCATCTCAATTTAATTACAAAGATGTACGAATCACATTTGACATAACAGACTGAACCACAGATACATGTAGCTTCTACATTCACAGCAATGCACAGGCCAAGAAAATAGATTAGAAGGAAGAAGAAAAAGAAGAAGGAGGAGGTGGAATATGTAAATATGTACAGAAGAGCTAAAACATGACAGTCCTCACCAGTTCAACTGATCCATAGTGTTTTCGGCTGAACTCTCCTCTCCTGCACCCAAGATCCTCTGATGCTGAGCTGCAAAACAAAGCGTATAACAATTCAAACTGATTTCATGATTTTTAATAACACACAATACGATCTTTTCATTCTCTTGTAAAGAATTATTTGTATGTTTTACACTTTTAAGACAGTCTTATTGTAAATGGGATTCCTTACAGAGAAATGCTTTGCTATTTGACTCATCATATGTGAACATACAGAAACAGCATTTTAGTTTCAATACCAGAAACCTGCATTCCAAAAAGTAGAAGCCCTGGCCTCTCCACCTCACAACCCTGTGATGTTGCAGGTTTTTTGACTTTTTGAGTGAAATTGTTTCAGATTATTAGAGCGAGAACTACATGCTCAGTGACTCAGCTGACAACTAGACATCACACATGTTCCCAAAACCTCAATTCCAACCAATTCACAGGAAGACCAAAGAAGCACTAAAGGTGTGTCATTTCTGTGCCACTATTATGATGAAATAAAATAGCAAAAATAGTACTGTTTTCAAACAGGTTTTCCAAATTTCCCCCAACAAAAAAGGATAGACCACTAGCACAGAACTACGCATCACTTGCCCTGTCAAATCAATGCAGGTGCCTTTTGACAGCAATAAAAATGTTTATAAGCCATTGTTTCCAACAAAAGCGTGTGCATTGCTTTTATGGAGTTATATTACAGTTGTATAATTTCCAGCTATCACTGCAAATATTAACTAGCTTAAACAATTATATGAAATACACACATACACACACACACACAGGTTTGTTTTGCTATCAAAGTGAGGACATTCCATAGGTTTTTATACTATACAAACTGTACATTCTATCCCCCTACACTACCCCTACTCCTAAACCTACCCATCACAGAAAACTGTCTGCATTTTTACATTTTTATTAAAACATTGTTTAGTATGTTTTTAAAGTTATTTTAAATATGAGGACTCATTAAATATTTACGTCGTAATACCAGTGTAATACTCATGTCATTATACAAATTTGTGTCCTCATAAATCACAAAAACGCACGCACACGCACACACACGCACACACACACACACACACACACCAGGGCAGGTACAAATCTGAACTACTCTCCTGATTTGGTACCTAAACCTTAAGCCCTGATACCATTGGTTGAGCCAATGTCAGGTTAAGATGCTGAAACAAAAAATCCATCATAAGAGCAACAGTGTTTACTTTTCAGAGGCATCAACCTACAGATGTCTTATTTATAGATGTCTCTGTATATTAAACTGGGATATGAAAAAGTATTTTTTTTTAAATACAAACCTCAACTTTAATAATGCTGTTGTTTTAGCAAATTACTTGTGACTCTGGCTAAGTGATATGAAGTACTCCTCAAAACTATTTTCTTTTTCATAATATTTGCTTTATCGAGGACAACATCTCCTCTGATTGAGGTTTAACAATTTATATGCTGAGCCACATGAACGCTTACATTTATTATAGCCATTTCACTTCAAGTGCAATGCAAATAGTGGATGTGAGCAAACACATTTCCTCTATGTGAGGGCTATCATTATGTTTCCATTAGTGCAGAATGCAGCTTAGAATGTCTTTATGGACAACAGAAGAGATACTGCACATGCATGCATACGATATATATGTTATAACCAGGTGGAATCTTCAGACATTGTTTGCATTTTTGAGCTGATTTTTATGGATTTAAAGGTGCCATCGAATTGAAAATTGAATTTACCTCGGCATAGATGAATAATAAGAGTTCAGTACATGGAAATGACATACAGTGAGTCTCAAACTCCATTGTTTCCTCCTTCTTATATAAATCTCATTTGTTTAAAAGACCTCTGAAGAACAGGCGAATCTCAACATAACACCGACTGTTACGTAACAGTCGGGGTGTACGCCCCCAATATTTGCACATGCCAGCCCATGATTGAGGCATTACACAAGGGCAGCCAGTATTAACGTCTGGATGTGAACAGCTGAATCATCAGACTAGGTAAGCAAGCAAGAACAATAGTGAACAATGGCAGATGGAGCGATAATAACTGACATGATCCATGATAACATGATATTTTTAGTGATATTTATAAATTGTCTTTCTAAATGGTTCGTTAGCATGTTGCTAATGTACTGTTAAATGTGGTTAAAGTTACCATTGTTTCTTACTGTATTCACGGAGACAAGAGCCGTCGCTATTTTCATTTTTAAACACTTGCAGTCTGTATAATGCATAAACACATCTTCATTCTTTATAAATCTCTCCAACAGTGTGTAATGTTAGCTTTAGCCACGGAGCATAGCCTCAAACTCATTCAGAATCAAATGTAAACATCCAAATAAATACCATACTTACGCGATAAGACATGTTGCATGACAAACACTTTGTAAAGATCCATTTTGAGGGTTATATTAGCTGTGTAAACTTTGTTTATGCACTGTTTAAGGCAAGCACGAGCTCCGTGGGCGGGGAGCGTGAGCATTTAAAGGGGCCGCAGCCGAAATCGGCTCATATTTAATGACGTCCCAAAAAATTAATTTAAAAAAATCTATGGGGTATTTTGAGCTGAAACTTCACAGACACATTCAGGGGACACCTTAGACTTATATTACATCTTTTAAAAAGACGTTCTACGGCACCTTTAAATATAGTAAAATCAAATACTATAGATAAACAAAGACGGTGCACTCCTATTAGTTATGAATGGTAGACACTGCAACGTGCCAATATTGCGGAATATGTCCTGTCTTCTAAAGTAAAGTAATTACATCACTGCAGCTGCTGTTAGAAGCTCCGGTTCCAATCGAAACCTGAGATTCACGCTTAGGACTGCACATGCTCATTAGCTCGCATAGCCTTTAAAATATGCTTTTTAATGCTATTTGAGCATAAGAAACAACATTTATGGGTCAGTTCACGTCAGATTTTGAGATTTCAGGATTCCCCCAATCAAATCAAAAAGACTTGGTCTTGGATGTAACCTTGGTCTAGGAGGCGTTGCAAATATGGTCGCCGAGTGAATAGACTTTCCTTGAAAGGGTAAAATGTGTTTAACGGCACTCTTATTTGTATTATGAAATTAGCCAAAATATTTATTGAAGCATTAGTTCACTTTCAAATGAAAATAAGCCCAAGCTTTACTCACCCTCAAGCCATCCGAGGTGAATATGACTTTCTTCTTTCTGATGAACACAATCTGAGATATTTTATTAAACATTCTGACGCATCCGAGCTTTATAATGGCAGTGAACAGGGGTCACGAGGGTGAGCTGAAGAAAGTGCCTCCATCCACATCCATCCATCATAAACGTACTCCACACAGCTCCGGGAGGTTAATAAAGGCCTTCTAAAGCGAATTGATGCATTTGTGTAAGAAAAATATCCATATTTAACAAGTTATGAAGTAAAATATCTAACTTCCGCCAGACCGTGCCTTCTGTATTCAAGTTACGAAGAAAGCGTAAAACTCGTGCAGTTCACAAAGCTTACGCTACATCCTACGCCTTCCCTATTCAACTTGTGGAAAAAGTGTTATGTCAGATCATAGTGTTAAGTGTTATGTTCAATTAATCGAGGTTTTGATTTTAATCGTCCAGCCCTAGAAGGCAGTCTGGCAGAAGTTAGATATTTTACTACATAATTTGTTAAATATGGATATTTTTCTTACACAAACGCATCACTTCACTTCAGAAGGCCTTTATTAACTTCCCGGAGCCACGTGGAGTACGTTTATGATGGATGGATGTGGATGGAAGCACTTTCCTCAGCTTATACTTGTGACCCTGTTCACTGCCATTATAAAGCTTGGATGCGTCAGGATATTTATTAAAATATCTCTGATTGTGTTCATCAGAAAGAAGAAAGTCATATACACCTAGGATGGCTTGAGGGTGAGTAAAGCTTGGGCTAATTTTCATTTGAAAGTGAATTAATCCTTTAAATTAAAAAAATAAATGAAATACTGAATTCTGCAGATCCTGTGTAGTCATGGTTATATATAATATGTTGAAATTGCAAATGCACATGCATTCTTTGATTATATAGGCTAGCTTGAGAAGAAGTTTAAACATAGATGCCTCATTTCCTATGCACCTATGCAGTCAGATGGGGGAAGGGAGATGGTTAATTGAAAGAGGGGGAAAAAATGAAATGAGGTAAAAGGTCGACTTCAGAAATGGCCTCATAATCCTGTCAGAATGACCCACTGTTGAATTACAGTCAGTTAGGCATATCTTATTTGACTAAGAGCATTTAAAGACCAATGTGATTTTGGAGAACAAGTAAAAGAAAGGAGTGGCTCATCATTAGATGATTTATTGTGGCACGGGGCTGAAAGAAAGATGCTTTACTAAATTCAGAAGAAAGAAGTCACAAAAATGAGATTATTTTTACGAAAAGAAATCCAATAATGATGACAAAAGTGCGCCGGCACAGGATTGTGTTTGCGATTATGATGACAGCAACAGCATGACATAATTAGCGTGGCCATTACCCTCTGGTGATACTGAGAAACCAAATACGGTCAAGTTTGTTCACAGTAATCACTCCTGTTATGCATCTTCAATAATAATTTAGTCATAATGATCTGGCAATGATATCATGTTTCCAATGATGCAGAGCTCAAAGACTCAGACATTTTCAGACCGCGCATCTCTGATGTCTTGCCACATGACCAAAGAAAAGGTTACAAGTGAAGCTGCCACAGACAGTCTGACAACGAACATCTGACATTGCAATCATTAAGAACAAAATTGCCTCGAGCTCCAACTTTCTTATTATGTGCCAACACTGTTGCAGAAAAAAGCAATGGCATTGTTAAAACAGATTAATATAATTAAGCCAGCACTAACTGCAGCGAGAGTTCAGGGAACTTGCCTTTTGAGAATATGTGATAAAAGTGCATAATAGAGATAAACACATACAAAGATATCAGTGCTAAAGAATGTAAGAGAAAATCTCTTATTTTAATTGAAAGATGAACACATTGCAGATATACAACTTGAAGCATTTTTATGGCATTTGTGGTGATAATTCAGTAGCAGGCTAGCTGAAATATGAGTCTATATTACATTAATTAGCCTATATGGAGAGTTCTTAGTAGCCTATGTGTTGCATTGTTGAGGTAACACATGATCTGACATTCTATGCTAAGTGTGTGGGTTTGTTTTGTAAAAAAAAAATACTGTTGCTGTAACAGATGTGTGATACACTCCTGCTGCCTATTTGGGACATGTCAACAGGTGGATTTGTGCTTTTTTGTCCTGTAGGCCTACTCACTGGAGGTTACATTATGTTGTCATGTAAATAATTGCAGAGTGACATCACACTCACCTCAAATTACCGCAGATTCGCTGCGGTGTTCAGGAAAACCGCCTGCTATGATTGCGCATGCCTCACTGTCACAACACAATACCATGACAAGAAATACACTATATAACGCCTTAAAATGAACAGCAAATCAGTTTTTAGGTAGTTCCTGTTTTCTTTCATATTTTAATCAGAGGAAACATCACGTTTACAGTGACACCAGTCACTGTGGCGCATGGATGTCCATTCTACCGAGGCATTCGCATGAATAATTTACTGTTTTTCCGCACTAGTATATCCCACTACACAGTGGGAAAGTCTAAAACATTGTGTTTCATCACCACTGAATCCTATAGGATAAGACAAAACAGAGTTTTCCTCCTTCCCAGCTGAATTTAATCTTAACACTTGCGATGCAAAGACTTGTGGACTAGTATGTACAAATATTACTGCGGTGCTGAAGAGAAATAAGAGCGCAGCTGCTTCTTAAAGGGACAGTTCACACAAAAATGAAAATTCTGTAATTCACTCACTCTCTTTTTGTTTCAAATCTGTATATGACTTCTAAACACAGAATGAGATGCTAGACAAAATGAGCTCAGTCACCGCTGACTTTCACTGCATATTTCCATACAATGAAAGTGAATAGTGACTGAGACTGTCATTCTCCTTTGCATCTGACAGGAAAAAAGTCATACGGGGTTTGGGACAATATGAGGGTGAGTAAAAGATGACAGAATTTTCGTTTTTAGGTGAAGTGTCCCTTTAAGTTTACTAGACCGCGACATTATTAAGACACACACACACACACACACACACACACACACACACACACACATACATTTAACATAAATAAAATATAAGCTTCAAATACCAGTTCGTAAAAAGAAAAATGAATGATTCCTGTTGGAATTGCATGTTTCCAATATCCGCATCCAATATGCTGATTGATCACTCCTGGGAGGGTGCCGCTTGTTGCACGTTGAAATGAGATGTGTTGAGTATATAACCCCTGATACTGCTGCAATGACTGTGTCAGAATAACCTCCACAAACTAACATCTGCTTTCAGATATCTTATTTTAAATATCAGTACCTATAAACATGAAATACAGTAACTGAATGCTTTACCGTTGGTTGAAACTCAACAGTTTGTTCGCTGCAGGGTCTGCAGCGCTCATGGCCCCATGCGATGTTATTCTCTCCCGCAGTCCAAGTTCTTCTGTCCCTCGCCTTTTTTCTTAGTCTACTCTTTCAAAGAGACAGATTAGTAACCATGATTCTCCCTACAGCTGCCCGTGCTGCTGTATCCCTTCATTGCGTTGCCTTTTTAGTAGCCTAGGCTATTGGAAGTAGCGCGTTTCTGCCGGTCGCTTTCTTAATGCACCTTGATGGACGCAGTGGTTAGATTCACATGGACACACCTCGCACGTAACTGAACATTCAAGAAACAGATTCTCATGGACTGGAGTCCCCTCACGGTCGCGCGCCGTGCTCGTGACAGAGAAAGTCAGGTGGGGAGCTTGTTAACTGCATATTCTCTTTACGTTGCTAAAGCAGTAGACCCGTTGCAAAATCATAAAAGACGAGAAAATATTGAAGCAGCCTGTGAATAAGCAGCAATTGCAACAACACATAATAAGGGTAACACACACGACACTAAATTAATGCTATAAACCAAATAACATAAAATCAACATAGCACTCCAATTCAAACAACATTGCTAAAAAACTTTTAAATAAAATCCAAATAAATGTGATGTAATTCTCATACTAAGGCGACTCATGCATAATTTCTATATATTAAAAACATAATTTTAACAATAATTTACCATAAAAGATTATATATTATTGTTAAGTAAAATATAGATTTTATTTTTCTATAACAAAAAATACTTCTTTTTTCACAAATTACATTTTTAAGGGATTCTGGAGTTAACCAATTAATGTGCAGAGATAGACAAGGCTGGTTTCTCGTCTCTCTCTCTCTCTCTCTCTCTCTCTCTCTCTCTCTCTCTCTCTCATACAAAAACACTTGGTGAAATATTTTAATTGGAATATTTAATTGCCTTTGTGGCAAAGTGATTTAAAGGGTGAAAGATTATTATTAATCGAGTGCATTCACTGAAATGCTGAGCATCTTTTTATTAGCAAAATTTCCATGTCTGTTAGTTTTGCTGTCAACATCATTTTGAGGCATTTACACAGGCACTGCCTATGGTGTGCTGAACAGCATGTAACGCTACCCGAGACCATCATGCTGTAGAGCCAGACAGCTTCTCATTATGACACTCATTTACATTAGATTCAGGCTTGCATGATTTTCAATAATGTCACAATTGGTGACTGTGACTTACAGCTGCTTCATCACAGGTAAAGGAATAACTGTTGTCACCAGCTCTGTATGCAAACACATTATGAAGTGAGTCCATGCAAATGATGGTATTTTTTCCACTGGGCTTTATTTCAAAAGGCAGATCATTAGCCATATGTGTTTGCATGCATGTGAGATGTGAATGTGTGCATGTTTTGACATCTGTCTCCAAGGACGCTGCACACTTTGCATTCACAAAATGGACTGAGAACAACAACCGCTAATGAAAAGCATTCCTCCTGCGCTGTTTATGTGTTTCTAGACAGTGTTTTTTGCCCTTATGATCTCATAACCTTCATTTTTCTTTCCACTGCCCTGGGTCTATCCATAATCCTCCTGTCTAGCACAGAAGTGAGGGGCGCAATGAGGTCATTGTTCACACAATAACCTTTTCTTCTCATTTAATCTCTCTCTCTCTTGACTCACCCTCAATGTCTGATGATGTCATACAGTCAGACACATCTACATGCCTGTTCTGTTCATTATACACCTGCAGAGCATGTAAATGTTTAAATGCTAGAGAGTTAGCGAGACCGAGAGAAAGGGGGTGAAAGACCCCCTGTGGTGAAAATCAAGTTTTTAATGTTGTTTATATGTCTATGTGGTGTTTTTAATATGCTTTAAGACAAACCATGTGAAAATTCATAAGTCAACACCATTACTGAATATTTTCTCTTTAAAACTCCATTAAACAAAAGACATTCTCAGAAATGTGGTTTGAAATCTCCGATCTTTCTTATGTCACAAACTACCTTGTAACCAATCACGTCAGGGTGTGGGCAGTCTTTAGCATATCATTAACTATGCTGTGAAGCAGGGGAGTCTCAAGAGAAGCCAGGTTATCTTGAAATATTTTACTGTTGATATGAAAAATCGGGTACTTTTAGCAATAAAGCGGGTGAATTATGTATATGATGTATATTACGATGTTATGATGAACTTTCTCCATTGACGTTCCAAGTTCTTCAAAGCATTTCCAATGATACTGATTTTTGTAATATTACATGGTTTGTGTAATAGCAAAACATTATTAGCTGTTTGATAACGTAGTCAAGCACAAGGCTAATCATATTAACACCGTTATGTATCTGATGTTGTAAAGAGTGATACCATTGTGCAGCGTTTACTACAGTAACTTGAGTAAAGCTGATCGAGTGGATCTCTGAGCTGGTGTGAGTGAGTGGAGGAGGGGCTAATTTGCATATTCATTGATCCGTACATACTAAATGAAGCAAGGGTGTAGAGTTACATTCAAGCTATTTTAAAGCTTGACAAAAAAAAATTCATAGGAAAAAACATTTAAATATGTAATTTTAGATCAAAGATGAGTTTTAAGGGATACAATTACTGACTACACGGGGACTTTAAGGAATATAAAAACCCTGATATATGCAAAAGAAAGTGATTAGAGATTTAATTTCAGACTTATTACTCTTTATAATTATTACTAGCAGAACAGCATGTTATTAGCTGAGGCATGCAGTAAACAGACTCCAACACAAAAGTCTGTGTATCACGTATCAGCGTGTATCTGGTATGTAAGTCCTTCCCTGGTGACATCACAGGTAGTAATGGAATGACTGGGAAGAGGTAATGAATAGATTTGGAAACCTATATTGAAAGAAAATTGGGATGTTTGTTTTATTTGATATGTTTTAAGAATTGAAGTGTAAGGACAGCATAGTACAATTAATTATTCAATTAATCTAGTTATAAAGGACTTTGAATGAACAACAAAAAAAGCACTTAAAACATGTAAAATTATAAAAGAACTGCAATTTTTGTAAGATTATTTGTTTGGAAACTGGCAAACAGAAGAAAATCAAACCATTTACAATTACAAATTTACATAAAATCAAGCTGAGCATGCAGGGGTGTTTATGTGCTGAATGGTTTGTGTTCAGGTGTGTGTGTGCTCAGGCTTTTGTGTGTGTTTGTAACCTAAACTCTTTTGTTTCGAGGCTTGTGGGTATTATAGCACCAAATGAAATGTGCGGTTGAGCACCTCATTGTCAACATAAGAGTTCAAATTACAGGTGCAGTAATCACATACAGGTCCACACACACACACTTCACAACAATACACACGCATACACGTTACAAAAGAATATTACACAACAGTTTAAACCATAATGACATTTTTCGACCAAAGCAGCACACGCAAAATCCAGATGCTAATGACTATAAACAACAGACAGGTGCACGGTAGTCACGTTAGAAACAGCTAGTCTTTGAAAAATTCAGCACATGATAACAGCATTCATCTCACATTGGCTCTTCCAGCTGAACAGCACATTAGACAGGACCGTGTTTGTGTAGTTGTGAGCTACGCTTTGCATGTGTGGTCAGGAAGAGTGAAGCAATTGAATACTGAAGCAGATCAAACTTTCAATGTATGTGGAAGAGGGGATCTTGTGAGCAAGGTGAAAAACAAATCCGTCTCACTGAAATGTGGATCATTTGCACATACACAAACATGTTATTCTCTTCACAACATGTTTAGCTAGTATACTTCTTAAAAACTTGAAATAAATATAACCACACTTCTGTAATGTTTTAAAACATGTAAAACATTCATTTATTGACAGTAGCTCCACAACCTTCTGGCGCCCGATGCGCACACCTGCCCGCCTACATTTACACATCAACAATAGGCCTACCTGTTCGCTATTCAAAAACTTAGCCCGAAACTTTCTTTCTAAAGAATGAAATGTTAGAAACCTCAGTGCTTCAGACTTTGCAAAGAGGCTGTTGTTGTTATAACGGCAATGTAAGTGCAGTATAGCTTGTGAGTACATGTAAAATTTCACATGCAAAGAGGACATTTACATAGCCTACTATAGAAGTCTTACAGGCACAGAAACATGAAATTTAATATTATGAATTGACTCTATGTGCTATAGCTTTTGCATTTAGCCTCAGTGGCCACTGCAACTTGCTGGCACAGTTCAAGAAATTTTGAAAAAATTAAGCACAAATGTATATACTGAAGAAGTTTCCCACAACAGGACAAAGCAATATTGATATGATCCACTTTTTCGCTAAGCTTCTCATGTTTTAAAGGTGCAATGTGTAAAATTTGGGAGGATCTATTGACAGAAATGCAATATAATATACATAACTATGTTTTCAGTGGTACATAAAGACCTTACATAATGAACCGTTATGTTTTTATTAGAATGAGCCATACTATCACATACACTGCAGGTCCCCCCTCCATGTCAAGTCGCCATTATGCGCCGGCATGTTTCTACAGCAGCCCTATATGGACAAACACTACAGAGCGTGTTTTGTCACTATGTTGTTCTTATTCTAAATTGTTTGTGTTTTTAGAGGCAGCTTGCATCGTCACTACGTAGTAGTAGGAGTAGTAGTAAGTCGTCCAGTTTATTAGCAGAGACCGTTCTTTAGAACGTTTGTTAGAAGTAAGAAGAAACCTCATTGCTTCACACAAGCTACACTCTGCTCTCTCAGACGACGACATGTCGGCCAGACGACCACCTTAGTTTCTCTGAAAGGGAGGGGTGTGATGAGTGTGCGCTGTTAGTTGCAGTTCGCAACCTCACCGCTAGATGCTGCTTAAATTTACACACTGCACCTTTAATATACTAAAATGTTACTTTTACTATAGTTAATAATATATACACTGTATTATAATATTGACAGTTTTTAGAAATATGACAGAACAAGTTTGCTATGACAGAATACTATAAAACTGAATCAACATGCACCAATGCTAAATTTTTCTATATATCCTAATCATTTGTTAACAACATGTATTCTTTACTTCATTGAGCTCATTGTTTCTGCTTTAAATTAATACATTGTTTAAACTAATACATTGTTAGCTAATGGCATGATTCCTATATGTACAATTCTGAAATTCATAATTTGGACTGATAACAGCCTGATAACAGGTCACTCTAAATTGTAATGTAGGCATGCATTTTCTGTAAATCTGAATTTGAAACGATATGTATTGTGAAAAGTGCTATACAAATAAATGTGAATTGAATTGAACTATACTGAAAGCTGAGATTTTGATTATAAATAACCAATTCCTAAGTGTTGTTGGTGCAAAACAGTTTAGGAACATTAACACAAAAATGTATGAGAAGACCTTAAATAACAGTAGTAGACTTTGTTACTGTATATTATAAAATGAAACAATATCACACAAGCAAGGGAGTGGAATATCTTCACATATGTGATCATACAACAACAGGGCAGCAATTTCCCCCACGCCGCTTGAGGCAATATCAGCTCAAAAGCAAAGCTTCTAGCCAGCATTTCTATAGTGCCTCGACAGATATCATATGTGCTACTGCAAGATCCTTGGCAATTCCCTTTTGTGTAAAATATGATCCTTTTGATAAGCCAAAAGATACCTTGCATCAGTTCAAATGATTTGCAGCAACAACTTGCAGAAGACAAGTACTCTATCCAAAGCAGGTCTTTCCAAAAACATCCATTGATGGGGAAAGTACAGCTATCCCTGGTTATTCTTGTAGCTTTGGAACTATCAGACACAGCACTGAATGCCTTAAAAATAAATAATTTCTATTTGCATACAAATTGAATTTGTATTTTCAAGCACAGATATTGGACTTGTTTAGCATCAGCTAGTTTATGCATCTGGCAACATTCAAACATTAGATCTGTTCAGCTAAAATGAAAGAACATGTCCAAAAATCCCCGAATGGGATTGTCCAATATAAAATCAATGCAATCAGCACATTAATGCATATTTTAGTGTGTTTAGCTGTTAGCAATCTGAATAAAGTTAATTGGGAAAAACATTTTTTCCCAATAATACCTTACCTATTAGTGTTCTGATACTTTAAGCAGATCATGGGTGAGTCCTTGACTTCTGAGGGTTGCAGGAAAAAAAGCTCAAAATGGCAAAGCTGAAATCCTTGCAAAAGTAAAGATGTCAATCTTCATTAAAACAGCAAAAACATTATTAAAATCCTCATTGGTCATGAACAAGGTCCTCGTAAGTCGGCTTAAACCCTATTACTGCTCCCATCATGAATGTTGTGTGGACCATAAGAAGATTTTTTTTGTAAATCAAAGTAGGCCGTTAGAGCGACACAGGAATAACTGTCCGGTAGAATTCTGCTAAGCGAGCAGTGCTATTTGTTGGAATATTTGTTGTTGTCTATGTACCTGAGAACTAGAAATGTGTTAGAAAATCCTGTAATACCACACCACTGATCCTCTGCTTTCTCTCTCACACACACACACACACACACCTTGGAGAGCAAAGATCGAGTGGGCCCAAAATCACATGAACATATTGTGTGTTTCCTTGCCAAGTACAGACTTAAGCACAGCACGATCTTTTCCCACATAGATCAGCCTTGATGTAAAGCACCCTCACTGACATCATGCTATACAAAATCAGCAATTTTGCACTATCAAAAAAAAAAAAACTTTAGCTCCATTCTATATTGAGTATTCCAATCATTTGCCAAATGCTGGCTTTCATAGGAACTGGTTAAATGATGACAGAATTTTCATTTTTGTGTGAAAACAGAAAGAATAACAGCATCAATGCTAACAATGATGCTGACTATTTAGAGCTTAAAAAATTTGCTTATAGATTGATTTTATGATAATATCTAAATTCTATTTTAACAAAGCACAATAAAAGCATTACTAATGCATCAAAATTCATTAGACTTTTAGTGAAAGAAAACAATGCAAATGCATAGCTAGCATTCAAACATCCTTAGGATAATATGCTAATAATACTGCATGGTTATATAAAATTTTTCACATTGATTTGAGTCTTTTTTCCTTATTACGTTAGTTGTGATATGTTACATAGTACCAACATTTATCAAGAATTTAGAAATATCAACACAGTGTACACATGCTAACCCTCTATGGGACTAATTGTGAAACCACAGCTAGAAAAAAAAAATTACTTTATATTTTACATTTAAGACTAAAATCATTTTCCAGAATTAGATTTCTACATCTGACCTTTGACCTTTTTTAGGATGCCATCATTTATAACTGACTTTGTCAGTTTAGGGTAAATCATTTTTGCCAAATTGTCTGAAACTTCACATACATTCAAATGCATTTTCAATATCATCTGAAAAGTATTAAAAAAGTCTTAGTGTTAAAAAAAAAAAAAAAACTTACAATTTTTCATAACATTCCATTTAATCTTGTGCTAGTACATTTCATTTGGAACTCACATGTAAAAATGTCAAAAACTTGACACAAATTCAGATTCAACTTTACTGCCTGGAAGTGTTTCAAAAAGCATTACAAAAATTAACATTGTTTCTTTCTTGGAATTTCAAATCAATGATTGTAGCACAAGTGAAAGTCAACAAGACTCTTCTCTTTCAGTGTAGTCCACACTTTCCACATGCAACTCGATTTTGACCTGTTTAGTCATTTTTGGAGCATCCATGCTTGTCAGTGTAGTGAGGCCAATAGGCAATAGCATCTGACATTTGGTTGTATTATGGATCACATCTTCCAAACTGCCAGAGGGTAATGTACCAAAATGCCTGACTTCCACAACAATCTACGATTTATATTCTTCATCTCTGGTATCACCCTCACTGCTTCTATTCTCTCTGATCCTCAAATTTCTTTCTTGCTACGACCTAGTTTTCTGGTGCACTGCCATCACTACCATCAATACTTTTAGGAAAAGGAACAGCTTTTCCATTCTGTCTTCTATAAAACTTACTAAAATCAACCTAAAACACAGGAAAAAAGACTATTATACTGCCTGCAAGAACTGAACAATAGTGCCATTTACGCAGAAAATATGTATCCCCTACAAGTTATTTATGCATGATGCAGTTTTTTTTTTTTTTTTTGGTCTTTGAGTTACTGTTTTTACAAAATGTGTATTAAAAATTACCAAAAACTTTAGAAAGCACATTTGGATGTACAATGAAATGGTTTAAAAATTAAAATGTATATGTATTTTCATGTCTAAAATGAACTCACTACGGTGCCTTGACAGCATAACATGTCTCTTTCACTTCCTTGTTGCCAAAAATGTTAAGCACAAGGCAAATAGATTTTAATTTTATTGGTTGAAGGGGATGTCATATTACTATTTTTTAACATTATTATTGTATTTTAAATGCAATTTAGAGTCATTTATAAATGACGATGTCCCATAGAGAGCTAACCTACACTGTAAACATCAAATAATGTGTTAATGCTATATATTAGGAGTGACTTTTGTTTGGTTACAATCTCATGAGAGTTTAAAAGAAACGGTAGTTTTGAACACAGAACACGAGGACAAGAAAAGAGCATTTCTGACCATACAGAACAGCAACCTTTTCCCTTTTAAACTTGGATGTAGATGATCCGAAAAATCATGACTCTGACACAAACATGCCCATGCATATAAATGCACATATCTGCAGCTGGCCAGCTGTGGCACAAAGGTTAAGTCCTTTGATTAGGATAAAAAGTGGGGTCATTCTTCATGGTGTGTGTTTGACAGGGCGACATTTTCAGAGCCCAACCTATGAACTGCTGGCATTTTGGAGCAGATCAGACTGAGGGCAGATGTTAGACTGAGGGCTAAATGCTCCCTGAGGAAAGAAGAATGTACCAAAGCAAATATTCTTTAAAAAATGTTAGAAATGCATTAGACAAAATTCTGAGCATGTTCAGTGTGATTAACAAAAACACAGTCTCTTATTTTATTGTTTAAATTGAATAATAATGCAGTTGGATACTATAGGCTGGATCGATTGGCAGCTTAACAGCAAAACTTACAGCCACCATTTGTATTGTGCCTCAATGTGTATCATATATAGTACTGCAAGACCCTTGGCAGGTAAACATCACATCATTTACCTTTCTTTTGTGAAAAATATGGGCTTTTGACAAACCAAAGGACACACTTTCTTTGTTTAAATGTTTTGTGTCAACTACAGATCTCTCAGAAAATATCAACTGACTTTTGTACAGCAAAATTATGATACCTGGTTCAAAATCCAATGGGTTACATATATTGGACCACAGTGTCCTCTAGTGGTAATATGTGTCTATTGCAGAACCAGATACAGTTGGTAATGTGATCTACTTGACTAGATGCATTAAAGTCATCTAAATCAACCTTTCCCCTCTGATTTAGAGGTAATTCCTTACAGTCAAGAAAATAACTCATCTAAAGGCAGCAAAGCTCTGAGATTTATTGTGAGTTAATATCCAATAATTATATACACAAGGAAGAATTACAGAAAATATACTACATTTCTTAAAGGGATAGTTCACCCAAAAATAAAAATTCTGTCATCATTTACTCACTCTCAAGTTGTTCCAAACCTGTATGAATTTCTTTCTTCTGCTGAACACAAAAGAAGATATTTTGAAGAATATCGGTTACCAAACAGTTGATGGATCCCATTGACTTCCATAGCATTTTTCCCCCCATACTATGGAATTAAATGGGGCCCATCAACTGTTTGGCTACCCATATTTAAAGTCCCCCTGAAATCAAAATTTAAGTTTTTTAGCTTTTAGTATGAATATGTTAGCCTTAATGATATGAATAAGCTGGTGTGTTCCAAAACAATGACAAAATTCACATTTAGGAGATATAAGCATTCAAAACTTAGTCTCTCACTTCCGCTAAAATGGATCACAGATTTTCATGACATCACATAGCACTTCAGCTTCTCATCAAATCTTCTGTCCAATCAAATGCTCTCTAGAATCTGAAGTCCCACCCCCTCCTACACTATCAACATACAAGCTGCGTGTGAAATCGGTCATTTGTTCACACATTTACTAGTTTCTACATGGTGAATGGCTCATAGTGCACTATATAGAGAATAGGGAACAATTCAGATGTAAATATGCTTTCCATCCTCCCGTTTTTGTGTTAGTATAACGTGAACCGCCGCAGCTCGAGCACAGTCTGCTCTGGGACACAAGAGCACAGAGCGGATCATATCCGTAAGTCGGCTCAGACCACGAAAGGTATCGGATCCATTTGAATTGTACACAGAATGCTGTATTTTAAAGTGATATAGAGGAGATTAGGAGGATGAACTGTTAAAAGGAAACAGAGGTTTTACTGAGTTTAACAGCTCTGGCCGAGCTGTGATATAAACGAAACGCTATTGGCTATTTTAAAAAATGGGTGGGGCTGTTTGAGATATCACCCTGTCTTCCTGTTTCAGTTGAAATTACGTCAACACAACAGTGGGCCTTTAAATGAGAGAATTTTCATTTTTGGGTGAACTATCCCTTCAAAGCAGCTACACTGATAGTACTCTGACTCACATAGTTTTTATTTTTATTTTATTTTTTTATTCCAATCACTTTTTGCTTACTAGTTAGTTATGTAGGCTACAATGAATCGAGATTTTCAACAAAAATGTTTTTGAAACAAAATGATATGAAATTCCGTTCCTAAAACTGTAAGTACTGAAATGCTGATGTTTTCCATTAGCAGAGGAAAATATGACCTAATAAAAAAAAATATGTATCTGAACATTCTAAAAGTATGTATCTAAATATTTTAAAAAGATAATGTGACTATATATTTATATTAAGTATTTGCGGATATAATATGAATACGTTGCTATAATAATTACAATCTTATTGTCAGAAGTTGTGGTCACTGACCACCAGGTGGGGCAAACTAGACAAACTATATACAGTACATACTGTACAGTCAAACCAAAATTTATTCAGACACCTAGAACATTTCATTCATTATTACAGTTTATTCGCTATAGTTTAAAAAAAAAAAATGGTAATAAAATATGACAAGATCTCAGAGTTAAACTGTCAGAGAAAAATTAATCTTAATTATGTCAGATAACACTTAAGCAAAACATGGTCAAAGTGTCTGAATAATTTTTGGTCAATCAATTTTACTGGTAGTCCACTGTATGAAGAATTGTTGGGTATAATATGTCATTGTTTACTTTATTTTGCTATCCTCACTTACATAAATGAACAACCCACTAGTAAAAATATATCAAAAATATAAAAAATGTCTGAATAATTAACTGATAGGAACTCAACCCTGCTCCAGGAGCTCCATTCCAGCCCTGCTCCAACACACCTGACTGTATTTTTAATACACTCCATAACTTTAATTATATGAACAATAAAAAAAAAAAGTGTCACTTCATATGTGAAAAATATTTCCTTTACCTCTCTGTTCAGGTATATATAATAGGCCTACCTACATATAACACCATGTCAGAGGGCATTACACATACAGCACTTCCAATTTAAAGATCCCTAACCCTAGCCATCCTAACACAGAGCCACACCACTAAATTTACGCTACACACACCCAGTGTGAATGCCCTTGCGGTGGGGAGCTAACCAACAGTATTTTAAACAGTGGTCCCGCCAAAGGCTAAACTCCAAAAAGCTCCATCCATCCTACGCTGGGTGCGTTCCAGGGTTGCTATAATGGGAAGAGAGTCTTTCCTAGTGAGGCTTCCTGCAGCGAAAAACACTAATGTGTAGGTATGCGTCTTTAAACCTTAAATGGAAGCATATGTGGGCGCGGAATGAAAGTTTACATAGGGCTGTAATCAGAGCGGGACTCTTTCTTTTATTCCGCTGCTTGATTTCCGTCTATTTTTCTCAAATGAGGAGGTTGTGCTCGAGCACATGCAGACCGCACAGCTGAGAGTGATTAGTGTTAGCTGTAGTGCTAGTATTATCAGATTGGTACGAACTGCAGGGCTAGCTGCTCAGACGCAAAAGAGAGAGAAAGAGAGATGACTGAAAATAGAAAGAACTTTAGTCTCTTTGCAGGCACAATCCAAATGATTCAAATGAGTTTAATGAGATACTATACAGGCTCACGCTCAGGTTACTGGATGAGTTTGTGTGCAGCTGCTCAGCATACACACATTCACACACGCTCAAACACAAATGAGCTCAGTGTGAGTCATAGAGTGTCATCTCCACCCTAACAGCTTAAATGGTGCCGTGAACTTTCTCACTTTCATTTCTGTGTTCACTATTCACTCTATTAGTAATAACTACAGAATGCAGGGGGCTTGTGTTTGTTAACTTGTTTATTAACTTTAGATTCAGAATTAGTTTGCTTAGATTGCTTAGCAATGAGTGCTAAAATTCAAAAAGACAGGAAAAAAATCAAGGCATAAATTTGGCATGAATGTTTGGTCGCACTGTATTTTAGGGTGTGCTTGTTACAGTGTAATTATACAAATAAGTACTAAGTAGTATTAAATAACAACATGTACTTACTATATAATTAGGGTTAGGGGTAGAATTTGGTTTAGGGCTAATTGCTTTTAATTATGCATAATTTACTGTTATTACTATAGTAAGAACATGTAAGATGTGTAACCGTCAAATAAAGTGTTACCAAATATTTAAACAATTATAGAATTATTCTTTCTAACTTCTGAAAATCAGGATTTATTTATTTATTTGTTAAAGTTTTGGTGTGTATTTGTGCATGTGCTGGCTTGCATTTAACTACATTAACAGCGATCCTTTCTTGTATTCTCCTGTGGAGAATGTGGGCAGTCCACTGTTATTTCTACTTTTTATGGCGGCTATACAAAGGAAGTAGGAAGTAACACAAAACCAACTGTCAAATCCACAAGAATACATTAATTCTCCTACCTCTAGTGAAAAGGAAGAATTGGCTATATAAAATGCTTTGTTATACTTTCTATGATCACAATGAGGCTTTGTTATTGTACTACAGTATGTCTGCTTTGAAAAATGGTATTTGATTAGCTCTTGTTATTTAATATATTTCATTATTTAAAAAAAAAAAACGAAGTGGGAGTCTGGAATTGATGCTCTCATTGATTTTCAATTTCTTACATTTCACAGTGTTTTTATTATTTTAGTTTGTTTGACTAGTTATTTTGAAGGACTGAAAAAGACAACAGGTATCTTTGTGTCTTGAATGATTTATAATGTTGAGGAAATTAAAGTCCCATTAGAGTTGTTTACAACTGATTCCTGACAGAGAAGCTACTAAAGAAAGTAGATAAAAGACAGCAAAATAAATGGTGCATGAATGAGCACAGAAAGGACCTAGTAAGTAAGAGAGAGAGAGAAAGGAGGACTTTGTAATTAAAGCAGTGTTCAGTACAGAAAGAAAAAAAGGTAGCAAAATAAAAAGCTGTTACAGACATACCATAGACCTCCATAATGGACAGAAATATTTTTTAAACAGCCTTTTCACAGCATTTCACCAGACCTTCTTTGTAAATAGACATAAAGTACTGTGCATGTGTGTTTGTGTGTGGCCTTCAAAACAACTGAATGATCATGTTATACTCTGCCACTTGAGAAAAAACAGTCTTCGTGATAAAACATTATGGAGAAATAAAATGAAAGCAGTGGGTCTCTCGCCTACACGTCATTAGGGGCTGATGCATTCTCCTCCTCATCAATGTCCTTGTCTGAGCACATTAAGTCTGTCCGCAGGAGTAATTTGTTGCTTGTTTGGGGAGTAGTATGTAATTTGCAGTTTATATGGGAAGGGATTTGTGTAGCTTTTATTGAAATAAGGTACATTCCATGGAGCCCATTGAAGATATAAAGCAATTTTTGGTCACACTTTACAGACTTCATGTTTCTGTGTAACTAATTACTTGCAAGTGCTTGAATTATTCTGCAGTTGATTTTATACTTTAATGGTTCAATGTACAATCCGTTAATATTTACATTTTAGACACGATATTGCCAGTTTGTCTAATTTTGTGCCAAAAACTAAAATAATTCAAAACGTAGCCACAGTAGAAATAGCCATTGTGTATCTGAGCAATGCCCATTAGTTTCGTTCTTGAATTGACTCGGTTAAATTAATGATTCAATGACGTGATCATAAAGATGAGTAGGTACTTTTCTGAATAAGAACATTAAAATTTGTCATGTTCAAATTCATCATGTTGTCATTGTCATGTGACCTCCCAGCGTCAGTTCAATTCACTGCCATTCACAAATCCTCTCCTGTGGCCTCATGGGATAGTAAAGTGTCCATTGGATGTGCGGAAGTAGTAGATCATCTGGGTACATTTTCACCTACTCTTTTCACATACTATTTTTTTGCCTGCTATATAGTAAAGTAGTATGCATATTCGGATGCACTTGTTTAGTTTATAAAAGTCTCAGTGTTTTTGAACAACTCGGTTAAGTAAATGATTCAATGATTTGTTCATAAAGGCAGTCACTTGTTTTGTTCCTGCATGAATCAGTGATTTGAATGAATTGATTTGGAATGAATGATTCAACGATTCTCTCACAAAGACAGTAATTTGTCAGCACATACTTGCATAATTAACCAGGAGAAAGGGTCTCTTAAAAATATCTACCACTAAAAACAGACTGACAGTCATACAGACAAGAGGAGTGATACAAACATTGCTCCGCCAGCTAAATTTGAGGACCAGAACAGTTAGCCATATTATAGGCCTGCTAATCAATTATAATAACACGTAATACAGACACAGTAATGTCATCAATTTTTTACTCAAGCAACTTAATGAAAGACCTATGCAGATTTGCAGAACTTGTATTAGATTAATTAGTATTAATTAATTAATAAATTAATTAGTAAATACTGGGTCTCTCATTTTAAAATAACCTAAGATTCAGTAGAAATAGGCTATACAGTATTGTCTCAACATAACACCGCAGTCTACACCATGATGGTCCTAACACAGGCGATAGGCTAAAATGGGGTGTAACCTCTTTCTCATTCTCTTTCTATGTATCTCTGCATTTCTGACATAAACACAGACACACTACATTCATTTGCTGAACCACCAGTGCTTGTGTTGGTGTGTCTGACAGTGATGCAGAACCATTACTGAGCATGAGCTTTAACATCCTGTCACTTTCACTGACAGAAATAGAAAACAACATTGAAAACACAATACTCTTGCACATGCAAGAACAACGGGTCGATACTTGAGATGTGCATTTATAGGAAGGAATATTTCTCTATTATAGCCTATAGAGGGGGTGGGGTGTGTGTGTGTGTGTGTGTGTGTGTGTGTGTGTGTGTGTGTGTGTGTGTGTGTGTGTGTGTTTGCAGAAAACCCGGATCTCCTCACGACTGTTCATGGGGAATCCCGATGGAAAAAGTGGGTTATTGCCAATAGAGGCTGATGTCTCAGCGTTTAATGGACCATGACTCGCGTCTAAACTCTCAAGAAATTTTATATTAAATATATATATATATATATATATATATATATATATATATATATATATATATATATATATATATACACACACACACACATATGTATATGTCAATTTACATTATATTTTACCACCACCCCCCTTTCCCCTTTTTATTTCCCCTCTGGTTTTATGTGCCTTTATTTTCTGTTACTGTATTTTCTGTTTCATTTTCAATACTTTAAGTGCTGCACATATATTTTGGCAATATATGCTGACAATCATGCCAATAAAGCTTTGTTGACTCTGAGATCCCTAGCGACAGCCTTAAGACCCTTTTAATATGCTGCTGGTCTATGCCAAATCCCCCTGAAAGCCAGTCCAAACCCACACACTTGAGTAAACATGTCTATCTCAGATGCCCTAAACACTGCTGTGATAATTTACAACCCAACCATCCGGTAACCGGATGATGCGGTGCTCTCAAAATGCCCACTCCCCACATAAAACCCCTTCCCCATATATCAACTCACCTCGTTATTTCGAAACTGCAGCCTTTCCTGAGTAGCAGGGCTCTCTTTCGCATGATCCCCGTTTTCTCTCGCCCCAAGTACATGTTAATATCCGAATTCATGGTGGTGGGATAGCAGGGCACACTGGTCCTGACTGCACGCGCAGAGACAGAGGCAGCGCGAGCGCTGATGATGATGGTGATGCGGCTCTGCTCCGCGTCTGGCGAATGGAGAACCGGGAGGGCGCACAAAGAGAGAGGGGGATATAAGATCAACAGAAGGTCCTCCTCCACGGAAAAACCAAAAAGTGAACCACACACTTTCTTTGGCCAGAGAAGATATGATTCAAGTGTATAAAACGTTCCCTGGGTTGAGGAAGGGCTTCGTAAACTCCATTCACACTGGATCCTTTGGATCAAAAGTGCAAAAAGTCGTAGGTTAGATAATCTCCGGGTCGATCCCCCGTTCACCGTCGTTTAGGGCATGTATACTGGAGTAATATACCACTCTAGCTGTAGAGTCTGCGCGGTCCTAATGTCTACCCAGAAGAATGGAAGAAAATACATGAATTTTTGTGGGGCGGTGCTCTCAAATTAACGAACATATACGCGCTGTATTTTTTTCTTCTTCTACTTTTCTGGTGAGAACAGTATAATTACCGAGACACAGTTTTCCTTTAATTCATTTCTTTATTACCACTGTGTCATACATTACGCATATTCTGAAGAACTCACAGGGAGCCAAACCTCAAAGCATCACAGCCAAGTTTATAATATAACAGCAGGTAGCTACTGATACCTGATACCTAATGATATAGCTACTGATAACTACTGATACATCCATCCATCCATATATATATATATATATATATATATATATATATAAGTTCTTTTTTTTTCCTCATTAATGTACACACAGCACCCCATATTGACAGAAAAACACAGAATTGTTGACATTTTTGCATATTTATTAAAAAATAAAAACTGAAATATCACATGGTCCTAAGTATTCAGACCCTTTGCTGTGACACTCATATATTTAACTCAGGTGCTGTCCATGGTTCTACACCTTCATTTGAGTCCAGCTGTGTTTGATTATACTGATTGGACTTGATTAGGAAAGCCACACACCTGTCTATATAAGACCTTACAGCTCACAGTGCATGTCAGAGCAAATGAGAATCATGAGGTCAAGGAACTGCCTGAAGAGCTCAGAGACAGAATTGTGGCAAGGCACAGATCTGGCCAAGGTTACAAAAAAATTTCTGCTGCACTTAAGGTTCCTAAGAGCAGAGTGGCCTCCATAATCCTTAAATGGAAGACGTTTGGGATGACCAGAACCTTTCCTAGAGCTGGCCGTCCGGCCAAACTGAGCTATTGGGGGAGAAGAGCCTTGGTGAGAGAGGTAAAGAAGAACCCAAAGATCACTGTGGCTGAGCTCCAGAGATGCAGTCGGGAGATGGGAGAAAGTTGTAGAAAGTCAACCATCACTGCAGCCCTCCACCAGTCGGGCTTTATGGCAGAGTGGCCCGACGGAAGCCTCTCCTCAGTGCAAGACACATGAAAGCCCGCATGGAGTTTGCCAAGATGGTAAGAAATAAGATTCTCTGGTCTGATGAGACCAAGATAGAACTTTTTGGCCTTAATTCTAAGCGGTATGTGTGGAGAAAACCAGGCACTGCTCATCACCTGTCCAATACAGTCCCAACAGTGAAGCATGGTGGTGGCAGCAGGGACAGGACGTTTTTCAGCTGCAGGGACAGAGCGACTGGTTGCAATCAAGGGAAAGATGAATGCGGCCAAGTACAGGGATATCCTGGACGAAAACCTTCTCCAGAGTGCTCAGGACCTCAGACTGGGCCGAAGGTTTACCTTCCAACAAGACAATGACACTAAGCACACAGGTAAAATAATGAAGGAGTGGCTTCACAACAACTCCGTGACTGTTCTTGAATGGCCCAGCCAGAGCCCTGACTTAAACCCAATTGAGCATCTCTGGAGAGACCTAAAAATGGCTGTCCACCAACGTTTACCATCCAACCTGACAGAACTGGAGAGGATCTGCAACAGTGGCGTAGCCAGAATTTTATTTTTGGGGGGGCCCATCTAAAAATGAGGGGGCCGCTACTATATATATATATATATGACACTAATAATGACTACAATGACACTAATAATTCTTAACTTCTAAAAGAAATGCAAAATCAATCGGTAGTTATTAATAGAATAACGAGACATAAACCTTTATATTCAATCGCATTTGGTCCCATTTATATTTGATCACAGTGCATACTACATATACAAACTTTTACTCTCAAAGTGCGCACATTTGTAGAAATACACGTTTACCTCATATTTCATTAGATAGAATTTATAGAACATGTACGCAGAGTTTCATAATTACAGAGGTAATAAAATGTAGTTTGGGGGGTACGGGGGCATGCTCCCCCGAGAAAATTTAGATTTCCTTGGTGTACATATGTGCATTTTTAAGACGTTAAGGCCAAAAAATCGGATAACAATAGCTTTAAAACTATGTCAACAAATACATGCATGCACAGTTTTGAGGCAGCTTTAATAGCATGTTTGGCAATTTCATTTTCAAACGACGGTCATTGCTCGTAGTTTCTATTGCGCTTTTTTAAAGCTATAATAAAGTAATTATGCAGCGCGCGCCGGCGCATTTGCGCATGCAATTCTTGAGTGCGCGCCAAGAGCACAGTAGCCTATAACGTCTGATTGGACAGTCGTGTTATTTTTTCTGAGTTTTACCGACATAGGCTTACATGATCTCATCTGACCTCTTCTAGCAACATTAAATCCAGGAGAGAAGACAATTCTAGAGAAAATGCATGTTTGATTTACATGGAACAAAGTTTGAGCACGCACAGCCGCACTCGAAATATCTGAGCGAGAGCAAATAACGCCACGGAAACTGTCTCAAATTAACTAATTAATTAAATGACGAGAAGATAGCTGTGTGCGCTGCAGTCAGAGGTTCTTGATTCTCTAACGACTTTTTATTGGTTAAAATGAATGAAGAGTATCTGAGCTCGAGCATCCACCGGATTTCACTGCATTGAGATGCGCGTCCTGGAAACGGGAAGCCTCGGGTGCGGCTTCACATTGCCACTCACCGCATAATAACGAAGTCTCACGCGCAAAGATAATAACAGCAGAGACTACGCGCAACACGTGAAATAATCAAACCAATAAGTCTAAAAATAGCTGTTGCATTTTATCGCGCAGCATATACATCAGTGTAAATCAACATAAAAAATAAAAATCGCTCAGAAATCAGTGGCGTAGCCACGGGGGGGGGGCCTGAGGGGGCGTAGGCCCCCTCATTAACATGCAGGCCCCCCCGTGGCTACGCCACTGATCTGCAAGGAGGAATGGCAGAGGATCCCCAAATCCAGGTGTGAAAAACTTGTTGCATCTTTCCCAAAAAGACTCATGGCTGTATTAGATCAAAAGGATACTTCAACTAAATACTGAGCAAAGCGTCTGAATACTTAGGACCATGTGATATTTCAGTTTTTCTTTTTTAATAAATCTGCAAAAATGTCAACAATTCTGTGTTTTCCTGTCAATATGGGGTGCTGTGTGTACATTAATGAGGAGAAAAAGAACTTAATGATTTTAGCAAATGGCTGCAATATAACAAAGAGTGAAAAATTTAAGGGGGTCTGAATACTTTCCGTACCCACTGTATATATATATATATATATATATATATATATATATATATATATATATATATATATTACTTCAAATTATTAGTATTAATGGTAACACTTTACAATATGGGAGCAGCACTAATACGCATTAATTCATGCTTAACTAATGCACAAATAATCATGTTTTAATGTATGACTCATGAAGAACTAAACCATTAATTAATGATTGCTGCATCAGCAACTATTAAAGAGTCTATATGATTAATAGATTAAGTAATATATAAATTGTTATTAATTAAATGTGTCATAATGTATTAATTCCTTAATAACATATTTTATTAACTAATAGTGGAAGTTAATGTGTTAACTACTTCAACTTCCAGTTGTCTGCTTTAATTAATCATTAACTAATGATTTGAAAATGTATCATTATGTTATGACTTTACTTGTCGAGGCACATGACTAATAACTAATTGTTAAGTAATATGTATAATGGGTTTTGACAGTTGCACATGCAGTGAGTGTAATATCAGAGAATGTGTTTGAAGGATAGGTAAGTTGGGCTGCACACAAATATCAGCACACCAGAATCTGAACTACTGACCGCTGTTACACTGTGTTTAAACTGGACGCGACCATTATCGAGTCATGTGACAGACCATTGCAAGTCCGTTTGTCCTTCATAACAGAAGTGACGTTTTGTTGTGTTGTGTTGTGTTGTGTTGTGTTGTGTTGTGTTGTGTTGCATCGTGCCACATTCAGCGTAGCATCACGATTATAATGGGTTCTATTCTCTTTGTCCGGTCTTAACAAAGTGTTACGAAATAGCAGTGCTCGATCGTATGTTCTCAGTGTTCCACCTTTGAATTCTAGACCTCAAGCTTAACCTGACACATTCCTGTGCCATGAACAACAAGGTTATGGATGCAGCAGTTCATCTAATAAAGTGGAATCACGGTTGTAGATGGTTGGAAATTGAAATCATGGCTTAACCCAGGTGACAAAGAAGTACATTTCAATAAAGTATTTAAAGTGCTCTATTTTTGCACACTAATTTTGAACTTAATATACTAAAAATTAAGATAATCTTAAGAACATCTAACTGTACTCAACTGTGCTATTTTGAGACACCATGAAATATGAACTAAATGTGCTTTTAATACTATCTCTGTATTTAAAAAATATATTTAGTTACCACTTGCAGTACACTATGGGTTCAAATGTACTATAAGTAGTATCTAAATACATTTTTAAATATAGTGATAGTATATTAAAAGCACATTTAAGTTCATATTTCATGGTGTCTCAGAATAGCACAGTTGAGTACACTTAGATGTTCTTAAGAAGTACTAAAGAAGAATTTTTTGTATATTAAGTACAAAACTAGTGCACGAAAATAGAGTACTTTAAGTACATAATAGAAATGTACTTTTTTTCACCTGGGCTATTGTAGATGTCAAAACCATAATGATATATTACTTAAAGGTGCACTAGAATCAAAAATTGAATTTACCTTGGCATAGTTGAATAACAAGAGTTCAGTACATGGAAATGACATACAGTGAGTCTCAAACACCATTGTTTCCTCCTTCTTGTGTAAATCTCATTTGTTTAAAAGACCTCCGAAAAACAGGCGAATCTCAACATAACACCAACTGTTACGTAACCGTCGGGATCATTAATATGTATGACCCCAATATTTGCATATGTCAGGCCATGTTCAAGGCATTACACAAGGGTAGGCAGTATTAACGTAAATTTAAAGGGGCCGCAGCCTGAATTGGTGCATAGTTAATGATGCCCCAAAATAGGCAGTTAAAAAAAATAATAAAAAAAAATCTATGGGGCATTTTGAGCTGAAACTTCACAGACACATTCGGGGACACCTTAGACTTATATTACATCTAGTAAAAACTGGTTCTAGGGCACCTTTAACAATTAGTTAATAGTCACGTGCCTCAACAAGTAAAGTCATAACATAATGATACATTTGCAAATCATTAGCTAATGATAAATTAATGCAGATAATTTGAAGTTGAAATACATGGTTTCAAGCCATTATGGTAATTAATACATTAATTTACACAATTAATAAAAATGTTATTAAGGAATTAACACATTATGACAAATTAATAACAATTTATATATTACTTAATCTATTAAACATATAGAAACTTTATTAGTTGCTGATGCAGCAATCATTAATTAATGGTTTAGTTCTTCATGAGTCATACATTAACACATGATTATCTGTGCATTAGTTAAGTATGAATTAATGCATATTAGTGCACCCATATTGTAAAGTGTTATCGTATTAATAATAACCATATTGTGAAAAGCAATATACAAATAAATTGAAACTAAAACTCAGGCCAAGTTAACAGGTTATTTATCAAACACACTTATACACAAGCTCAAAACTTTGATAGAAAGATTCACAAAATACTCAAAAAGAGCAGATGGACCCACAAAAGGGTGGCAGGTCTGTTTTGATTGGGTCATGAACAGCAGGGAAATAGCAATGCTAAATGCAAATACAGTGCAAATAACCACATAATCTTATAGTAACACAACAAAATAAATAAGCTTATCAGCTTTTAAAAGGGAGACAAAAGCTTCCTGTATCTTGTTATTGTTGACTTCAACCACAGATCAAGTTTTAATATTGCCAGTTGTGTGCTAGTGTTTGTGTGTACAGTGATTCTTGAAGTGTTACTGAAAGTTCTGTCTGAGCATGACTCATGCCTGTCTAGTGGCAGCAAGAATCACGCTTGAGGTCATTTAATTTACTCTGAAGGTATATGTTTGTCTTCATCTGAATGCGTTTCATATTGGTTCGCCTGACACCACATTTAGCCTACCACTTCTCAACATGTGCATCATGAGCACAGTAATTTATAATGTACTTTAACCTATTTTATTTTATGCTCTTGTACTATTTAAGTACTTGAATGCCTTAGCAATACTGTAATGATTACAGTCACATCAATAAAGCTTTGTTGGTTTTGACTTGCATAAACTGAAACAGAGACAGAGAGTGAGAGAGAAAGAGAGAGCTTTTAAACAAACCAGCTGCCCTTGATTTACTTGGCATAGATGTCTTAGTCAGTAGAGTAATGGCTAAGACATTTGACCAGTCAGATTTTTTTATTTCTCACTTAACAACAGAATCAACACCTCAGCCAAACAAAGGTAGCTATAAAAACTGATAAAGGTCTATGACATGCCTATTTGTGCTATGTATATTTTGAATGAGAGATGGTGTCCAGCCTCAACTTGTACGGATTCTTTGTTGTCCAGATGGTAATACTGTGTACATTTCACTCACTGAAGGAGAACGTGTGGTATGTGTGTGTGTGTATGTGTGTAGAACTTGGCTGGTAAGCAGCATGTCGATTTCTCTGAGACAGCAGGACGGGAAGAAGAGAGAGAAACAGTAACAACAAAAATAAAATTTTGGTTATTGTCAGGCAGACTTGTCTTATTTTTGTGAAGTAATTTCATTGTTAATGCACAAACAATTGCATCATTTGTATTCCATCAGGTTTCTTATTCTGGTATCACAATGACATTTAGTGCATCTTGGTCAAATTTATATGCTGTTCTTCTGTCCACAATCAGTGGTCTTCTTCTATAAAGCCTGCCAAAATAGCACAGAGGGATGGGGGATGCTGGTAAAGAAAAAAAACATCCTCCATGTATTTAGCAGAAGGTTACCCTGGATACGTCAATGGGTATTTTGGGAAGCTCTGATCAGCTGATAATGTGACTTTGATGAATGGGAGCACACTGATGTACATTTTGAGATCATAATTAGCTGTAATAGGTTTACAAGGGCATTAACAGTGTGATAACAGGAAGAGAACAGACCTATATAGTCAATATTTAATAACTATGGTCTTCATTCAGGAAATACATGCAAAATGAATTTCCGTTCTTGCATATACTGTTGCATGGAATTGAATAACAGAGTTTACATAAGCATGGTTTTTACAAACAATTTACATAAGATGTTGTAACTTCACCATCTGTTTCTAAAAAGTTTCTTTGTTTATTGATTGCTATGCAAAATTAGCTGTGTATTCTGAAAAAAAATTATTCATCATTATTTGCAAGCGAGCAACATTTATATGTATACACATTCAATTTGTTTTTGATCAAAGGTAACAGTTGTCACAGTCTGTTTAGTTTCATTACCATGTTTGGTTTCGTTTTCCCCGTCACCTTTTGCCTGAGTTCTAGTTCATTATTAGTTGTCATGGTTTCTAATTAGGTCTCACCTGTTCCCTGTTCTGTTAATGATCTTCCTCTGTGTATTTAAGCCCTCTGTTTCGTTTGTTCATTGCCTGGCGTTAAAGTGATGGTAGTTGTGTTAAAGTTATTCCTGATCGTTCATTCTGCGTAACGCATCATCTTTTGAATTCTATACTAGTGTTGCAAAGTCCGATTCATTTCCGCGAACCGGTTCTTTTCGGACAGTTCGGCTCAATGAACCGGTTCAAAAAGCCGATCCATATAGGTTCCTGGCGTCATCATGCTATGACGCCACTATGCATTTCTTTTCTAACAGCTCTGTGTCATATTATATCAATGAAACGTTCAAATTAAGTCATTTGTGTCAACGCATATTGAAATTCAAATAAAAAGTTATTTATGTGAAAGCATATTGCTGATTATTGCCTTTCATTCGCATTCATACAAGTTTGTGGTCACAGTTTCATTGGATCGCGGATACTTTATGCCGGATATGACTGACCAATACTGATTAGCCTACATCTTGGATAAGATTCGCAACTACAACACACATATTTATGCACAAACGCAGATATGTTCTATGTCTAAAATATAAAATAAACTCATTGATTTCACTTAATTTAAAATATAATCTGCATGTATAATAAACCATAGTAAAATTTATTTACATATCTTGAAAAAAAGGTTTTTGCAGGTTTTAATTATGTTATTTAATAACAGTAGTCATAATAAGCATATTTTGTATGTGCCTCAGGCTTGCATGTTGTCGTCAACTGACTCATCAGACTCTTCAGTAATCCTCGGCAAACTTCGACATCATGGGTGAACCGGCTCATTCGGTTCTTTTTGAGTTGGACGTGCTACTTCGGCTTGTGCGTCTTGTGTCATCAACCCGAAACTAAAGTTCGATTCAGTTCGATTAGTAAACCGGCTTGACTGGTTACTTCTTACAAACCGGTTTCAACCGGCTCAAAAGAACGATTCCCTCAAGAACTGAACATCACTATTCTATACAGCTCAACCATTACAACAGTATAGACTCTTAGGCTGAATCCCAAATAGCACACTTCTATGTACTTTTGGTCTTGTAGACCCACAATGGCTGCCGCGTATGATTTTAAAATACTGTATATTAAAATATTTCATAATACTACAGTTTTACTATCTTTTAAATGCAGTTTGCCCATTCATCCAGTGGAGCATTTGTGAAGTCAGGCACTGATGTTGGACAAGAAGGCCTGGCTCACAATCGAGTTCAAGTTCATCCCAAAGATCTTTGCAGCCCAGTAAAGATTTTCCACACCAAATGCATCCAACCATAGAAAAGTGCCTTCCACTGTTCCCACAAAGCTGGAAGCATAGCATTGTCCAAAATGTCTTAATATGATAAAGCATTAAGATTTCCCTTTATTGGATGTAAGGAGCCTAGCCCAACCCCTGTAGCCAAGTATGGTGTCCCATACTCAGAATTTGTGCTTGAGTTTTGTGCTTGGAATTTGAGACTCGAGCCTGTGACCTTTGGGTTACAAGTCCAACTCTCTAAGCATTAGGCCACAGCTGCCCACTGAAAACAGCCCAATACCATTGTCCCTCTTCTAACAAACTTTGCAGTTTGCTCAATGCAGTCAGGCAGGTAATGTTCTCTTGGTGTTTACAAAATCCAGACTCGCCCATCAGACTGCCAAACAGACAAGCGTGATTTGTCACTCCACAGAACAAGTTTCCACTGCTCCAGAGTCCAGTAGCCGTGTGCTTTACACTACTCCATCTGATGCTTGGCATTGTACTTGGTGATGTGAAACTTGCATGCAGTTGATGCATGCAAAAGATGTGTCAAATGCTCCCGCTACACAGTTTTTGAGCTGATATTAATGCCAGTGGAAGTTCAGAACTCTGACGACTTTTATGCACCATGCGCCTCAGCACTCGGTGACCCTGTTCTGTGACTTTAGGCTATACTAGGTAGGCAATAGTTTTCATGGGTTTATTTTGATTGACAAGTTCTATGGTCCCATGAGCAAAGACAGATTTCAAATCACATACTTCCAGGACCCTTTGACATTCATCCCATTGAGATGATTTGGAATGCTAGCAGATATTTCTCCAGGTGGGCTATTATAGATGTCCTTGGATGAATACCATAATATTTTTTTGTTGTTGTGAAATGTAGTTGTTGAGTCAGTGTTAAATGAGTCATGTAGGTCCAGCTGGAATGTGGAATTGTACATTAGATTGTTGAGCTCAATTTAAGTAGTAATGCAAGAAATAATCTTTGTGTTCTCTGATAAATTCTCCTACACTTCCATAAACACTCAGTGGCACATATGCATTTTTTCAAAGATCAAGCATGTGCGCACACACACGCACACACCTTCCAAAGTGAAATTTTTCCACTGACATGGGGTGCTTGTTTTGATGTTCCACCCAGGGTGCATTTCTGCTCAGACAGTCTTAAGGTTAATCCCTGAACCAAAAAAAAAAAACATGCATTTGCACACACGCTCACACACACACACGCGCGCACACACACATATATGAACACACACACACACACACAGGGTACATTGTGTCCCTGGGGCATCTGAAGGAAAGATGAGAGCTACTAAGAGATTAATTAGACTCACTTCAATAAGTCATTGAGATTCGCACACACACACACACACACACACACACTCTGGTTCCCTCTTTTTCTCTCTCCCACTCTCCTCTTCACTTCCTACCCACTCCTGGCAGTACCATTTGCATGAGTTTCATCTTACCAGAACTTTCTTTTTTTGTCATGTCTTCTCCTTCCTTCTATCTCTAAGGTGACCTCTTTAAGAACACTGCCATAGCAACCGTAAGCACATTTGGTGCACTTGACCCCTCCAGCTGGTCACTATGTACCCGGCAGAGGCCCTAAACTAGAGCTGGTTTTACTGAGTACTTCATTATGACATTATTACTGGAGGAGAATACATGAATGTAAATGAAACAGTCATTCATTTTGATTGAACAAGGACAAATCTAAAGTATTAATGCATTAGAGATGGAGACACTTTCATGAATAAATGTGGCCAATGAGCCTTGACATGCTACAAATAATAAGAAGTTTAATGTGGGAAAACATTATGCGTTTGACACATATTTTATGTCAGTTATCATGGGAATAGTATAACAGGTGCATTTATCTGAGAGTAAATGCAACAAATAGGTAGATTAGACTAGATTGAATTTCCATGACTTTTTCAGTTAATGGTAATTCATTTAATCATTTTGTAAGGGAAAATGTCAAGGGATAGTGAAACGCTATCCACCTTTACACTAAATTCAAAGTTCTGTCATAAAACTCTAGATGGCGCAGGCTAACAGGTCCTTTAACTCAACCTGTAAATAATTACTTTCAAATGACAGTAATATATAATGTATTGCATTTTGGAAGTAACTTGCCCAACTCTGCCCATTACCATGCCAAACACTCAAGAGAGTTGTCATGACAGAACTGTATCTATACTGTAGCTTATGGGACTCATTACTAACATATTATATTAATATACTAAAATGTTACTTCTACTATAGTTAATTATATAAATTATATATAATAAAATGTAAGTCTATTCCTCTCGTTTTTATCCACATAAAATTCAACATGGTGCCTACCTTGACCAGTATAAGTATATAACTGGTGAAATATTTTAAAGGCAAAAATAATTACAAGGATTTTCTAATTATTTTCCAGTCATGGGAAGCCTGCAAAGATCAAGGTTAGAAATCATTTATATAAAATGTATTTTATATAAATGATTTCTACCTTGATCTTTGCAGGCTTTCCATGACTGTGGGAGCCCTGATGGACAGATGGATGGATGGATTTTGCAAGTCTTACAAATGTTACAGCCCATGGGGTGGAAAATAATTAGAAAATCCTTGTTCCAAATAAGAAATGTCCTTCCAGCTGTATGTACATTAGGAGGTTATTGTTGTTGTTGTTGTTATATCATTCCTTTCTTAGCTCACAAACCTTTGCAAGACAAAGTCAGCCTGTCCAGCTCTCCTCTCTGTTTTGCTATTAATGTCTCAATTAGCAGATGGGATGTTATGTGTACTTTCTTTCATAAACATATCATTCCACTGTTACATTTCTTCATAATTTGACCAGTCAATCCAAAACGCATCCACATAAAACTCTTTCTCACACACATACACCCACACTGAGCCAAGCCGAACACTGACACCTTAATTGGAAAATCAGATTAATGCAAATTTTTTTTGGCTACAGTTGGCCAAAGTGTTGATAAATCAATCTAATTTGCATCATTTACCACGCAAGAAAAGACATCCAGTACATTAGAAGGCAGCTGGCTGTAGTACAGATATGCAGAAGAAATTTCTGTGTTTCTGTTTGGGACCATGATCATAACAGATAACAACATCCCTATCTGTTAGCAGAGCACAAAATCATCCAGACCTGATCACATGTGTGGTCATCCAATCCTAAAGGTCACACTAAATCATCTATGACAGATTTGAGGAATGTAACCCCTTGCTTTCCATAATGGACAGGCTCAAGCATGAAGTCCCATTGTAAGAGAATAAAGGAGGATAAAAAGTGGTGAATTCTGCTTTTCTCCATTTATGAAGTATCAGTCAGTGGTTTGGACACACTTACTCATTCTTTAATACTGGTATTCAGCATTTTATAATAATAATAATATTATCAAATTAAGTTCACGGTTCTCTGATGATGGTTAATGGTCACAGGACTTGCAGGTAAACAATTTTTAAAATCTTTTTTTAGTAAATATTTTATTTTGTGTTTATTTAAAAATTATTTATTTTAATTTTACATTTTTATGAATTAATTACTAAATAGCCTTCAGTAAACTCACGAAACCCCAGTCTGGGAAACCCGAATGTAATGTAATATTTAATACACTTCATGTTGTTTATAACAAAGAATAGAATATATATATATTTTTCTTTTTATCTATATATAATTGATTATTATATCAACAAGCTTATCCTATTCAAATCACTGTGATAAATGAGTCAATCTAAAAGTAATAAAAAAAGTATAAAATACATTACCTAAAATGGGTAATCGAGATTACATTATTAATTACCAATTTTGTCATGCAATTTGGAATCAGTAACCGACTACAACTTGTAAGTTATCTAGTACCCAGCACTGGGTATTGAGTATGTCTAAAATTATAATATTGTGGCACTGCTGGTTACCCAGCATGCTTTGAAGCTATAGGGTCAAATAAAATTGAGTTTAAGATGATTACTTGCAAGGACTAAAAATGTGTGGGAAGTTTTAGGAAGGTATTCATAGTTGGATGAAGATTTACATTTTGCTGTAATATCGCAGTATTACGGAAGATGATTGGGGCCAAGCAATAATAAAAAAATAAAACCATCTCGAGATTAAAGTTGTTAAATTTCGAGATAAAACTCGTTAAATTTCGAGAAAAAAGTCGAGATAAAATGTTGAGAATAAACTCATTAAATTACGAGAAAAAACTCGTTAAATTACGAGAAAAAACTCGTTAAATTACGAGAACAAAATCGTTAAATTATGAGAAAAATGTTACATTTAAAAAAAAGTCGAGATAAAACGTTGAGAATAAACTCATTAAATTACGAGAAAAAACTCATTAAATTACGAGAACAAATTCGTTAAATTATGAGAATATGTTAAATTTCGAGAAAAAAGTCGAGATAAAATGTTGAGAATAAACTTGTTAAATTACGAGAAAAAACTCGTTAAATTTAGAGAAAAAAGTCGAGATAAAATGTTGAGAATAAACTCATTAAATTACGAGAAAAAACTCGTTCAATTACGAGAACAACTTTGTTAAATTATGAGAAAAATGTTAAATTTCGAGAAAAAAGGCGAGATAAAATGTTGAGAATAAACTCATTAAATTACGAGAAAAAACTCGTTAAATTACGAGAAAAAACTCGTTAAATTTCGAGAAAAAAGTCGAGATAAAATGTTGAGAATAAACTTGTTAAATTACGAGAAAAAACTCGTTAAATTTAGAGAAAAAAGTCGTTAAATTACGAGAACAAAATCGTTAAATTATGAGAATATGTTACATTTCGAGAAAAAAGTCGAGATAAAATGTTGAGAATAAACTCATTAAATTATGAGAAAAAACTCGTTAAATTACGAGAAAAAAAGTCGAGATAAAATGTTGAGAAGCAAGTCATTAAATTACGAGAAAAAAGTCATTAAATTACAAGAACAAATTCGTTTAATTATGAGAAAAATGTTACACTTCGAGAAAAAAGTCGAGCTAAAATGTTGAGAATAAACTCGTTCAATTATGAGAAAAAAGTCGTTAAATTACGAGAACAAATTCGTTAAATTACGATTTTTTTCTCATAATTTTAACGACTTTTTTCCCGTAATTTAATGACTTTATTCTCAACATTTTATCTTGACTTTTTTCTTGAAATTTAACGAGTTTTTTCTAGTAATTTAATGAGTTTATTCTCAACATTTTATTTCGACTTTTTTCTCGAAATTTAACAACTTTAATCTCGAGATGGTTTTATTTTTTTATTATTGCTTGGCCCTTATCCTCTTCCATATTTGTTGAGATTTATAGTCCAAATCATGAGATTCTGAAGTTCATGTTAGTTTTCCTATTTAAATGTAAATATGGGATAACATAATGTTTATTTAAAGAAATGTATTAAGTTAGCAATATTTTCATATCTGACCTCAGATTGAGATGACTTCATACTGTCTTTGGCTCTTTAAAAAAGTAACCAAGGATTTAGAAGAAATGAGCAGGAAAAGATAAAGGGTGAGAAAGAAATAAAGGAGACAAGCAGAGAGAATGAATGATAGATCGTGACGCATTCAGTTCTGTGCCATCTGCTACATTCAGACAACCATGCCATGGGGTTAAACTAAGGTCGCAACAGAGTCTGGCTCCCCATCTCTGATATATAATACACAAACTCATTCATATGTGCTGTTCCTTCACACATTATGCATTATGTCTCTGCACAGTGTAATGGAGGTTGAACTATTGTCCTGTGTGTATCGTTATGCTTTAGACTTATAATGCTGTAATTTTCCCCATGGGAAGATCCCCATAGCAACATGAACTTGTATAGTGCAATGTATGTGTGTGATTTTGACTTTTAATGTAGGGCTTATATTGTGACATTAATACCAGGCAACGTGATCCATAACTGGTGTAAAGAAACCAAACATAAACAATGCACAACGCACAACTGAACAATTATGTTGAGTGTCCTTCATGCTGAAAGAAGATAGATTCAATATATAATTCTGTCAAATGAATTTAATTGTCATATTACAGTCCTTGTGAACCTGTTGAGTGTTTGTATTTGAAAAAAAAAAGGAAAAACCTTTTTTGAACAATAATAATCTAACACAGTATGCAATTGCCTGAAAGAATACTGCTAGACCTACTGCTGAATGCTTTTTATGTTAAATGTGTGTGAAATTTATGTTCTGAATTGTTTAAATTGTGTAAATGTGAATTCATTAATTGTTGTGAAGGTGAATGAAATGGATGATATCTTGCATAATTGGAAATGATAGGTAATTGTATTTTTTAATTGCTAACTAAAACCAAAGTCCCTTTAAGACAAGTCATTTCACTCGGCGGCCATCTTTGAAATGCCTCTCGGGCATCCTGGGCATCATGCAGCTCCTATCTCTTTGAATGGGGAAACATCAGATTCTCCAAAACTGTTCGCCAACCTTACGATTAAATTTCATATTTGAAATCACCAATGAAATCTAACAACAACCAACTCATACATTTAGTTTCTAAACGCTCGAATCATGACAAAAAAGCTGTATTTTTTCAGGCTGGATCAAGCTAATGCACATGCGCAGACCTAAATGCACGTCTCTTCGGAGGCGCGCGTCTGACTGTTTCTATAGAAACCGGTGATTCTAACGGTCGCTGAAGTGATGCGATGACTTTACCAGTCGGCGATTGGCTCTTGGCTTTAGAAGGCGGGACTTATTCCGCCATATTGCCCGTTACACTTTCTCCCATTCAAAACAATACGAGTGACATGACACGTCTTGTGTTATTCTATTCTTTGCTAAAACTTGACAGGCAGAAAATGAACTTGAGATTGGCTGTCTGTTTCTGCAGTAGGTTATAATGCTAATGAAATAACTCATATGGCACATTCAGTCTCTTTTTTACACAAACGTGCAAAAACATGAATATTCCGGACTGTAGGTTTCCACTGTATGAAGCCCTAGCTTGACGCTTTGTCCACTCCCTTAGTCAGAATCCACATCAATAAATCCACGGAACCACTCGTGAAAAGAAATAACGTATCCGTTTACTCAGTTAGCATCAAAAAACATCAGCACAGGAATATTACATAAAATAACAACGGTTAATTACCGACAAAAGAAAAAGAGAGAGGGAGAAAAGAAGGTCAAAAAACTGTGTGGCTCCACTCTATGCTTGCCTGACCGTTCCCCAAAGAAGCCTTCATTTTTTTTTTTTTCGTCAGAGTATCCCAAGCAATTAAAGGTACATGCAATTAAAGATAAAAATGCGATTACAGTCCTCTATTTCCAAAGTATATCCAATGTCATATGCACTCTAAATTATCCATACACATTTTAGAAAATGACACAATTAACTCCTTCCATTACTGTAAATATTAACTGCATACACCTGTAAATACTGTAAATATTACCTTCAATTTCCTCCACAAAAATGAATCATGTAAATTACTATTTAACGCATAAATTAAAATTATGTATCAGCTAACTGCATTTAGGCTCCTACATTACCGGCCCCTAATTGTTATCAATGTCCTTGAAACAATTACTTAAAACTTAAATTAAAGGAGCCTACATGTTAACTAACAAACTATCTAAAGAAATCTTCTTGTTCTTCGCCCTGTCCGAAACAGGGTTTTTCCTTTGGAACCGTTTTAGGCTATACATTGTCCTCAGATCCTTGAAGAAGACATAGCTTTGTTATTGGGCGACAAAGCTCGCTGCTCTTAGTCTTGACTTTCACTTGACGAACGAAGCCTTTCTTGTCAGGAAAAATCTCCACAATTTTTCCAAGTGGCCATGAATTTCTGGGCGATGTATCATCCACAATCAGCACTACATCACCAACACTGAAGTTTCTTCCAGGAGTGGACCATCGTTGACGTTCTTGGAGCTGCATAAGATATTCTTTACACCAGCGTTTCCAGAAGACATCCGCAAGGTACTGGACTTGCCTCCATCTGCGGTTAGCGTACTGGTCATCCTTGCTGAACACTCCTGGGGGTAACTCAGGCTTGATCTTGAGTAACAACAGGTGGTTGGGCGTTAAGGCCTCTAAATCATTGAGATCTGAAGATGCCTGGGTGATTGGCCTGCTGTTTATGATGGCCTCAGCTTCACACAGTAAGGTATGGAGACCTTCTTCATCCAAAAGTTGTTCCTTCACGGAGATGTTCAGAATTTTTCTCACCGAGCGTATCAGCCGCTCCCAGCATCCTCCGTGGTGAGAACCTGCTGGCGGATTAAAGTGCCACTGAACTCCCTTCTCCTGCAAGTTCTTTGCTATCTTGCTGGTGTTCCATTCTTTTATTGATTTTTTTAACTCACTGTCAGCCGACCTGAAGTTGGTTCCATTATCAGAGTACATCTCTTTGACTTGTCCTCTTCTTGCAATAAATCTTCTAATTGCATTGAGGCATGCATCGGTGTCAAGTGAAGATGCTACTTCCAGATGTACTGCTCGTATGGCAAGACATGTAAAGATGACACCATATCTCTTTACTTGCCCTCTTCCTCTTTTCACCAAAAATGGACCAAAGTAGTCAACACCGACTCTTGTGAATGGAGGACTGTCAGGCAGGACCCTGCATCTTGGTAGATCAGCCATGAGTTGCTTACCAGCAGTTCCGTGTAGTTTCTTACAGCTGATGCACCTGGACAAGAACTTTCTAATAGCGCCGTTTGCTCCGGGGACCCAGAATCTTTGACGCAGTTGTGCCAACATATGATTTCTCCCAGCATGAGCCGTAACATCGTGAATGTGCTTCAGCACAAGCCTCGTGATATGTGAATCTTTTGATAAGATGGCTTGCTGCTTGGAATCCTCTGGCATTGCTGCGCGGCTCATTCTTCCACCGACTCTAATGACTCCATTTTGAAGTACGGGGTTCAACTTGTAGAGCGAACTACTCTTCTTTACCCTTTGATGTTCCTTTAGCATATTCAAGTCTTCTTTGAAGCTTTGTTTTTGAGAGTATTTCACAATTTCTCTTTCTGCTTCAGTCAAACCTTCACAGGTTAGGTGCGTTCCTTTGAAAGCTTTCTTGAACTGATTAATTTTGTTTTCTCCATGTGAGTTTGGTTCCTTTCTCTTTGCTTTCAGTTCCTTAAGCAAATCTCTAAATTTCAGAAACCAGGCGACAGCACGTTTTAGTTTTGTCCAGGATGAGTTATAGGTCACCAACTGTTCCATAGGATCTTTGGACTCTTGCGTCTGAAGAACATGCACTTCAACTACCTTTTTAACCTCAGAGTCCTCAATGTCCAGCATTCCAAAATCTGGATTTTTGGGCCACTGGTCTTGTGTACAGAGCAGGAAGCTTGGTCCTGAAAGCCAGCTTTCATTATTCAAGAACGCTTCAACAGTCTGTCCTCTCGAGACATGATCAGCAGGGTTCAGATTGGTATTCACATATCTCCACTGTGAAATCTGAGAGTGCTCCAGGATTGTTGTGATCCTATTGGCAACGAAAGTCTTGAATCTTGTACCTTCGCTGTTCAAATATTTCAGCACAGCCGTGCTATCTGTCCAAAAAATTGACTCGTTAAGTTCCAGTTCAAGCTCTTTCTTCAGAAGCTTGTCCATCTTGACAGCAACTGTGGCTGCAGTCAATTCCATTCTTGGTATGGTTGGAGACTTTAAGGGCGCAACCCTTGCCTTTGCCATAATCAGGGTGGATTGAGCTTCACCACTTGCAGTGCGTAGCAGTAGGTAACTTGTTGTTCCATATGCGTCTTGACTAGCATCAGCAAAATGATGTAACTGTGCAAAGACTGGCACACCAAACTGCTTTGACTTAACACATCTGTCAACTCCAAAGGTCTCAAGCTGTTTCAATCCAGACATCCACCTTTTCCAACTCTTAATGACGTTATCAGGCAGATCTTCATCCCAGCTATACTTCTGCCGGCATAAGTCTTGCAAGATTCTTTTGGCAGGCAGTACCACTGGAGCAAGAAAACCCATCGGATCAAAAATGGAGCAGACGAGGGAAAGCAGGCCTCTCCTAGTGTGTGGTCGAACTTTGAGGTTAATTTTGAACTTGAACTGATCCGTTTCAGCACACCACTGAATTCCCAATGCTCTCTCCATTGGCAAGTTATCTTCATCCAAGTCCAAATCCTGAAAACCTTTGGCCCTTTCCTCTTCAGGAATGGAGTTGAGCAACCTTCGACTGTTACTCGACCATTTCGTTAGTCGAAATCCACCTTTTGCCAACATGGTCCTTAAGTCAGCACAAAGGGTGATTGCTGTGTCTTCATCTGTAACTGATTTAAGACAATCGTCTACATAAAAATTTTTCTTCACTGTTTTGGCAGCTTCTTGACCAAATTCATCCTCAAAATCTGTAGCACATTTCTGAAGTGCAAAAGTAGCAACACTTGGTGAAGAGGTTGCGCCGAAGATGTGGACCAACATCTTGTGTTCGACAAGTGCCTGCTCGCAGTTCCCCTCGGGCCACCAAAGAAACCTGAAAAAATCTGTGTCTTCATTGCTGACTCTGACTTGGTGGAACATAGCCTCCACGTCAGCCATGACCGCCACGGTCTCTTGTCGGAACCTTAAAAGGACCCCCACTAGCGAGCTTGTTAGGTCCGGTCCCTGCAGGAGCTGTTGGTTCAGCGATGTTCCTTGAAAGCTCGCTCCACAATCAAAAACAACACGCAGTTTTTGCTTAACAGGATGTCTAACTCCATGATGAGGCAGATACCATGTTCGTCCCTCAGTAGGCTTACATTCAACGCTATCCAGCTTCACTGCATAGCCTTTCTTGAGGAGGTCATCCATAAATGCAATGTATTCAGCATGAAACTTTACATCTCTGGAGAATCTTTTCCGTAGGTTCAACGCACGTTGCTCTGCGACTGATCTGTTATTTGGCATGCATAATGACTTGTTCTTCACCGGCAGGCAAACACTGTAATGACCATCCACAAGTTTTGAGGACTGAGACACCATGTCAATAAACTGGTGATCATCTTTGGACATTTCAATGTCTTCATTTTGTCCAGCATAAGGAAAGTCCTGCTTGAACTGCAGTTGCCAGAGCTCCTCTAGTTTGGCTACTGAAATTCGATTGGTGGTGACTCCTGTAAATGTGTTTGTCTCCCTCATACCGCTTCCACCTCTGAGTGGCCCATTTACTGTCCAGCCTAATATTGTTCTCACGGCATATGGGCCGTCATCCATGCTGTTAACCACCTGCAGTGGCTCCATCGCCTTGGGAACATTTGCTCCTATGAGTAATCCAACCTCTGCTTGGATAGTGGGGAGTTTCACCTCCTTTAGATGAGGCCAACTGTCAACATCCTCTTGGCGGGGAATATTGTCTTTGGTTACAGGGATGTTCTTCTGTGAAAACACCTCTGAAAGTTCAATAAAGTGATTGCCATCCAAGCTACTGATTTCCATTCCATTCACAATACAAGTGTTGACAATAGATTCATTCCCCATTGTTTGTAACAAGATGCTTGTATTGCGTCCATTCATATTCAACTGGTTTATTAAAGACTCCGTAGCGAAAGTAGCTGAGCTACCTGGATCCAAAAATGCGTACGTTGTCACTGCCTTGGTTCCCTTTTGTGCTTTGACACATACTGGAATGATCGAAAGAACACAGTTTTCCTTACCGGCCCCGGTGACTTTTTCTTTCATGTGTACAAGGGCACTTGAAACAGATTGCTGCTCACAATGTTCGCTTGTGGCTTCTTCTCGCAAACCTTTACTGTTTATGTGCAGCAGTGTGGGATGCAGTCGAGAACATTCTTGACATTGAGCTTTCTCTTTACAGCCGCTACTCATATGACCATGTTTCAAACATGCAAAACACAGACCTTTGCTTCGTAGGAAGTCAATCTTTTCCTTGTGCGGCTTGCTCTTAAGTTTTCTGCAGACTGTAAGACTGTGTTGCTCTCCCTTGCAATAAACACAAGGCTTGCTGTTTGCATCCACTAAGACATTTTGTGCTTTTGGCGTTGTTTGTTTGTTATTTTCAGTTTGGGAAGAGACAATAGCCGCTGTGAATACTTTCTTTGGTTTGAGTATCTCTGCGTATTTTAGGTTTGATTTCTGTTGTACTGGTTGTTTTGGCCTGGTGGTTTCTTGTATGTTCCCATAGAGTGGGTGAAGTAAATATCTAACTTGCTTGTTGACAAATTCGACAAAATCCTTGAATTTCACCCTTTTTTTTGTTTTTTCTTGTTGGTCGCACGCAGACTTTCTCCAAGCTTCCTTGAGTTTGTATGGCAACTTGTTAGCTAGTGCCTTTATGTTAGCTGTGTTGTCCAAGTCTTCCATGTAGCTTATATCAGTCATTGTGTTGCAACAGCCTGTGAGAAACAATGCGAAAGACTGCAGTGCAGCGCCATCTTCTGATTTGATTGTCTGCCAATCCAAAGCCTCCTTTATGTAGGCTTCTGCAATCTTGTAGTCGTCACCATAAAACTCCTTCAGCATTTCTTTTGCTTTAGCATAACCTGCTGAGGATTCCATGTGAATGCAGCTTTTTACCAACTCATGTGGTTGTCCACTTGTGTACTGCAACAAAAACTGTAAGCGATCACGACTGTCACCAGTGCGATCTTCAACTCCGTGTTCAATAGACCTGATAAAGGATTTATACTCAAGCGGATCGCCCTTGAACGTTGGAATGGTGAGCTCAGGGAGTAATGTGGCTTTGTGATTCTTCACAAGGTACTCAGTGACATCAACTTGCTGAGAGATAGCCTTGCATAAATTATTAAGCACTGGTCCATCATTGAGGTCCATGTTCGATGCAGGCCGGGTTCTTTGCAGCCTTGCAAGATGAACCTTGTTTTCAAGTTTGGACTTAGGCAGGGTGTGCTGTGTTGGTGGTTGGTAGATGGTGTTCACCTTTGTTTCAGAGATCTGTTCATTAGCTTCTATACTGCTCTCGGCTGCTTGTGTGCATTCATATTTTTGCAAAACTTCCATTTTTGCATCTGACTCAGCAAGAGCGGTCTGCATTGCATGCATCTCCTTTCTAGCCTTTATCGCAGCCTCTATTCGGTTTTGCTCAGCCTCAAACTCCGCCTCTCGCCGTTTTTCTTCTGCTTGCCGCTGAGCTTCCCTGCATCTTTTTTCTGCATGCCAATCTGCTTCTTCTTTTTCTATGGCTAGCTTCTCACTTAAAGCTGCAGCCTTTGCCTTTAATGAAGCACGCTCCATTTCTGCCTTTATTCTGACTGAAGATGATGATGACACACTTCCACATCGTGATCCAGGTCTGCTTGAGCGTTTTGTGTTGCTTTTTGAGGATGTAGACCTACTATCTGTTGGCATTACGTGTTTATCACACTCTTCAGCCTGCTCAGAGCGTTTCATGACGTCTTTCATCCATTCCTCACATTTCCAGAAGAAATCATTTATTGGCTTATTTTTAAGATCAAACCAATTCTTTTGATTATCCAGGAATTCTTCTTCAGACACAAATCTTCTCAAACCAGCATTTAAGTCGGAAAATTCTTGCTGCAAACCACTGAAGTCCACACGCAATTTATTTTTAACAATATCAGCCTTTGCATCATCTTCCATTAACTGCTCAATATGCTTTATCATGCTCGTTAGCTGGGATAACTTATTCCTGCGTGCATGGAGTTGTCTAGACTTGTGTTCTTCCACGGCCTTCTCAGTCATTTTTACTGTCCGTTTTTCACTGTCTTGTTCATCCATAACAAACGAATGTTTCCACACTTATTTAATGCAAATGTCAAAACCGTAAGGTGAGCTTAACATACACGCAATGCGTTCCACTTCGTCGTTCAGCCGAACGGCGTCCTTTTTATTTATTTATTTCTCTCTTACGGCTGTGCGCACATCAACCGCGCTCCTCATGATTCGATTCACCATCCACAGCAGAGCAAGGAAAGCTACAACTCACAGATTCACCGTGAAAGTTTCCTCCTTCAGTCCTTTGTCTCGAGTCAGGCCGTTCCAAAGTCCGATAAATCCGTGCAGAGTCAGTTTTTTGACAAAAATGTAGGTTTCCACTAGGGATGGGCGATATTATCGTTTGCGATAAATACCGTTGAAAATTCTCCTCATGATAAAAATTTGTCTCCTCGCGATAATTACGATAAGTCTAGTTGTTGACTTATTTCGTGCGCGACCGATTCACTGTTCATGTGTGGAGTTAAAACAAGCATGACGAAAGACGTGAGGCTGAGGAGCAGCTTGTTGTTAAGCGAAGAGTTCCCTTCACAATTTGGAACTGGTTTGGTTATAGAAAATCAGATGTGGAGCAAACTACGGTAATCACTATAAACAAATGTTCAATGAATGAGCCGTATGTCATTCACGCCATCATCACCCGGGTTTTGATAGCGCGCGAGTGCAGGTGAGACCTGAACATCTCACGTTGCTATTGTTTAAACTAAACTCATTTAAACCTTGCCAGTTGCCACTTTAAACATTCAACTGTAAGACGCAAAAGAGAACTTGCGCGCGCTGTGAGGAGATTTATGTGTACTCATCCGAAGCGCGTACACGGAGAGCTGCGTCAGATATATTTTGTAAACTATCTGAAGACATAGTTGGGATTGTTACTTTTTGATACAGTTAGGGCTGTTACGGTCGGCATGACAATCGCGCGACATTATATATAAATAAATAAATAAATAAATATATATATATATATATATATATATATATATATATATATATATATATGAGGTTGCGTTAACTGTTTTTGTTTTTTAGCAATGAAAAATATGAAGGCCGTCCGTCAGATTACTGAGCCTGATGTAGCTTGTAAATGTAATTCCCGCCCCTGCCCAGTAGGTGGTGAGCGCGCTCCAGTGTGGCAGCAGAGCGCGAGTTCAGTCTCCAGAATAAAATGATGCGTTTGATTACAAGCACACAGTTTAGGTATATTTATGATAATAAAGTTATGATACTTATACTTAAATAATTCAGTTTCTAATCCAGTTCATTTTGTTTTAAATGGTTTGTTTTCTTATTTTTCTTGCTGACTAATGACTATCAAGTTTATGGTGTAATATATATATATATATATATATATATATATATATATATATATATATATATATATATATATATATATTATCGTCATTGGTATCGTTATCGCAATAAATACCTGAAATTATCGTGATAATTTTTTTAGGCCATATCGCCCATCCCTAGTTTCCACTGTATGAAGCCCTAGCTTGACGCTTTGTCCACTCCCTTAGTCAGAATCCACATCAATAAATCCACGGAACCACTCGTGAAAAGAAATAACGTATCCGTTTACTCAGTTAGCATCAAAAAACATCAGCACAGGAATATTACATAAAATAACAACGGTTAATTACCGACAAAAGAAAAAGAGAGAGGGAGAAAAGAAGGTCAAAAAACTGTGTGGCTCCACTCTATGCTTGCCTGACCGTTCCCCAAAGAAGCCTTCATTTTTTTTTTTTCGTCAGAGTATCCCAAGCAATTAAAGGTACATGCAATTAAAGATAAAAATGCGATTACAGTCCTCTATTTCCAAAGTATATCCAATGTCATATGCACTCTAAATTATCCATACACATTTTAGAAAATGACACAATTAACTCCTTCCATTACTGTAAATATTAACTGCATACACCTGTAAATACTGTAAATATTACCTTCAATTTCCTCCACAAAAATGAATCATGTAAATTACTATTTAACGCATAAATTAAAATTATGTATCAGCTAACTGCATTTAGGCTCCTACACGGACTATACAGTATACCGTAAACAGTGTTTTCTGAGTATAACATTGTAGAAGCATTAAAAATGACCCTCAAAAATGATGGGCAGAAGTATGTGCACTTGATTGACCCCATTAAAAATGGTCAAAATTTATATAACAGCTGTTCGAGCTCAGAAGGTGCAGCATTCATAGTGTTCACTGTAAACAAATGGCATTTCTTCTTTGTAGTCTGGTGATGCTTAAATTTGCTGCATGTGAACTCGAGAGAGAATGCTGTCCTTTGCCCTCCCCTCTGCCATAAACAAGAGGAACTGTTTGCATTGTTCTCAATAATGGCACTAACCTTCTAAACTTACAAAAGGTCATATGCTGAGGATAATGTTTTATCAATTACTTATCCTCATATGTAGACAATGGGGTTTGAATCTCCTTTTTTTCTGCCTTTCTCCCCCTCGCCCTTTGTTTATAGTACGTGTGCATGTCCAACACCCTGACACAGCAAACTCAAAGTGAGAAATTACATTCTCATCCCCTTAAGAACTGCTGCATCTGCATTTCACAGCGGCCTGTATTTATTTGCAAACACACATACACACACACAGACAGAGAGAGAGAGAGAGAGAGAGCGAGAGCACTAAATAACATGCTATTAAGTGAACCCATAGTTTTATTGAGGAACAAGGGAGCCACTCTCCTCCAATTGTTAAAAATGCTCAGAGCATTAGGGGCTGTGTGCATGTGTGTGTGGTGCAGGTACTCAGTGTAAATGGGATCTCATTTAAATGAACAACCTCTCTTGCTTCTCTGTTTCTATTTGGTAACCTGTAATGGACAAGGTTTACATCTAATGAGGTTTAATTTGCATGTAATTTCAACTATACGATCAACCAGCGCAACAGAAAACAACTTGCTCTCTCTAAAGGTTAAATGGTCCTATCGCACAAAAGCACATTGGTGAAGAATCACCCTTATTTTATTTGAGTTCATTGATGGTTCCTAACAAATAAAGAAATAAGAGAGCACATGCAATGTTATAGCTCACTATTACTGTTCTCTCTGCCTCATTATCATTGTATTGATTGTGGTGAAAAGATGGATCAGTTGTGGAAACAAACCTTCTCTTTCACTTTCTACGCAGAGTAATCAATGTGTTGATTTAAAAAGAATGATTTTATTGTCATAATAAGCCATTAATTATCTTTACACTGCTATAGAGCTGTTAAAAAATTCTGCCTCATTTCCTGCACTGCTCAAATACACACCACAGGGGGGTGCCAGGATATTAAATGATTAGATTGACAAACAAATCTGGAGACATTATTCATACATATTTGAATAAAATATACCTCCATTTTGAGTCTCTTTACCAGCCAAAATCAAATATCATTGTTGCATCCACTTGTCCTCCTGATTTTTGAAAGTATAAGAGCTGTACACATACTTTCAAAATGTTCTATGATAGAAATATTATAACATCTCCAAATAACCAACACTGTTTTATTTAATTCTATAGGATATTACAATATAGCAAAACATAATTACAGTATAATACTATATTTTAACAATTTTAGGAAAATGACGAAAATAAGGCCTCTATACGAATTTCACAAAATCTTATATTTGATAAAAAATGTATCAAACTATATTAGACATAATTTAGGCCCAATCATATTCACAATGATTACTTTTTTTCTTTTATTTAAACAAAATAATCATTTATATTACAGTTGCCCTTTTAGGAAAATCCAGGTTCAGTTGAAAAGTCGAAAAGTATTCTACAGTTACACAGCATTATTTCCCCCTCAAAAATAGGGTTAAATACTGGGACAAATCCATCACATCTCTGGGAGTGAGCTGAGAATCGATTGTGAGGAGAGCCTCTCCATGGGTGGTATTGATCTGCTCAACTTAACAAAAAGAAGTTCAGCTTTTGGTCCAGACACTGGTTCTTGCTGGCCCAGAACCATATTTGGAGTGGTCAATGCTTGACTATTATAAAAACAAGATCGCAAAGCCTTGGAAAAGCAAAGACTATCGTACTAAAAGGGAGACACTGTTAGGCACAGTTGACAACCTCATCCAGATCAATGGCTCCTAAGAGAGGCCAAGCAATCATTGGAGAGAGTTCACCAGGTCCCACTCCCAATGTAATAGATGCCTGTTTGATTTTTACAGGACTAGTGAGAGATTTAAAGGAGAAAAAGAAGCTTTGCTTTTTTTATGGTTGGGGTACCAACATTTAAACAAGGGTCAAACAATCTGTGTTTCAGAAAAAAGGCTTTTTAAAAAATATTTTTATATAAAAACAAACATTAGCAGTTTCTGATAAAGATACTGTTCAAGAAAATTTGTGAACAAGAGAAAACAGAATTTAAATATGATAAAAAGATATAATTAGATGCTTTTGAAAAAAATAAAGAATTGCATTTAAAAATATTTAATTAGTAAATTAATAAATTAATAAAGACATTTAATTTCTACCACTGCAATGCTGCATGTGCACCCGCATGCTTTTTACTGGTATATACCATTTCATTACAGTACAGCTTTCTGAACAATTCTTTCCTGTTTTATATATTACTTGCTAATGCTGTCAACGAGTGTGTGTGTGTGTGTGTGTGTGTGTCTGTGTCTGTGTGTTTTCAATTGACTGGATCATTGATGAGAGTCTGCAGGTCTAGAGCTTATTAAGAAAGCCAGACTCTCAGTCCTCATTTATATTGATTTGTGTTGCAGAAAGGGAGAAGGTTTGTGTGGACAATTAAATCAGAAATAAACAACAATAATAAACTATTACATAAACACGGAGTCATTTGTTATATGTACATTTATAAATATAACATCGAATGCCATATATGATACATTCTACTTTCATCAGCAACAGAATGTGCATGAACTACATAAAATGAGATAAAACATTTGTATTATCTATAATGTGCCATCTGGGGGCAGTAGCTCTAAGCTTTAATGTGCATGAACGTTTGTTTCACTATATTAGGACATTGCATATACTTCAATTGATTTTATATCAGGTTAATGATATTTTCTATAGCTTATCCCAACCCATACCCCTCAACCTACCCATCACAGAAATGTGTGCAAAACACTATTTAGATAAAAACATGTTTTTGGCTGATTTATAAGCCTTTTTAACTAGTGAGAACCAGTAAAATGTTCTCACTAGTCGGTTGTCATAATATTTCATTATAAGTGAAGATATTTGACACTAACATGTATAGCCAAACCTGTACAAACACACACACACTGACACACACTTCTGTTCTATGCCATCAGAGACCAGTACCGATTGATGTCATTTGAGAATCGAAAGCACATCAAATGACAATTTTGACCTTTTTTGTCGTTTTTGGTAACATTTAAAAAACCACAATGAAGACATGCAGTTTAATTGTTAGATTTGCACTTAATCTTGGGTTCATTTACAAGGTTTACTTAAAGTCTGGAATAAGAATTCTAAGTTTAATGTATATTAAAACCATGTTTCAAGAAGCAGTTCCTGTGAATGTCAAGATAGCATTACTGGTAAGCCTTTGTGGTTTGCGGTGAGTTCATCCTCTGCATCTGTTCTCAATGATTCTGACCAATGTTTCGGTAATTTGATGCCTCAAAAGTATAGATATTAATCATAATGTTGCATCGTGTATGTTGCTGATATGCTCTTGCTCAAGTTGAGGTTTTATCAAAAAAATGTCACATTACCTAAAACAGCAAATGGTACAGCTAGCAGATTGAAAAGGAAATATAAGGCAACCACAGATATGTTGTGATAAACTGCCTTTAACTTGATTGGTGTGAAAATAGGGCAGTTTGCTGTATTTTGTCTGAATGTGCAAAAAGTGACTTATTTCAATAATATCAGTCCCTGCATTCCCAGGGAATTAAACACATGACCTTAACATGGATAGTGCCATGCTATACTGTTTGATCTCAATAATATTAGATTTCTGTTCAGAAGCGATCAAGGAACCTTTCCTTAAAAGCTTTATCCCTTTTCTGTTTATTGTAATGTTGTGGAGTAAATAGTTATCATATGGCATGTGGCTGTTGTTGAATTAAAAGTGACAATGATGGATCTACTGTGAACTAAGTAACTCTGTGCCTAAAATCTAAACATTAACAGAGTGAGAAAGAATGTTGAAGGACTTTTCAACCAATTATTTCAGTTATTTCATTTTTAATTTACAAATCATTACATTATCATATTTAACTGATGGCCGGTTTTCTTAGGTTACGTGATCTCAGTGGTGGTGGGATTTTGTTCTGTCATGAACTTTCAAAAGACGGCCGGTTTGATTACTTCGCTCTCTTACGAGATTTCGAAGACAAAGACGGACGGTTTTCTTATATCACGAGATTTCACTGATGGCCGGTTTTGTTAGGTTATGCGATCTCAGTGATGGTAGGATTTTGTTGTGTTATGAACTTTCAAAAGATAGCTGGTTTGGTTTCGATTTGATTTTCTGTCTCTAGATTTCACTGATGGCCGGTTTTCTTAGGACACGCTATCTCAGTGGTGGTGAGATTTTGTTCTGTCATGAACTTTCAAAAGACAGCCGGTTTGGTTACTTTGCTTTTTTTACGAGGTATCGAAGACAAAGACGGACAGTTTTCTTATATCACAAGATTTCACTGATGGCCGGTTTTGTTAGGTTATGCGATCTCAGTGATGGTAGGATTTTGTTGTGTTATGAACTTTCAAAAGATAGCTGGTTTGGTTTCGATTTGATTTTCTGTCTCTAGATTTCACTGATGGCCGGTTTTCTTAGGACACGCTATCTCAGTGGTGGTGAGATTTTGTTCTGTCATGAACTTTCAAAAGACAGCCGGTTTGGTTACTTTGCTTTTTTTACGAGGTATCGAAGACAAAGACGGACAGTTTTCTTATATCACAAGATTTCACTGATGGCCGGTTTTGTTAGGTTATGCGATCTCAGTGATGGTAGGATTTTGTTCTGTCATGAACTTTCAAAAGACGGCCGGTTGGGTTTCTTTGATTTCTTACGAGATTTTGAAGACAAAGTCGGTCGGTTTTGTTCTTTCTCTAGATTTCACTGATGGCCGGTCTTCTTAGGACACGCTATCTCAGTGGTGGTGGGATTTTGTTGTGTTATGAACTTTCAAAAGACGGCCAGTTTGGTTACTTCGCTCTCTTACCGAATTTTGAAGATAAAAGCGGTCGGTCTCGTTATATCATGAGATTTCACTGATGGCCATTTTTTTTAGGTTACGCTATCTCAGTGGTGGTGGGATTTTGTTCTGTCATGAACTTTCAAAAGACGGCCATTTTAATTACTTTGCTTTTTTTACGAGATTTCGAAGACAAAAGCGGTCAGTCACGTTATATCATGAGATTTCACTGATGACCATTTTTTTTAGGTTATGCAATCTCAGTGGTGGTGGGATTTTGTTCTGTCATGAACTTTCAAAAGTCGGCCGGTTTTATTCCTTTGCTCTCATACAAGATTTTGAAGACAAAGGCTTTTGGTTTTGTTCGGTTACAAGATCTCAGTTGCGGTCAGCTTTGTTTTATCATGAGCTTTCAAAGGTCGGCTGGTTTGGTTCCTTCATTCTCTTACCAGATTTTGAAGACAAAGGCAGTCGGTTTCATTATATCATGAGATTTTACTGATGGCCGGTTTTGTTAGGTTACGCAGTCTCATTGGTGGTGGGATTTTGTTCTGTCAAGAGCTTTCAAAAGTCGGCCGGTTTTGTTCCTTCTCTCTCTTACGAGATTTCGAAGACAAAGGCTTTTGGTTTTGTTCGGTTACAAGATCTCATTTGCGGTCAGCTTTGTTTTGTCATGAGCTTTCAAAAGACAGCTGGTTTTCTTCTTTCGCTCTCTTACCAGATTTTGAAGAAAAAACAAGAGCACATGGCCAAAACCAAACTAGACATGAGTGCCGACATCCGAACACCACGCTCCGAACACGAAACAAGGCACACGGACAAGAGCACACTTGAAACCGCATGCTCACACAAAGACAAGATGATACGGGAGTGTCAGGGCTCTGTCACAACACAAAGAATAAACTAGACCAAAGAAATTGGTTGAATTTGCTTATATTCTTGACATCATGGAGAGACTAACAATGTGAAATAAATTCAACAATGTTAATTGTTTTGCAGCCTTAGTTAAAGCTGCTGTCCGTAACTTTTTTTGTGTTCAAAATTTACAAAAATTATATAATGAGAACGTACAACATGAATCCATTTCCCATTTTCCGTGTTTTTGTCTTACCCTGAATCATTATGGTACACTTATAATAAGTGTTTATATTCAGACTATTTCAGACCGGACTGGTAGGAGCTGCCGCAGAGTATCACAGTAACTGCGTGACTTGCCATAGACTGAGAAAGGTAGCTCTGGCTACAATGTTCTTCCGCAAGATGCGTGCAGTTCTGTTTATTAACTGCTAGAGGGCCAAAAATCGCGGACTGCAGCTTTAAAATTATTAGGAAACTATCATATTTTTTGTAAGGGAAAATCTGTTTTTTAAAATCATTAAACTGCTGCGATTAGATCTATTTCTCATATTTTTTGCAACCGCCACTGACATTATTATTATTATTATTATTAATGGCCTCTGCAAAATGCATAGGGATATCTCTTAATAATGCATTCTTTAGTATTTAAACTAGAAAACATATATCTTTCGCCCTTCAAATGGCCATAAGTTATTCTGCCTTGTAGTTTATTTTTCATCTATATGTAAAGCGCTTAGTACTTAAAGAGGAAGCATTCAACAGAAACTTTTTAGCCCCTCCTTAAATGTTCTTCAAAGAGTCACACACACAAAGATGCATCACAAGATACTACTCATAAAAAATCTCATTGCAGGTAAAATATTTTATAAACTTATTTTACTTAACATCTATGTTCCTGTTTTTTTTTTAGATTGTCTGTTTACATAAAATTTTCTGATAAAATCATTTTAAGAAAATTTGTTTTGAAAAATATTATCTTTCACACCAGTGACTGTTTTAATGCAAGTTATTGCTCATTTATTGTTTGGTACTAAATGTTTTTCTTTGGACAAAGGCATCCTTGTCAAAAAAATAAAAAATAAAAAATAAATAATTGTCCTCTTTAAATAGCTTTCATTTCTCCAATGCAAAATATTTTGCTCACATTTCTTACTTAACTTTAACAAGAGTAATATGAACATGCTTATTACAGGTGAAATCCAAACATTTTCCTAAAATGGCAACCAGCGAGGCCTTCTCAACTGACAAAGCTAAATTTGTCAGATTAAAGGTGACACAAGAAAATGTAATTTTTATTGACGGACAGGAGGCTGGAGGAAAAAAACACAATACAGTTCTTACAGGATTTTTGAAATTACAACCAAAGGCATTGGGGGTAATGCATTTACTCATAAATTATAATGATGCATGGTTTGGGGAATTTTCAAAGTATTTATTTTCTTCTAGATCATTGTATCCAAACATGCATGTCATCATGGATAAAACACTTGACCTATGTCTGCCCTTTAGACTTTCCAGGTAATGAATGGAGTGATGATCTTCTTTCTTGGAATTCTACTCACTATCCATAACTACAATTACCCTGCTATTCTAGCCCATAGTGGCATAACCTACTGGGGATCCCTTATTGTAAGTTTCTTTAACGGTTTTGTTTTATTGCCTCTCATTTTAATTACCAGAATCATCTTTGGAAATGTTGTGTGTTTCTTTTTCAGTACATCAGTGCTGGATCTCTGTCTTTTGCAGCTCAGAATAAACTTCATCCATATGTGGTATGTATATAACACCCACCAATTTCAGCACATTATAACTGTCACATTATTTCGAATGTATTTCCACACTATTATTGGTTATGACTGTGCACTTTAAATCACCTAATAAAATTCTGTTATTGTAGATGAAAGCATCTTTTGGAATGAATGTGTTCAGTGCCATAACTGCAGGCATCACCATTGTTCTGATGTCCGTACAATTAGGATTAATAATGATGATGGATCCAAGTTTATATGATGAGGTATTACAGTATATATTTTGCATACATGTGTAATGTGCATTCATTTGTTTTTAGTTTTTAATTGCTGTGTTATTTATTTAAAGGGACAGTTTCTGTCATCATTCACTTACTGCCATATGTCTCCAAACCGGTATGACATTATTTCTTCCATAGAACACATGGAGAAATTCTGAAGACTGTACTGGTCGCTCTTTTGCATACAATTACAATGAGGACAAGATATTTGTAAGTGTTATAAAAGCAGTCCATATGATCTGTGCACTACACTCCAAGCCATATAATAGCCCTGTGTGAGAAACAGGCTGAGATTTAAGTCATTATTTACTAAAAATTGTAAATCTCACTCTCATGACAGATGACATTGGTTGTTATGAATGAATAGCTTGAATTCTCTGTTACCGTTCATTATAAATGTGTGGAAAACAGTCTTCAAAATTTGCCATGTTTCACAGAAGAAATGTATACAGGTTTGGAATGATGACAGATTTTTTTTCTCAATGGGCTAGTTGCACATAGATGGCCATCATGTTGGATTTCCGATCTAGCAAGTGTGTGCATAGACCTGTTGAATCAAATCCTGTTGAAATTTTATCCTGTAAAAATTCACACATTTGCCCTGTGAGACACAGGCTACAATTTATCTCAATAAATACTATTTTGTCAATTCTGCGCATATTTTCACTTATCTACATCAACTTGCACCATCAATACTGTCACCACATATTTAACAATTACACCCTGTTCTGTTTGCATCAGCTATCTTTTTAGTTAAAAACAAGGGCTGTAAAAAGTTAATCTTAATAATAAAACAATAGTTGTGATTAACTTACATTTTTGTGTAATTGTAGTTAATGCAAACAGTTTTCAATATAAGTAAATTAAAAGTTGTGTGTATATTTTACTGGTAAAATATATTGTATGTGCTGCTTATAGATACAAGACAGTTGATTTATGCAGCTGATGCTCATTACTCATCTTACTTAGACAAAAATAAATGCATTAATTCATAGAAATGCACAGGGGAAATACAAACACTCAATATTTTATGTAAACCTATATTAATTAACATATTAAATAATACAAACAGTTTGCAATGTTGTGATGCCATCCACAAAGAACATCTTCTGGTTTCAAATTAGTTCACCCAAAAATGGAAATTCTGTCATTAATTACTCACCCTCATGTCATTCCACACCTGTAAGACCATCGTTCATCTTCAGAACACAAATGAAGATATTTTTGATAAAATCCGATGGTTCAGTGAGGCCTCCATTGACAACAAGATAATTTACACTTTCAAATGCCCAGAAAGCTACTAAAGACATATTTAAAACAGTTCATGTGACTACAGTGGTTCAAACTTAATATTATGAAGCGTCAAGAATACTTTTTTTTTGCACCAAAAAAACTAAATAACGATTTTATTCAACAAAATGTAGTTAAGGGTGATTTCAAAACAATTCGTTTTACGAATCTTTTTTTGGCAGTTTGATACACGCTTCGAACCACTGATTCAAAACAAAAGATTCGTAAAACTTCAAAACTTCATGACGCAGTGTTTTGAAATCACCCTTCACTACATTTTGTTGAATAAAGTCGTTATTTCATTTTTTTGGCGCAAAAAAGTATTCTTGCCTCTTCATAACATTAAGCTTGAACCACTGTAGTCACATGAACTGTTTTAAATATGTCTTTAGTTTTCTGGGCATCTGAAAGTGTTAATTATCTTACTGGCAATGGAATGACATGAGGGTGAGTAATTAATGACAGAATTTTTATTTTTGGGTGAACTAACCCTTTGACAGGTTAAAGTAGCTTTTTTGAACTACGTTCTTTGCGTCAATCACTCCAGGTCTCATTCCGTACAATCTCATCTAACTCTCTCATCTTCTTGTACACTCTCGTATATTCTCGTGAGAACACACACAATTATAGTACAGCAATAATATTACCAATTAAAGTTACTAAACCACACACCGAGTCTACATTGTATCATCATGCTTGTTTATGAGGATTGATACTTCAGTTGACAATTATAGCAAAAATTAGATCTTGATGAGGTGATGTTCCACACAGAAAGAGAAGTTTTGAGCCATTTAGTCCCCCAGCAGTCAGAACAAAATCAGGACATGTGTATTATACACTTGAGTGTTTTGTATGAAAGAAGAGATCCCTGTGGATTTTCACTGTGTCTGAACTGCAGAATGAACAGAATAATGAATGAAAGGTAATCTCCCGACATAGGCCTATTGATGTATCTCGATGTATTACTGCACAGAGGTACACAATAATATAAGAAAAATGTTTAGAAAAACATTCATTATATAGCCAAGTTTCATATATAAGTTTCTCCTTGCAGCAAATGTTAACGTCGCTAAGACAGAAAGAGTAGGCTATGAGTGGAAGTAAACATGCACACACTCGCATCCCTGAAGCTCTCAGGTGACATCTTGTGCACCTAGCCCATTATTCCTTAAATATATATCCTGATTGTTAAGAGGCTTCGATAATTAATTCAACATGATGCCTGCTTCAATATAAATTTTGTTTTGCAGTATCTTATTTTGCGGATCGTCGGAATAATGCTGGTGTTCACCATTCCTCAGTTCATCATCTCCATCTATATCTCCGCATTTGCCTGCAAAGCCACCTGCAACAGAGACTCTACAGTGGTCAATGTTTTATTAAACTAGGTAAATGATTTAATCATGGTTTTAGCCCAACAACCAACAGCTATTTGTGTTGTAGTTGATGTTTTTAGGGAATGACACAAATCCTCTAAATAAGCCACCACCAAATGTCAAGTTAGCAGAATGAAAAGTAAATATAACGTGACCAGGATGTTTCATGGTAAACTGACTTTAATATTAGTGCACATCATACTGTATAAAACAGTATGGCAGATTTAAAGGGAATGGGAGAGAAGACTTTATTGCACGTTACGTTACGGCCAAAACACACCCATTACTCATTAAAAGACTAGGGACAACCCTTTTAGACCATGCGCCGGGCACCCTGACCATTTTTCCGGTCATTAAACCTGCAAAAGTGGATTCGGACACAACATAGGTGCACTTGCACCGTGCACTTTAGACCATGCGCTTAGATCTTTAAAATAGGGCCCACAGTATCTGTTACTTCTCAGAGATACTGAATTACAGTGAAGAGATTGATGTATTATTGCTCCTGATTTTTCTAGAATATTTGTGCATATCATACTTCTGCATTAAGCAAGGCCCAACATTTTGTCATGTGTTTTCATTTCATGTTTGATGTGGACCAAAGATTGTATTTGTTATCCAAGTTCCTGAATTAGTATATTCTGGACTTGTATGTTTTGTTTGTTGTGATACAGTGGAACACACTTACACTGAATTGAATTTGAAGTAGAAATTAAATATCTTCTCCCCACCTAACCCTTACAGGAAACTTCCAGCATTTTTAGAATACATTTAAAAATAAATTACAAATGAGTACAATTTTTTTTATTATTATTATATATTTTGTCAGGTTTAGCTCACTTCTGGGTACAAATATGGTTAAGTGGTACAAACACACACAAATTTTGTGGTCAAAAGCCAATAGTCAGACAAGGTAAAAACATCTGTGTTATCCATACCAAGTCAACAAAGAAGAGTAACTATAAGACCAAACTTCAGAAACTTCAGTGCATTCAAATGGACACACACGCACACACACACACACACACGCACACACACACACACACACACACACACACACACACACACACACACACACACACACACACACACACACACACACACACAGAGTTCTGTTCTACATCATTACAGAGACCAGCATACTGATTAATGTAATTTGACAACTCAATGTACATTAAATGACTTAATTTTTGACACAAATACAACTTTTTTTTGTCTTTTTTTGCGTCTTTTTAATGTTGCTGTCATTTACTGCAGTTAGATAAAGAATCTCTTGCCAAGAGTAAAGGTACAGCTAGCAGAATGGTAAGGAAATATAAAACAACCACACTGGTAAACAGCTCTTAACCTCACTGATGTGAAACTTGAGTTCTGCAGCTGTCTACTCTGCACTTATTTAAAAGAAGACATCTACAGTACATTATTCATTATTACATTACATTAAATCTACATTATTATTACTTTTTAGAGTAACTCACAATGCATTTAAAGTATTAATTTAAAGCCTAACCCAATGTGAAAAAACTTTAAGGACAAAAATGTATTTTTTTAGTAATGCCACAGTAGTGCTCTCCCTCTTATCAATGTCATTGTGGTAATATTTCAGATATGTTGATACAAAAATTGCAAAATCCTCAGATAAATACAGATAAATGAGTGCCCAATTACATAATTACTGTGTTTGTGTTTTTGAACACAGACACGTCAAGGGCCTGTTTGATAAAACAATTTGCCAAATAAGCTAGGCTTATTTCAGTTATTTTGAACCAAATCAACTGACAATAAATCACTTACTGAAATAAACCTGGATTATTTGGTAAACTTCTTTTATGAAACAGGCCCCTGATGGTGCTTTTAAGCACAGATATTTTTGTCCTCAATCAATGGCCATAATTTATGATTTCTTGTAGTTTTTATGTATATGTAAAGCCCTTTGAATTTCAGGAGGAACGGCATCAACATAATCCTTAAAAGTACAAAAGCAAGCTTATTTGAAGCAAGCTCCTCCTCAGTGATTTTTCAGTGTCCACACACACAAAGATAAGAGCGATCAGATATGAGCGATCACGTCAACAACTCATGTCATTTCAGGTAAAATATTTAATGCATCAGTTAACATCTATATGTTTGTTTTAATTGTTTTTTTTTTTAAACATACTTTTATATACTTTGATAAGCATCAATTAAAGCATCTTTTGACTGTTGTGATCAGTAATAGTTTTAGTATAAGCTGCTGCTCATTTATTGTTATACTTTTTCACATAAAAATCCATTTAAATATGTTTTGTGATTTGTTTAGACAGCAGTCTACAAAATATACAATCAAGCAAAATGTTTGTGAAGAATGTAAATTTTACATTCTCTGATCTTTCAGAAGAGAAGAGAAACTCCAAATACATCCTTGTCAAAAGTACCCTATACATTTATCTTACCTGTTTATATCTGAAAACAAATAATTATGACATGAGTATAAGATTTTTTAGCTTTGCAGTACTTTTTTAAACTTTTACTTTTTTTTTTATTACAGTATATGCTAATGTAAGTCTTAGCAATATTCTTGTTTGAGAAACCCTGACAGTATCACAGGTTTATCACAGGTTTGCCATTAGCTAATGCTTTAAATATAATTGTTGTACTGTAAATTAAATGCAGAAAAAGCAACCTTAAGTGAGTTGTGAACTGCAGAATTTAAATGCTTAATTACAGGTGAAAACATAAAATGGAAATGGAAAGCAAGATCATCTCAACTGACAAAGCTACAGTTGTCATCCAAATAAATCCACAGGTGACACAAAATACTGTTATGAGTGATGATGGACGGGAGGCCAGAGGAGCATATCACAATACGACTCTCACAAGATTTTTCAAAGCACAACCAAAGGCATTGGGGGTAATGCATTTAATTATGATAATAAAATAAAAAGCTGGTGGTCTGATTAATATAGCTTTTTTTGTTTGTGTGTATTCAAATGTGAATTATGTCCTTATGAAAAAAAAAAAAAAAAAAAAAAAAAAAAACAGTTTACCCATATCTGCCCTGTATAGACTGTCCAGATAATGATTGGAGTGGTGTGTTTCTTATTTGGCATCATACAATCCAGTGGAGGCTACCCATCTATTTTACTTGTTAGTGGCATAACCTACTGGGGATCCCTTATTGTAAGTTTGATTTAATGGTTTTGCTTTATTGACACATAATTTACAGTAATTTCCTAAAAGAACTTTGAAATTTCCTGTGTTTCTTTCTCAGTACATCAGTGCTGGATCTCTGTCTGTTGCTGCGCAGAATAAACTTCACCCGTGTGTGGTATGTATATATAATGTGAGAAATCTGTGGGTAATATCTCTTCTTTTGTTGAGTTGTTTCTAATTCTCAAATAATTGTTGTGCAATTTAAAACACTACAAGCTGTCAAAAATATAGCAGCAGTTCAGATATCCGTACTACTCATCATCTGTTAGCAGCAAAGCATTGAAATGGTGGTAAAATGACCAAGAAAATTAGAAGTTGCTTCAGTTCCACAACTGACCTTGCCTAACTCATCTGGTTTTCAATAATTTCTGTGAGCACAAAGCACTTTCAGTCATCTGTTGTTTGAATAAACACTGAATGCTGTAAGGTACATTGGGGCTATGGGGTAAAAGGCCAAAATTATTTTATTTTTGTCCCTAAACACCAAATAGCACCATGAATCAACACAGCACTTTCCTATCCTATCTACCTTCCGTCTCTATATTTACATGATTTTTAATAAGAACTGTAACTTTTCAGAAAAAAGTGTGTTGCTCCAATATCAATTGTGGCTTTTTGTCACAGGTGTACACCATTACCATTACTATATTACAATTACTATATTTCACCTTTCACATGTCAGTTTTTCTTCCTGTAGGTCAAAGCCTCTCTTGTAATGAATGTGTTCAGTGCCATAACTGCAGGGGTCGCCATTGTTCTGATGTCCATAGAGATAGCAGTCCTTCGTGGTCGAATTAGCGATTACATTTCGGTAAGGTATAATAATGCACAATGTGCAATGCTATATTAATATGATCTGTTTAAATTTGTTCTTAGGCTTTAATTGCCATTTTATTCATTTAAATTTCACCCAAAATAACAATTTTATCATCATTTACTAACTGAATTAGTCAAGTGACTGTATCAAATTTTCATGTTGCGATAATTGCTAAAGCTTTTATCACGGTATACAGTATCATGATATTGAAACAAGTTGCAAAAAAGTGTTGTCATACTATAACAGGTTTAATAACTTTTTTATAACTTAAAGAACTGAACATTTAAATACGATAAAGCAACACACACACACACAAAAAACAAAAAAAAATAAAGTAAACAAATGTTTTAAACAGATTAAAGGTGCTACAGAGGATGTTTTCGACGACTGAGAAACCAAAGACTGTTAGTGAGTTTTTGAAATGAGCGCATGCGTAAGAACAACCCCCCTCTTTAACAGCTCATTTCGAGGGAACGCCTCCCAAAACTCGTGCACGAGTATTGGAACACGAGTGTTTATCACCGGCATTCGTTGTGTCGTGTTAGTGGATTCATTACAGTATGTCGGACTCACCGCAGGTAACTCATAATCTGCAGTAGTTACTCCTGACAAAAACATTGCATGCGGCGCCTGTGGAGTGTGGAAAGTTACTGGAGCACGCACTTCTCTCACAAAGAACGTCATAGCAGTGATTGACAAGCCAGAGGGCCAATCGTTTGTGTGATGATCGCGTAAACGATTGGCTGATGTTTTTAAGGCCCTACCTCGTGCACAGATGATGTATATTAATATTATTCCTTTCAGTGCACCTAATAAATTGTCTTTTATCAGTTAGTAAAGACAGTTTCAAGTAATATTGCAAAAATGTATAAAACAAAACATCCTCTATAGCACCTTTAAAATGCAAAAGAATTATAAAGAACAATAGGAAACTCTTTACAATAAGGTCTCATTTAACATTAGTTATGGCATTCACTTGAGCAATAGCTACATTTGTTACAGAATTTATTAATATACAACTGATCTTTGTTCTTTCATGTAGCTCAGGTCCATTGAATAATAAAATGATTTAAATACCAGAGGTGTAAATTATTTTAGGAAATGTAATTAGTTACTGTACTTAAGTTTCTTTTTGGCTACTTTTTAGTTGTACCGAATATCAAAGATATTAGCAACTTACATTTTTGAACAAATAAATGTACTTTTTACTCTAATACATTTGCGATTAGTAATGCAATTACACATTACATTTTACATGGCACCTAACTTTTTCTGCAGCAGTTTGTTTCTGCTATAAAGAAGTGATATCATCTAAGGACATTGAAGATACTATATCTTGTGCATTTTGCCCTTACTCACCCAAACTTGTCAACAAGGCTACTTTACGAGAATTCGAGTGCACTAGCAGGTAGTTGCTGATCACAGGTTTATGTGTTTGGTTTATGAGAAGAGGTCATGACTGTAGCCGGTGATGAAGCTCAAGCCAGCACATCCAGTGCAATCGACTTTGAATATTTAATTTTACTTATTTATCTGCTATACTGAGACAAAACAATGGCTCTAACATATTTTAAAGGATTAGTCCACTTTTAAATAAATTTTTCCTGATAATTTACTCACCCCCATGTCATCCAAGATGTTCATGTCTTTCTTTCGTCAGTCGAAAAGAAATTAAGGTTTTTGATGAAAATATTCTAGGATTATTTTCCTTATAGTGGACTTCAATGGTCTCCAGACAGTTGAAGGTCAAAATTACAGTTTCAGTGCAGCTTCAAAGGGCTTTAAATGATACCAGACGAGGAATAAGGGTCTTATCTAGCGAGACGATAATACTGGTGCTGATGTCTCTATGGCATTGATTTTTTTTTAAAAACATTATACATTCAACATTACAGTATAACTAAAAGCTATCAATTTCAACATTTATTAGTCTTTAAAAAACAACTTAATTTAAGTGAACATAAATTATCCTTACGTAGTTGCCGCAGTAAGCACAGCGAAGGCTTCCATTTTTACATCCGAATGCCGGCTCAGTATTGGCCAAAGCTGCACACGTGAGCAGCACGACGCATGCGTGTGATGCTGACGCAGGAGCCAGCCAATAATGAGTCGGCGTTCTGATGTAGAACCTGGAAGCGCTGACCGTGAACAACATATAAGAATGACACAGAATAGAAGATATTGTTGAATAAACGTTATTTTTGTTTTGTTTTTGCGCAAAGTATTCTCGTCGCTGTAGTCAATTGCATTCATGCAACACCGGAAAGGAAAGCGATTGGCTGTTGTCACTATGACGGCTGCATCATACATGCCCTCTGACAAGCGTTGACGCTGATGCCCTGTGTGAATTCAGCATATGTGACGTGGATCTGACACACATCTAATTTTCTCACAACTCTTTAGTTCATTTAAGACGTATGATACCTTGACAAAGACTTTGTGCCGAAACGTTGGTCAATAAAAACTTTCTGCAAGTGTGTGTGCAGTCAAATCTCATATATATACATATATATTCTGATCAGAGATGGGCACTCAAGTTAGAGACTCGGACTCGAGTCGCATTTTAACAGACTTCAGACTCGAACTCGGACTCGACCTGAAATGACTTCAGACTTGACTCGACTCGGCACAAAAGACTCGGAATATTTTAAAAACGACTCTAAGTCTTTTACCCTTAATAAATAAAGAATTTGTGTTGTGTTTAAATGGTTTTATAATATCTGCGTCACATATATTTCCTTCCGTGTCGGGGTAGATTGGACTCTTGCCATAGAATTTGATTATGTCTGTGCGCATAAACTCCGAAATGTCATTAGTCCCATGCAACATGACGGGAACCACCGTGCCATATGTTCTTTCGTTTGGGTTTATTATCACGTCAGATCGACTAGATGCACAGAATGTGGGAAAACAATTAAAGACACCGGAACAACATCATCAAATTTTATGAGACATCGCATCCACAAAGGTTAGTCACATTAACTCACACAACTAGCTATTATACTGTGGTGTAGCTGCATGGCTCATTTGAATTGCCAGCCTGTTAAAATATGCACAAAAAAATCTAGACTTTAAACCTAGCACTAAGTTTTATCAACCTTCGTATTATTTGCAGCTTTTCTATTTCTTAATGTGTGTCCATAAGAAAGAGAGATAGAAAGAGATGTTAATCCATTTATTACTTAAAGCTCATATTTTAACGTATCACAATCAGCATGTGTAGAGTTTTCTATTGACATTCTTAAACATTCCGAAGTTTGATATTTTCTGATAATGACTGTCGTCAATAACAACGAAGCTGTATAACAAACAGCTGTATAACAAACCGTGACTCACTGGCGCCATCTTGTGTCCACTTAGCGACTGTATTGAAAATGACTACTCGTGTTGCCAGGACGACTGTTTTGTACATTGTAATGCATTATAAAGCAAAAAACTGGATGTACGTTATCCCTTACATCATAGGACCTTAATTTCAAATAAAACAGATTATAGAAAGATATAATTTTTCTATATAATACAACTAGGATAAACTAGGATTTGATTATGATATTTTTTTTTTTTTTTTTTTTTTTAATGACTCGAGACTCGACTCGGACTCGTGACAAAAGACTCCAGACTTGACTCGGACTCCAGCTTAAAGACTCCAGACTTGACTCGGACTCCAGCTTAAAGACTTCAGACTTGACTCGGACTCCAGATAAAAGACTCGTGAACATCTCTGATTCTGATTAACAGTAATGACATAGACAACAGCAAGGCTGCTGTCACTTTAAAACCGAATGCACTGATCCAAAATAATGATAGGCCTACACATCCTTCTCCTGTCCTCTTTCTCGAGACATAACCGACTGTATTTACTTGCCAAGACTGGTATTTTGATCTAATTTTGTGTGTGTATGTGTCCATCCAAGTGCAAGTCGCGAAAGAGGAATCTGAAACGCGCCTCTCTGTATGTGCGTATCGAGTGTATAACTAGCCATGAATTATCTCGCTTATACCATGGTTACTTGCCAACACTGACTAGTTAAAGCTGTCATTGATGTTTGAAGTGCAAAATCTGCAATTTGCAATTATTTTCATTAGCTATGACAAATCTAGCATTCTGCATGCTTTAAATCACAAACAGAGATAAAGTAGTGTGATAAAATTACATTTATTTGATTGAATTGTAGCATTTATTTTAATTAAATAGAATTACCTGTGTCTGTGCAGCGTCCCTCTCTACTAACAGTGAAGCTGTGAGATTAATTACTGACAAAAACAGCATTGCTACCCCCTTGTTGCTGGATAATCCCCCAGTGGTTTAAGCCTAGTCCCAGACTACAATGCATGTTTGAGCTGTTTTAACTGAAAGCAATTTAGATTGACATATCTTAAAATATGTCAATGCCACTGTTTTGTCTCAATATGCACACCAGTAATGTTTTTTTTTTCTTCTCTAAGGCGTGTTTATAAAAGCTTCTAATAAATATAACTTCAAATCAATATAATTTATGGGATATTGTTTGTGAAACTACTTTCAAATGATCATGTTGAATAATTTTTAGAGATATATTCTGGGGATCCATGGAATATTGCTGGTGTTCACCATCCTTCAGTTCATCATCTCCATCTGTATCTCAGGATTTGCCTGCAAAGCCACCTGCAACAGAGACTCTACAGTGGTCAATGTGGCACTAAACCAGGTAAACGATTTAGTGGTGTAATTGCTACATTGTTTTAACTCAACAGCCTCTAGTAAATTTTAATTTTAGATTCAGCAGGCTCCTACCAAGAAGGTAAAAGCTGAAGGAAAGGAAATGTAAAGTGACCAGAATATGCTCTATTGTAAACTGCCTTTAACCTCAGTGGTCTGAAAATAAGAAAGTCTACTACATGGGTTCTCAACTCTGGGCCTCAAGGGCCACTTTCCTGCAGAGTTTAGTTCCATGCTTGATCAAACTCACCTGTGACTTTCCAGTAATCCTGAAGACCTTTGCTGTGTTTGAAATCACCATACCCGCATTCACTACTCCCTACATTACCCCACTAATATAGTCCACTTGAAGGAGTGAATGAAACCAGTGAGTGAATTCGGACACTGAGTGCGCTGGAAGGGCTGCCGCTTTTACATAGTTTGTGCTTGCTGTTTCATAATTGGTCCAAATATTCTGGCGAGACGCGGGAATTCATTTGGCACACAACTCTCACATTGCATTATGGGTATTCTCTAGCCATTGAGCGTTCATCAGTTGTACACTCATTATTGCGGTGCATTGTGGGATCGAATGAGTGCACTCAATCTCGTCCACTATGGTTTCAGACACCCCTACAAATGGCTGTTCCCTCAAACAGTGCCCTATTTAAGGGTATAGGGGCGATTTCAAACACAGCCCTTGATTAGCTTGTTCAGGTGTCTTCAATTAAGGTTGGAGTTAAAAGGCTTGTTTGACTTGATGCAGCGCTGCACAGACCGATCGGCGGCTGACTTGAAGCAGTGCATGCCGGTAAGAAATTTTGTCCGACTTGAGACTGCGCAGATGCCATGTGACTGTGACGTATGGCTTCAAAGTACCGCAAGAGCGATTCGAGATCAGCCACCTAAGTCAGCCAGCGCAGTTTCTCAAGAGGAGCTGAATGAGCGCTGATGACGACACAGCTGTTTCATGATTGGCCGGTATCAGCCAATAAATGAGAAAACAAAGAAACTTGCATTACTTATTTTAAAATGTAACTTATATTTTGTTGTAAATGTAAAAGATATGCATTACTAGTTACTTACTAGTTATCAATCACATGCATTATATGTGGGTATTTGGCTCACGTGGTTTATGTTTTGCACTTCAGAACTTCCGTTAAGGCAACATAGTGAGCATCATGCTGCCTGGTTTTCACGGTGCATTGTGGGACTTTTTAGGGTGGGAATATTTCAGTGCGCTGGAAGGATTTTGCAATTGAGACAGCCCTTAAAATGGCCTACTATCTGATCAGTACCCTGACTACTGGGAGCTGATTGAGATGGACCCAAGATCTTCAGTATTACAAGAAAGTTAAGGCAGCTGAGTTTGCTAAAGATTGGAGCTAAACTCTGCGGGACCTCGAGGGCCAGAGTTAGAAACCCTGGTCTCAACTGTTCAATTTTCAATAGACAATCTTTAGTCTTGTATTGTTGAAATGTAGTTATTCCACAGCACATAACTTATTTACTCCTGTAATTTAAAACAACAACAACTGGCTGCCGCTCCTCTCTCCGGGTTTATTGATTTTAAATATCGATTGGATTACCTGAAGACTGCCCGAAGTGGTATATGAGGGTTTTGGAGCAAGGGAAGTGCCCTAGTGCTACCCTCACTATTGAAATGCGGAATTATGTTTTAATCTTCGGCCTGCTGTTTTTATCTTTGAACTACTTCTGTTGCATGGACAACAACACACGATCCTGCAAGCTTGCTGCTTCTCCCGTCATGGCTTTGAGGTACACTGCTGGAAAACTGATTTACTTAAAAAGAAATGATTTTTTAGCGAATGACACCTTTAAACTTTGTCGGAATTCTGCGTCCTATGCGCTATACAGGTCCTTCTCAAAAAATTAGCATATTGTGATAAAGTTCATTATTTTCCATAATGTAATGATAAAAATTAAACTTTCATATATTTTAGATTCATTGCACACCAACTGAAATATTTCATCTCAAAAAATTAGCATATCATGAAAAGGTTCTCTAAACGAGCTATTAACCTAATCATCTGAATCAACTAATTAACTCTAAACACCTGCAAAAGATTCCTGAGGCTTTTAAAAACTCCCAGCCTGGTTCATTACTCAAAACCGCAATCATGGGTAAGACTGCCGACCAGAAGGCCATCATTGACACCCTCAAGCGAGAGGGTAAGACACAGAAAGAAATTTCTGAACGAATAGGCTGTTCCCAGAGTGCTGTATCAAGGCACCTCAGTGGGAAGTCTGTGGGAAGGAAAAAGTGTGGCAAAAAACGCTGCACAACGAGAAGAGGTGACCGGACCCTGAGGAAGATTGTGGAGAAGGACCGATTCCAGACCTTGGGGGACCTGCGGAAGCAGTGGACTGAGTCTGGAGTAGAAACATCCAGAGCCACCGTGCACAGGCGTGTGCAGGAAATGGGCTACAGGTGCCGCATTCCCCAGGTCAAGCCACTTTTGAACCAGAAACAGCGGCAGAAGCGCCTGACCTGGGCTACAGAGAAGCAGCACCAATGTTCCCTCTAAGCTGCGCGCGTGCGCGGCCGCGCACTTCTGAAGCCGCGGCCGCGCAGAAGAAATAATTGCCGCGCAGAGAACAGACATGAAAATGATTGTAGTAGTTTAAATGAGAAATAATTGCAGTGCTCTGGACAACCGCTATAGAGTTATTGTCGCTATAGAGAACCGGTGAATGCGGTTTATAGGTTTCATAGAAAGAGAACGATTGAGCGCGTGTGAGCTGGCTGGCCCTGAGCCAAATCAGTCATGGTAAGAATACTGTCATGTTTGCGGACTAAATACTTCAATACGAGAGGCAACGCGAAACGAAAAGAAATGTGAAATAAAACGTCATGTTTTAATGAAAAGTGGTGGAAATAACGGATGATGGGCACAGAATGCTAACAAAACTCTGAGACATTTACAATCACATGGTGTAGCTTGCAAACTCAAAATACATAAGTGATATACCTCAGTTTAAATAGATTTTTGTGTGTGGTGGTGCTGTGGGTTTCAGGGATGTTTAGATAACTATAAACGAGTTAACGTTCACTTTTCTTAAAAATATTTAGCTATCAGATCTGTTTAAATGCTTCAGTTTGTTTTCACTTTATAATATATTAAAACAAATGGAATCATTTAAACTGATATAATACTTTATATCAGTTTAAATACTTAAATATTATATTATATTTTATTATATTATAATGTAAGCCTAATAAAAAATTGATCTCACAAGGGGATTGTTTAGGGCTCCTTGCCACGAAAAATCTTGAAACCTCCTGGTATATAAAATCTGGGAAATTCATAAGCAATAAACATGTAATTTTGATGGTTTAACACTGTCTGTTGCTAATAATTGACTGTACAAAAACACATTATGGTTGTCCCAAACCATCATTGTAACTGCTCATATTATATTATTATAAAGAATTGAACTGTCCTGCAGCTGCAGGAGGACAGAAATTATTTTTTAATAGAATTTCTTGGTAAAGACTGGTAAAGTTAATACAGCAATGTGAAAAAATCTCAAGTAACCTAAAATGTGCTTAATTTAGTGACTGAACTGCTTGTTTTCAAACATATTATTTAATAAATCACTAAGTTACATCAAGGGTCAAATAAAATAGAAACGGCACATTAAAGTTAAATGTTACAGTTGCATGATAAAACCATTTTTTTGTGTGTGTGTGTGTGTGTGTTTACATTCATTGTACAGGTCTGATATAAAGTATGTTTTTGCTCAGGTGGCCAAAATGTGCGCTCAGCAGAGAAAAGTTTTGCTCAGCGAGAAAAAAAATTAGAGGGAACATTGAGCAGCACTGGACTGTTGCTCAGTTTTGCATGTCATTCGGAAATCAAGGTGCCAGAGTCTGGAGGAAGACTGGGGAGAAGGAAAAGCCAAAATGCGTGAAGTCCAGTGTCAAGTACCCACAGTCAGTGATGGTCTGGGGTGCCATGTCAGCTGCTGGTGTTGGTCCACTGTGTTTTATCAAGGGCAAGGTCAATGCAGCTAGCTATCAGGAGATTTTGGAGCACTTCATGCTTCCATCTGCTGAAAAGCTTTATGGAGATGAAGATTTCGTTTTTCAGCACGACCTGGCACCTGCTCACAGTGCCAAAACCACTGGTAAATGGTTTACTGACCATGGTATTACTGTGCTCAATTGGCCTGCCAACTCTCCTGACCTGAACCCCATAGAGAATCTGTGGGATATTGTGAAGAGAAAGTTGAGAGACGCAAGACCCAATACTCTGGATGAGCTTAAGGCCGCTATCGAAGCATCCTGGGCCTCCATAACACCTCAGCAGTGCCACAGGCTGATTGCCTCCATGCCACGCCGCATTGAAGCAGTCATTTCTGCAAAAGGATTCCCGACCAAGTATTGAGTGCATAACTGAACATAATTATTTGAAGGTTGACTTTTTTTGTATTAAAAACACTTTTCTTTTATTGGTCGGATGAAATATGCTAATTTTTTGAGATAGGAATTTTGGGTTTTCATGAGCTGTATGCCAAAATCATCAGTATTAAAACAATAAAAGACCTGAAATATTTCAGTTGGTGTGCAATGAATCTAAAATATATGAAAGTTTAATTTTTATCATTACATTATGGAAAATAATGAACTTTATCACAATATGCTAATTTTTTGAGAAGGACCTGTATGCATCGCGCGTCAAGGCGCAAGTTTACACACAACATATCTGACTCCATCGCTGTGCCCGTCAACGTTAAACAAACAGTCTACTGTGCAATGGTGTGGATTTTAACAACTTGTCAGTGCTCAAACGTGTGGAGATCGCTCCGTCATTCGTAACGCCTCCGAGTCTGAAGAAATCGGCTCTTTTTAATGCTCGCCTCGTGAACAATAAGGCAGTGATTTCATCTGATATTATCATTGAAAAAAAAACTGGACTTGGTCTGCTTAACAGAAACATGGCACAAACAGGGCGATGGACTTTTGTTTAACGAACTTACTCCATCTGGCTACGGTTTATTTGATGCCCCGCGACCATCCGGCAGGGGTGAGGGCATCGTTGTGCTATATAATCAAAGATTTACAATAAGTCCAGTAGTCATCCCCCATTTTAATTCTTTTGAATGTCTTGTTTTGAGTGTCTCTGCACCCATCACTACCGTTATAGCTACAGTCTACAAACCTCCTAAGACAACTGAACACTTTTTATCTGAATTTGCAGAACTGCTGTCTATGTTAGGCCTCAAGTTTGAGAGAACTCTTATCCTGGGGATTTTAACATCCACATTGACAAAAAAGACTCTGCAGGACTTTCGGACTTTCTGTCTTTACTGGAATGTTTTGATTTGAAGCAGCTTGTGGACTTCTCTACACATATCAAGGGTCACACCCTTGATCTCATCATGCAAATGGATCATTCCTGTCACAGTTCTCCTCCGCTGACTTAGGATTGTCTGATCACTTTGCTATCTTTTTTAATATGGAACTGTCACATCCTAACACTGTCTCATCCCGTACTGTAAATTACCGCAAATGGAAATTCATCGATCTACCTGACTTCTCTACCTGTATTGAGTCCTCATAAAGTGTTTTCTCTCCTTCTGACCCTCTGGAGGACAAAATCTCTCTGTTAAATACTGTTCTTATGTCTGGTTTGGAATCATTTGCACCTATGAAATCCCGGTCTGTGGCCTTTGTGCGTTCTGCTCCCTGGTATAATGACGAGCTGCGCTCTATGAAGGCAGCTTGTCGTAAGATGGAGCGAAGGTGGCGTCTTTCTGGCCTGAATGTGCATCACCAAGCTTGGAAAGACCATATACTTGAATATAAGGCAGAGATTGTTTCAGTCAGGTCTCAATATTTCTCTCAGATAATTGACAATAACCAAAATAACCCCAGACGACTGTTTCATACCATTAACAAACTTCTCAAAGGAAACAGCTCCTCTAGTGTACCTACCTCAGTTCATCTTTGTAATAGGTTTCTTGATCATTTCAGTTCAAAGATTGCCAATGCTCGCAAATGCATTACTTCTGTTTTGTCTGATTCGGCTTTTAGGATCACACATTTTTCTGGCTCCTATTTCTCAAATTTTTCCTCACATGATTTTGTTTCCCTTGGAAAGGAAGTTTCAAAATTGAAATCTACCACTTCCATAGTTGATCCCATACCTTGTGAATTGTTTAAATCATGTTTTGCTTCTTTATGCCCTGTTGTCCTGAGTATAGTAAATGACTCACTGCACATGGGTGTTGCGCCTGCTGCACTTAAAATTGCTGCTGTAACACCTATACCAAAAAAGACCAATGCAGACTGGGACAACCTCAATAATTTTCGTCCCATCTCAAACCCCCCCTTTCTTGCTAAATTGCTTGAGCGAACTGTGGCTTCTCAATTATACGCTCACCTCTCTGTCAATAATCTTTTTGAGCCCCTCCAATCTGGCTTCAGCAAACTACATAGCACAGAAACAGCATTAGTTAAGGTCACAAATGACTTGTTAATCACTGCGGACTCTGGCTGTCTTTCAATTCTGATTCTTCTCGATCTTCGCGCAGCTTTTGACACAGTGGATCATTTTCTTTTACTCAATCGTTTGGAAACTGTTTTTGGTGTTACTGACACTGGTTCAAGTCTTTTCTCTCAGATCAAAGGCAGTTTGTGTCCCTGGGTGGATGCAGATCCAATGTTGGGGCAGTGCAATTTGGAGTTCCCCAGGGATCTGTTTTGAGTCCCTTGCTTTTTAGTATGTACATTTTTCCCCTGGGTCAACTTCTCAGATCCTTGGGTCTTAAGTTCCATTTTTATGCAGACGACACCCAAATTTATATTCATTCAAAACCTGGCGATAATACGGCTGTTGGCTTTCTAGAACATTGTTTCTCTGAGATAAAAATATGGATGTCTCATAATTTTCTCTGTCTCAACAGCGACAAGACTGAGGTTATGCTCATCGGTTCACCCCAACAAATTCGTAAAGCTGATGCTGTAACCTTAATGGTGGATGGCTCTGCTTTGGAGTTTCAAACTAAATAAAAAAATTTGGGGGTGATATTTGATGCAAATTTAACATTTGATCCTCATGTCCAAAATATGGTCAAAACTTCATTTTTTTCATCTTAGAAACATTGCACGATTGCGCCCCATGTTATCTTTCTCGGTGGCTGAAAAACTGATCAATTCATTTGTCTTTTCTCGCATCGACTATTGTAACGCTCTGCTTGCTGGGGTTTCCCTAAACAAATTACAGTATGTCCAAAACTCAGCGGCCAGAATCCTGACAAGTTCCAGGACAAGTGAGCACATCACTCCCATCTTGGAGTCATTGCACTGGCTTCCAGTCAGGTTTCGCATCGATTTTAAAATTCTCATGCTCACCTACAAGGCCTTGCATGGTTTAGCGCCACAATATCTGTCCGAACTTTTAACTGCATACACCCCAAGACGCAATCTTCGTTCTTCTGATTCTGGCTTTTTAATTGTTCCTTCTACGCGTTTACGTTCTATGGGTGACCGGGCTTTTTCTTCTTTTGCTCCCAAACTCTGGAATGCTCTTCCCAATGAGATCAGACATGCTGACTCTTTTAGTGTTTTTAAATCTTCACTTAAAACTTATTTTTTTAGGCTTGCATACAAGTGATTATTATTAAAAATGTGTTTTGTTTTGCTTTTTTTTATAATGCATCTTTCTCTCTTAATTTTGGATAAAAGTAAACTGGAACTCTATGCACATGCACATGCATTTATCTAACTCAAATGTATGTTTATTGTATTTATATGTTTCTGTGAAGCGCTTTAAGATGTAACTTTTAAAGGCGCTATATAAAATAAAGTTTATTATTTATTATTATTATTATTATAGGTCAATCACAATATGTTTGTGAACTACAGCCTTTCCCTATCTGCTAGACTGTTGAACTGGGTGACAGTAGGCTTTTCACTTCATTCATCACCGTGCAGCCTATAAAATAGTCTTTATGGTGTGTAAACCTTGTTAGTGAAATTAAAAAAAGATAACGAGTCTGAGTCTCATGCACTAACATATCTTTTCTTTTACTTCCCAGGGATACTGAGTCACAGTGAGGAGATCCTACAATCCAAACATTGCAAGGAATTAATATCTCAATGTTGCTTCTAAGCAAGTTTTTTTTTTTTTTTTTTTTTTAAGTGTTACAGGAATGGAACACAAAAAAAAGAAAGAAAACTGAACATTGAAAATACATCAAATGATTTGTGACGTGTACATCAAATGTTTGTTGACACTTTTGTGTCTCTGGTGTGTCTTTTTTGTTTTAAAAATAAAAATAATAATAAAACTTGCAACAAAGAAACAAATTAAATTTAATTGTTGATTTTACACTCAATCTTGGGGTCAATACATTTTTAACATTCAACAGGGGACCAGGCACGTTAGAAATGTCTAAAAAATTTAAACCCAGGTTTCAGTTTAATGAACAAGAATCTGTCATTGCGCATGACAAGAATCATCAAATGTTTGTGGTCAATTCATCCTCTGCATCCAGTCTCAGGATCTGTAAACTCAACTGCATCTATAGTGACCAGTGTTTCACTGAACCAATTAAAGGTGCAATATGTAATATTGTCTGTCCGCTATAGAGGTCGCTAGAGGCCTATTCAAAACAAAAGAAAAGGCATAGAGACAGAGCGCATTTATGTTAATCTGAAAGCCACGCCCACCGGGGGGGAAAACAATCCAACCGTCTCCATTGAGTTTGTATTGCGTGAGGCTGCCTCCTTGTCTTTTCTGACTTATTACAAAAAACAGAACAATGTCTAAAAGCTGCTGTGTGACAAGGTGTACAGCTAACAAACTTAAAAAACCCAGAAATAAGTTTTTATAAGCTGTCGACCCCCAAAAACGAATGTTTAAGGACATAAAAGTGGATACAGGCAGTGAGACAGAGAGCAACGGGTCATATTACTATAAGAAATGCATTGGAGGGGAACGTAATCCCCAGCAGCTTTTAGACATTGTTCTGTTTTTTGTTATAAGCCAGAAAAGACAAGGAGGCAGCCTCACGCAATACAAAGTCAATGGAGACGGTTGGATTGTTTTCCCCCCCGGTGGGCGTGGTCTTCAGATTATGACGCGTGTCGCTCTGTCTCTATAGCTTGATGATGCCAAGTTTGAGCGCGGTATATTGGGACATGTGGACTTCACCTCAACAGCCGGTGGAAAAGAATTGGGAGAGGACTCGGGAAGAAGTTATGTTCATGGATGCGATTATTAATGTTACCGTAGTATGAAGCAGAGCAGGACCGAGTGTTGTGGGAGCTGAACGAGGCCACTGGAGCGATTGTGCAACACACACCTCACGAGCAGCGGAACTTTCGCCGGCACCGCTTCCGCTTTTCCGGTCATGAGTATGAGGTAACGCAGCTCTGTTTATCATATTTGAGTGTGTTGAAAATGATGTTATAACATTATTCTGTGCGTTCCCTCGGCGGCTGCTGTGAGACACTTGTTTGAGACACACTGCAGTAAGCTAGATCGATTTTAGAATATCATATTAAATGCTGGATGGCTTGTGTTGATAAATGGCATGCAATTAATTTTAAAACGTATTGTATGATGGAGAAAATGCTGTATTACTGTTATTAAAAATAAAGCTGCATCTGATTATGCTATGTTAGCTACTTAACAAAATAGTGTTTTTCTCTGAGGCATGGTAAAGCATGGTACTCACAAAAAACTCACTTCAAATGTGGTCACCCTAGGGCACTACACTGTGTTAATCCGGGCCTGATGCTATAGCTACACTATGTTCATGCAGGCCTCATGTATAAAACTTTCCATAGATAGTTTTATACTATACACATATATGCATAAAAGCCATATTTTGTGTAAACACAAAAGTTTTCAGATTTATAAAACCATGTGTAGTATGTCAGAACCAGTGCAAAATTCTCTTTATAAAACCCAGACAGTGGACGATTGTGCATAAATGCATCTTCACCCCCAGGGTGAAGTGTATTTTAAAATAAAATACAAAATACCTTAATTTTAAATGTATCAAAATAAACTACAAAATACAGCAGCCACAAAATGTATCAAAATAAAATACTGTATTTTTGTATTTTAAAAATACTACAAAATACTTTTACAAGGGAGCATGAAATTTCTTCACAAACCTTCCATCAATTGGCCTATTTGATCAATCCCTTCACCAATACACTGACTCAGTTCATGAAGAAAATAATGTTTCATAGTCATGCAATAAATCTGACATATGCAACCAGTTAAAGGCACAAATATGTAGGGTTTTTATATTAAAATATCCAAAAACCACTAGAACAATGTTATATATTTTGTTGACTAGTGTACTTACATTATCCCAAATGTTTCCAAGAATGTTTAAATCCAGAGAAATATGCAATTTTAACCAGAACATAGACCATGACATCAATGACATCATACCCGCGTTACCCTCGATTTCTGGTTTTATTTTATAGAAACCGCGGAAACACCAAAGACGCATTATATTCCTCATCTGTCTAATAGAATATATGTTTTATTAGACAGAGGATGAACTGTTTGGATTCATTCATCGACTGAAAACTAATCATATTATATAGCTTCTTGTTTAAATCTCGTTTTCTTGATTTACTGTGAGTACCATGTTTTACCATGACTAATATCGATCTAGTTTACTGGAGTGTGCAACATGTGTCTCATAGCAGATGCCTAGTGAACACACAGAGTAGCATTATAACAACTTTCAACACACAAATGTATCTAATATGATAAACAGCGCTGCTTTACCCAACATACGCTAGACCAAAAAAAGCGGAAGTGATGACGGCAGCATAATAAAAGTCCTGCTGGCATGTGTTGCGCTCGTCTCTCATTATCAATCTCTCCAGCAGTCTTGTTCAGCTCCAACATCACTCGCCCTGCTCTGCTTCATACTACAGTAACGTTAATAATCTCATCCATGAACATGATTTCTGCCCGAGTCCCATCCCTATTCTTTTCCACTGGCTGTAGACATGAAAACAACAAATCTCATGATTCTACAAAATCAAGGACTGAATAAGTGACCTCTAGCGGCTGGATTTAACAGATCAAATATTAACATATCCCTGTGATCACCCAGATGAAGGTTAGTTTTAAAGCAACCAACAGTTTAATTTTTAACAGTCTGCGAATGACTTATAATTGTATCCTAATTTAGTTACTTGATGCTTGGTAACGAAGGGCCTACTTTGCATCAGCAACACGGACTCAATGAGAAACAAGTCATTCATAAGAAGACACTGATGGCACCTGTATTCATAGCAACTAGTTTCTAACTAATTAATCAATTGATTGTTAATCATAAATATAGGGGGCTGCTGCCCGGTATAATAGTTTTCAAGAAAATTATGTAAATTAAACTATTTAGCCTAGGCTATTAAAACGAACATCAAAACTTAACATCTGTTCTGAACAAGTCTGGGGAAACCACTGAGTACGCACCAATCGGAGGCCGCATTTTTATAATATTATCATGTAGACTTCTTACAAAGTATTTTACAGTATTTTAAATATTCAAAAATACAAAACACTAAAGTATTTTGATACAAAATACAAAGCCATTTTCATCAACCCTATAAAATACGAATTACAAAATACTATTTTGTATTTGAAATACGTATTTGAAATACATGTATCATAAATACTGCCCATCCCTGTTCACCCTGTCTACTCCCCAAAATAACCATCTATGGAGCTTACAACGCCTAGTTTTATCATGCATAATGTCATCTGCTTATAATTTCCATGCATTTTCCCATCCAAGACATTAGGAAAATATGACTCGAAATGCTATTTCTGCCATCACATTACATTGCTAAAAATCATTCACTATCTTTGTCTTGTTTTAGAAAAAATCAATCAAAATTATATAAAATACTGTTCAGAGAAAGTTTTCAGAGAAGAATTATTCTCATTCTTTTCCACTGGCCAAATAAAGTAGCCTAGGCCTATTTTAATTGTTTACAAATCAAATTCATGCAATTTTGCCTATAAGATAAACATATATTTTAGGATGTTTATATATAATTGAAACAGATAGGCCTTATTTTTTTGTATTTTGAATTAGCCTATTAACTGACTCAGCGTGTCACTGAAAGGGTTTATCATTAGGCTACTGTCTGTCTGTGCACAACACCAACGGTGTTAGAATTGAAAAACAATTGTGAAAAGCATAAGTGCGTTGTATCTGGCTCAGCGCATCCACTACAAATATTTTTATTTTAAATTCATATAAAAATGTTTTAACTTCTGGATAATGATTTAATGTAATTTCAGTGCTTAAATGGCATATTTAATCTAAATGTGGAAATGGAAATGTTAAAATGGAAAACAGATTCTGTTTACTTCATTACTTCGCTCACTCCAGTAAAAGAGTGCTTGGTCTCTAGAGCATATGTACAGTGCACACATATATACCCTAAGTAAATTTTTTCCAAGCACAAATCCCGATATGTGCGTGGAAAATTGAAAACGTGTTTCAATGCCTTTTTTGTTCGCACGTGATGTTTATGAGTCCCCAGGAGTATTACATCACTTCAGTCTGATCATGTCAGATAATCTCTCCACAGTACTGTCGACAAAAGCAAAGGTGCAGCTACATATAGCAGAATGGTATGAAATGCACAACAACCACACTGGTAAACAGCCTGGCACCTCACTGGTGTGAAACTATGGCCTTCTTTTGTAGCTGCTAGACATCTACATTATTCATTATTACATTAAAGGTGAACTATCCCTTTAAATTATTACATCTACATTATTATTATCATTCTTTCCTAGCAACTTAGATTGCATTCAGTATATACATTTTATCATTTAATCTTAAGCCAAAGTTGAAAAAAAACTTTTTATAGGGAAAAATAAATAAATAAAAATTTGGTAATGCCTTAGTAGAGCTTAGTTGTGTGCCTCTGATTAATGAGCACTCATTGCTCAGGTGATGTTTCAGATTTGTTGAATTTTGATAATTAAATTCAAAGCCATACAAAGAAGAAAAAAAAACTCAACTGCATTTAATTTATATAATTTAAGGCCAACAACAGGATTATTGCTGGTGCTTTTAAGCACAGTTCATGAGTTCACATGTATATAAAAGTGAGGAGATGGAGTGGAGGAGGGATACTGATAAACACTCAGAAGAACAAAGGTAAGTCTGCTGTATTTATACCTCTTGTTATTGGTTGAGTTGATTAACTGAATGCTCTCCACCTGTGCTAATCAGGTTAATTATCTGAACCTGCTCCTCCCGAATCTTGTTAATGAAACATCATATATTTTTGTCCTCAATCAATAGCCGTAATTTATGATTTCTTGTAGTTTATATCTATATGTAAAGCCTTATGAATTTTAGGAGGAAGGGCATCAACATAATATAGTAAAAGTATAAAGCAAGCTCATTTGAAGCAATAAGCTCCTCCTCTGTGGTTCTTCACTGTCCACACACATGAAGATACCATAAAAGCGATCAGACATCCACATCAACAACTCAGGTAAAATATTTTATGCATCAATTAACATCTATACGTTTTTTATTATGATGCCTATTTATTTACACACTTTGATAAGCATTAATTAAAAATAACATTGGTCTACTGCCAAAATTTGAGGTTGGGGCCCCTACCTCACCAAACATACAAGTCAACCTAGCTATCCAAAATCTTTGTCTGCAATTTAATAATAATGACCTATTATTTTGCTATTGCTTTTGACCACTAGGTATCAGTATTTAGTCAGAGACCTACTATGGCTATAGCACTAGCAGATAATTTATTATGCAAATGTCAAAAATTCAAGAAGGTCCATATTCTAAAGCTCTAACTATGTGCTCTAACAATTACATAGTTCTTGTAATTGTTAACTATAGCATTTGTTACAATAAGGATACAATTAAGACCAGTTTTTTCTTTCTAGCGTTTGTTATGAAAAATAGCAACACAGTTTAGAAACTATAGCTACAACATGCCACAGCTGTAATATAAATCTTTAGTGAAAAATCTATTCCCTTAACAGATTATCTATTATAAATTCTACAACTAGTCAAAATTTGCCACAATAAATACAACAGAACATGATAAATTTTAGTAAATGCGGTCTTCATCAGCTTAGAAAGCTCTTTTCATCAGACATTTTAGTGGGTGGCTGCTTTAGATCAAGTTCGACTTTCTCCGTAGTGTTTTACTATTCTCAATAGATGAATAGAATAGAATTTACTATTCTCAATATTCTCAATGATTCTACGTTTCGGTGTGGGTGTTCAGAGTACCGGCAACATGACAAGTACCGGTGCACGAGAAGTGCCGGTATCGGCCGAGTACTGACTGTTACTACTAATAAAACCGATCTCTGGGGGCCCCCAAAAGTGTGTGGGCCCTTAGAATCGTCCTAACCCCCACACCCCCCCTTAGCGGCACCCCTGTTTATTATGGGTTTTTTCTTGTTCGCTGATTTTTCTAGCAAGATCTGGCAACCCGAATGAGAAAAGGCTTGTGCTTTCCCTGTGATTGACCATACATACAGAAGAGAGACACATCTCCCATGAAGGTTAAAAAACGTCATTAACAAGTTGTTCAGTTCGGTTCCGTACACACTGCATAGAATTTCTGTAAATGCGGTTGTTGAGTTAAAGGTGCTAAAAAGGATGTTTTGTTTTATACATTTTTGCAATATTACTTGAAACTGTCTTTACTAACTGATAAAAGACTATTTATTAGGTGCACTGAAAGTAATAATATTAATATACATCATCTGTGCACGAGGTAGGGCCTTAAAAACATCAGCCAATCGTTTACGCGATCATCGCGTAAACGATTGGCCCTCTGGCTTGTCAATCACTGCCATGACGTTCCTTGTGAGAGACGTGCGCGGCTGCGCGCTCCAGTAACTTTTCACACTCCACAGGCGCCGCATGCAATGTTTTTGTCTGGAGACAGGAGTAACAACTGCAGATTATGAGTTACCTGCGGTGAATCCAACATAATGAATCCACTAACACAACACAGCGAATGCCGGTGGTAAACACTCGTGTTCCAATACGAGTGTTTACGAGTTTTGGGAGGCGTTCCTTCGAAGGAGGGGGGTTGTTCTTACGCATGCGCTCATTTCAAAAACTCAGTAACAGTCTTTGGTTTCTCAGTCGACGAAAAGATCCTCTTTAGCACCTTTAAAATGGTTGTAGAATGCGGTTGTCACTACCTGTTTTTTACGGAACTGTGTGTGTACAGAACTCAATTAAGCACTAAAAGGTGAACTGACAACCGAATTTAGCTGCAGTGTGTGGCTAGTGACAAGAGATGCTCCATTTAATAATTACATGAGACAAGCCAAGAAGCACAGAGTAGACACTAAATAGGACTAAACTATGTACATAATAGCTTTTGCCTTTTGTTTCATAATACATTTTATTAATATAACACTTTTGCTGACATAAACAGGACAGGTGACGGGTACTTACTACACAATATATATAGACATAAAATATCCATTATCTTTTGACTTTTGTAATCAGTAATAGTTTTAGTGTCTGTAAGCTGTTTATTGTTATACTGTGGAACATAAAATTCCCTTTAAATGTTTAGTGATTTCTTTGGACAATATACAGTCATGCAAAATATTTGTGAACAATGTCAATTTTATCCTCTGATCTTTCCAAAGAGAGGAGAAACTCCAAAGGCATCCTTGTCAAAAATACTTTATATGTATCCATTTATCTCATAAAATCAAATGATTATGATATGAGAATATATTATAGTGACAACATTTTTAGCTTTGCAGTCCTTTTTTTTTTTTTTTTTTTACTTTATCACAGAGTATCAAAGTTTAACAAGACGAAAGGGGCATTAGCTAATGCTTTAAATATAAATACTGTACTGTACATGAAACACAGAAAAAACAACCTTAAGTGAGTTGTGAACTGCAGAATTTAAATGCTTAATTACAGGTGAAAACTTCAAAATGGAAACCAGCAAGATCATCTCAACTGACAAAGCTACAGTTGTCATCCAAATAAATCCACAGGTGACACAAAATACTGTTATGAGTGATGATGGACAGGAGGCCAGAGGAGCATATCATAATACGGCTCTCGCAGAATTTTTCACAGCACAACCAAAGGCACTGGGGGTAATTTTTGATGAATAATAATTATGTATGACCTGGGGAATATTTTTAGTTGGCCTATCTCATTTTCGTCTGTTATAGAATGAACGGAAAATAAAAAGCTGTCGTCGTATGTCCTTAAGTTATTAGTTGTGTGCTGTCTGATTGTCTTTATACTGTATATTGCATTAAACATTAATAGCTTCATTTTTTTTTTTAAATGTGTATTTGTGTATTCAAACATGAATGATATGTCATCATGCAAAAATATAAACACTTGACCCATATCTGCCCTCTCTAGACTGTGCAAATAATGATTGGAGTGGTGGTTTTCTTATTTGGCATCCTACGCAGCATCAATGACATTCACTATTACCGAGATGTTTCTGTCATTAGTGGAATAACCTACTGGGGATCCCTTGTTGTAAGTTTCATTTAATGGGTTTGCTCTATTGCCTCTCATTTTAATTTCCAGAATGAACTGTGAAATGTTTTTCTTTCTTAGTACATCATTGCTGGATCTCTGTCTGTTGCTGCGCACAATAAACTTCACCTGTGTGTGGTATGTGAAAACTCTTCTTTTGTTGAATTTTGTGTGTGTGTATATATATATATATATATATATATATATATATATATATATATATAATACACACACACAGTGGGTTCAGAAAGTATTCAGACCCCCTTAAATTTTTTACTCTTTGTTATATTGCAGCCATTTGCTAAAATCATTTAAGTTCTTTTTTTCCTCATTAATGTACACACAGCACCCCATATTGACAGAAAAACACAGAATTGTTGACATTTTTGCAGATTTATTAAAAAAGAAAAACTGAAATATCACATGGTCCTAAGTATTCAGACCCTTTGCTCAGTATTTAGTAGAATCACCCTTTTGATCTAATACAGCCATGAGTCTTTTTGGGAAAGATGCAACAAGTTTTTCACACCTGGATTTGGGGATCCTCTGCCATTCCTCCTTGCAAATCCTCTCCAGTTCTGTCAGGTTGGATGGTAAACGTTGGTGGACAGCCATTTTTAGGACTCTCCAGATATATATATATTATAATATACTTTATAGCCTTTTATTCACATATAAACATTGATCAGTGAACAAAAACAGGTGTAATTGTTTACATTATTAAACCAATACAAGCCATAGCCACAGATGTCGGTATCAGCAAAGTATTTAAATGGTAGGAAAAAAGGATCAAGAAAACCTAATTAGAAGTTGCTTAAGGTACACAACTGACCTTGCCTAACTCATCTAATATTCAACAGTTATAAATTTTAATAACTTTTTCTTCCTGTAGGTAAAAGCCTCTCTTGTAATGAATGTGATCAGTGGCATGACTGCAGTGACCGCCATTGTTCTGATGTCCATAGAGTTAAAACTCGTTTCCAGTGAAGTTTGCTACAATTACAATTATAATTGTTTCCTTTTTAAGGTACTATATGTACAAAACTATATCAATGTGATTACGTTTTTGTTTGTTTGTTTGTTTTTTACATTTTTAGGTTTTAATTGCTGTTTTATTTGAATACAAATTACAATGTTATCATTTACTAACTGAAACGTCTCGGTTACGTATGTAACCCTCGTTCCCTGAAGGAGGGAACGGAGACGTACGTCAGTAGTGACTGACGAATTGGGATATCGCTAGAGAGCCCTATCAGCTTCGAGTGAACTAAAACAAGCCAATGGAATTGGCGTGCGATATTTGCATAATGCGCACAGCCCCCGACAGGTGTATATAAATAGGAAGCAGATGCAATCGCACTCTGTTTTTCGCTGAGGAGACAACTGGTGTCCGCGCAGCAGCGAGGGTACAGAAACTGTGGCGATGGGACGTACGTCTCCGTTCCCTCCTTCAGGGAACAAGGGTTACATAAGTAACCGAGACGTTCCCTTTCAGTCGGTCACGTTCGACGTACGTCAGTAGTGACCGACGAATTGGGATCCCAACTAAAGCGCCACAGTTACGAAACCCCTTCCAGTGCCCAGCGCAAGCTCGGCCGCCCATGGCACTAGCTGGGACGGTGAAGGGGGCGAGCTTACGCCGAGAGAGTCTACTGCTGTTCCACAACTACCCACTAAGTAAACTAGACTACACTGGGAAAGCGAACCCGTAGGGGACGCTGCGGAGGCCACTACCTACCCACGGGGGAGGAATTTACGTGGAGAGTACACATATGGACTGGCCCGAGGGGCAGTACGCATATGGAAGTCCCTGGGATGGCTCCACCTGGGTAGGGGGAGACTCATCTGACAGGTGACAGCAGAGCTGGCTCTGCTAAGGGAAAGACACGGACTCGCCCGTAGGGAGTTTTAAACCGTGGAAGATTACACATATGGGACCGCTCACGTAGAGGAGTCACGACATATGGACCCCAGCCAACAGACAGCGTCAGCGACGGATGTAGGCCTGGCATCAGACACTCCGCAATGTCCGAGCCGAAGGGGGGAGGCGGAGGAACTCGACAGGGTTCGCCAAGCGGGGAACACGACTGGAGTCAAAAGTATGCACGCATCCGGCCCAGGGGGGGGGGGAATGGCATTGCAAGCTGACACTTAGAGCGGGTTCAACACATCTACCGGCTAGTGGAAGCGAGTACACGGGAAGATACCGGCTCTACACGTAGGCTATAGAATCTAGCGAACGTGTTAGGTGTCGCCCAGCCCGCAGCTCTACAGATATCTGTCAGCGAGGCACCATGAGCCAACGCCCAGGAAGAGGCCACTCCTCTGGTGGAGTGGGCTCTCAACCCAAGCGGGCAAGGCACGCCCTGGGAATCATACGCCAAGGCGATGGCATTCACTATCCAGTGGGCCATCCTCTGCTTGGAGACAGCCTTTCCCTTCTGCTGGCCTCCGTAACAGACAAAGAGCTGATCTGAGGTCCTGAAGCTTTGCGTTCTGTCCATGTACACACGCAGAGCGCGGACGGGACAGAGCAAAGCTAGGGCTGGGTCTGCCTCCTCCAAAGGCAGCGCTTGCAGGTTCACTACCTGATCTCTGAAGGGAGTGGTAGGAACCTTGGGCACATATCCGGGCCGGGGTCTCAGGATGACGTGAGAGTCACCGGGCCCGAACTCTAGGCACGATTCGTCGACCAAAAATGCGTGCAGATCCCCTACCCTCTTCAGAGAAGCCAATGCAACCAGGAGGACGGTCTTGAGAGACAGTGCTTTTAACTCGACTGATTGCAAAGGTTCGAAGGGCTGACCCCGGAGAGATGTATCAGATCCCAACAGGGTATGGAGGAAGGGCGCGGAGGATTTAGTCTCTCAGAACCTCCGCATCCCGTCCAGGGACCACACGTGGAGGTTCCACAGGTCGGGACTCGGGTGCCATAGGGTGCCCCATCTCTGAGTCAGGAGGTCCTTCCTCAGAGGAATCGGCCAGGGAGGGGCTGTCGCGAGGAGCATGAGGTCCGAGAACCAGGTCCGAGTGGGCCAGTACGGCGCCACTAACAAGACCTGCTCCCCGTCCTCCCTGACCTTGCACAGGAGTTGTGCGAGAAGGCTCACTGGGGGAAACGCATATTTGCGCAAACCCTGGGGCCAGCTGTGTGCCAGGGCATCCGTGCCGAGCGTGCCGCCGGTCAGGGAATAGAACCACTGGCAGTGGGCAGTTTCTGGGGAGGCAAACAGGTCTACCTGGGCCTCGCCAAAATGCTGCCAAATCAGCTGGGCCGCCTGGGGGTGGAGCCGCCACTCGCCCGCAAGTGGAGGCTGCCGTGAGAGCTCGTCGGCTGCACGGTTGAGCACACCTGGGACATGAGTGGCCCGAAGGGACCTCAGATACTTCTGACTCCACAGCAAGAGATGGCGGGCGAGTTGCGACATGCGACGGGAGCGTAGACCACCTTGACGGTTGATGTACGCAACGGCCGCAGTGCTGTCCGAGCGGACCAGTACGTGCTTGTCTGACAGCAGCTCCTTGAAGCGGCCCAGTGCAAGACGTACTGCTAGCAACTCGAGGCAATTGATATGCCAATGCAGTTGAGGCCCCGTCCACAGACCCGACGCTGCATGCCCGTTGTACGTGGCCCCCCATCCGGTGGCGGAGGCATCTGTGGAGACCACAGCGTGCCTGGACACCTGTTCCAGGGGCACTCCCGCCCGCAGGAACGAGGGGTCCGACCACCGGATGAGGGTGCGACGGCAGCTCGGTGTCACGGGGACACGGAGCGTACCGCGCTGCCACGCCCATCTCGGGACCCGGCCGCGAAGCCAGTGTTGAAGCGGCCACATATGGAGCACTCCGAGCGGCGTTACCGCGGCTGCAGATGCCATATGCCCCAGGAGCCTCTGAAACAGTTTCAGTGGGGGCCGCTGTCCTGCGCTTGAGCGTGCTCAGGCAGGTCAACACCGACTGGACGCGTTCCTCGGTGAGGCGCGCAGTCCAGGAGACCGAGTCTAGCTTCGTGAAGACGCGGGGCGACAGGGCCAGCCCGAAGGGTAGGACTTTGTACTGATATGCTCGACCCTCGAACGCAAACCGTAGGAAGGGTCTGTGGCGAGGCAGAATCGAGACATGAAAGTACGCGTCCTTCAGGTCGATCGCTGCAAACCAATCCTGGGGGACGGATGCATTCGAAAATGCGCTTCTGCGTGAGCATCTTGAACGGCAACTTGTGAAGGTACCAGTTCAAGACGAGCAGATCAAGGATTGGCTGTAACCCACCGCCCTTTTTCGGTACAATGAAGTAGGGGCTGTAAAACCCCGACCTCATCTCGGCTGGAGGGACCGGCTCGATTGCATCCTTCGCCAGGAGGACAGCAATCTTCGCCCGGAGAACAGGTGCATTGTCCAACGACACCTGAGTGAAGTGGACACCCCTGAAAACCGGGGGACGCCGGGCGAACTGAATCGCATAGCCGAGTCTGATGGTGCGAATGAGCCAGCGGGACGGGCTGGGAAGCGCAGTCCACGCTTCCAGACAAAGAGCCAACAGGACCAAAGGCACCACAGACGCACCGGGGGTGGGGCAGCGAGGCAGAGTACGGGGACCCGACTCGGACGGCATGGGAGCGGCCCGGAGTGTGGTCGGACTCTGGGAGGCAGCAGTGTGTATGGGAGACGGCGCACGGGGCGCGGCCTGCACCATCACACTGCCACCTGCTGGCGAAGTAAGAGGGGGCTGTGAGTGGCAAGGCTTTTGAGGGGCGTCGCACACTGACAGGCGCGCCCTCTTGTGACCTGGAGGTTGGGGAAACTGCTCTTTTTGTGAAAAAGTGGGTACCGCTGGTCTCCGGAGAGCCAACGGCGGTGGACAGACAACATTCACAAATTCCCCCCGGCCCTCCTCCAGGGGTGGAAGAGAAGATGGAACTCTCTCCCGAAGAGCTGGATCCTTCCCCTCCAGGTTGCCCGTCTCAGGATCGTGACTTCCTCGATCGCTTACCACCTGGCTTGGCTGAGATGGGCTGGGCGCCACGACCGCGACCGGCACTCTGCTGTTTGGCGGGTGTAGGCTGCTGCTTCGCCGGTTTAGCAGAGGCGGAGGACAGCGCAGGCGGGCGCCCTTGGCGACAAGCGGGCTGAGGCTGAGCCGCCGGCGGCAGGGTGGAGGCAGCAGCGGACCGCCGGGGCATGACATGTTTAGTAGCCTCAGCCTGCTTCTGTGCGGCGGAGAACTGTTGGGCGAAGCTATCCACTGCGTCGCCGAAAAAGCCGACCGGGAACACGGGGGAGTCCAGGAACCAATGTTTATCAGTTTCCCTCATGTCCGCCAGGGTCAGCCAGAGGTGGCGCTGCTGGACTACGAGCGTAGACATCGCATGACCAACAGAACATGCTGTCACCTTCGTCGCTCGGAGGGCGAGGTCGGTGGCAGCGCGCAGCTCCCCCAGCAGCTGTTGGTCAAGCCCTCCCTGGGGCATTTCCGATAGCGCTTTTGCTTGGTACACCTGCAAAAGGGCTATGGCATGCAGGGCGGAGGCAGCTTGTCCACAGGCTCTGTAAGCTTTCTCCGTCAGTCCTGAGGAGAATTTACAGGCCTGGGACGGGAGACGCGGTTCACCGCGCCAGCCGGTGGCTGTTGGACACAGCTGCATCGCAACGGACCGCTCAACTGGGGGAATCCGATCGTATCCCCTAGCCTCTCCGCCATCCAGGGAGGTGAAGGCGGACGAGGGACCAGTTCTAGCACGAGCGCTATACGGCGTTCGCCAGAATCTGGTCACCTCGTCGTGCACCTCCGGGAAGAATGGCATCGGGGCGGGGCGCTGGGGTTGACCAGCGCGACCGGCCCCGAGGTACCAATCATCGAGCCGAGAGGCCCCGGGACAGGGTGGAGGGTTCCACATGAGCCCGACACTCTCGGTCGCCCGGGAAAGCACAGCCATCAACTCGGGATCGGCCTCGGGCGGCGCTACCGTCCCGGAGGGCGGCAACGGAGCCGAGTCTTCATCTCCCGAGGAATCGGGCTCACCTTCCGATGCTGAGATCGACATCTGATCCACAGCAGGCGCACCAAAGGTAACGGCTGGACAGTCCGTAGAGGGCCCAGCGGAAACCGATGGCGGCACGACGGGTTGCAGTGCTGCTGAGGCGGCAGGGGCCCGAGGAGCGGAGCGGAGCTCGGCGGGGAAGCCCTGACGGTGATCCTCAGGTCACCCTGCCTACACACCGTCGAACTGTCATTCTGGCCGGAGCCGGAAAAAAACGGCCGAATGGGGCATAGGGGAGGGGACCCCCACTGCCTGAGACTTCAGGAACGAGAGTCTAGACCTCAGCACTGCGATAGTCATGTTCCCGCAATGGGAACATGAGCTATCCACAAAAGCTGCTTCAGCGTGCTGAACGCCCAAACACGTGATGCAGCGATTGTGCCCATCAGCAGGGACCAGGGAACGACCGCACCCAGTAACGCACAGACGAAATGACATCTTTGTAAAGACGCAGGGTTCGTCTGTGAAGCTCTTTCAGAAGGGGAATTACAGCTCTCTCGTGCTGAAGCACGCAGGGAGTGTCACGATGTGTTCGGGTACACCACTCCCCGAACACAACGCAGGAACCGGCCCAAATCGCAACCGCTCTTTCTGTAGCGCGCTTAACGGGCAGACGGTTGCTGTGAAAACAGCAGTTTAGAGCTCAATGCTCAGGCTCCTGGAGAAACTCGCGACCTCGCTGCTGTGCTGTAACGCCAACAGAAAGTGCTGCACCACTTCAAAGGCTGAAGAACACTCTGACTTCAAACAGTCTTGAAAGCTGAAGAGACCAACCGGTTGGTTCCGAAGCGAAAGACTGAGTGCGATTGCATCTGCTTCCTATTTATATACACCTGTCGGGGGCGGTGCGCATTATGCAAATATCGCACGCCAATTTCATTGGCTTGTTTTAGTTCACTCGAAGCTGATTGGGCTCTCTAGCGATATCCCAATTCGTAGGTCACTACTGACGTACGTCGAACGTGACCGACTGAAAGGGAACCATTTTTTTACTAATAAAGATTGTGCTGGTCTTTTTTTTTCTTCAAAACAATGCAAAAGTCACCATAAAAGTAATATAAAAATGGCAAAGTAGTCCATGCGACTTATGTGCTATTTTTGAAAGCCATATGATGCCTCCTTATGTATGTCCTTATATATGTTCTGTTTAGTTCATTTTCATGTCTGCATTAGTTCTAATTAGTTGCCATGGTGTTAGTTAATCTTCATCCAGCTGTTCCTGTTTAGTTCCCTCATTTACCATGTGCATTTATACTCCCTTTTCTGTTCAGTCCTTTGTCGGTTATTGTGAACGTAATCATTCTTGCTATGATATTAAAGACACTCATCTTCACTCATGTATTTCACTCATCTTCTTCATTGTGCACTTTTTACAGCCACACAACATTACAATAGTATAATGCAATATAATATAACTTTTGGAAACTCACTTAAAATAATTTATAGGATATTATTTGTAAATCTACATTCATATGATCATGTTGAATATTTTATATTGAATTGTATTATTTTACAACTTATACAGACACATAATCTGGGGATCACTGGAATATTGCTGGTGTTCTCCATCCTTCAGTTCATCATCTCCATCTGTATCTCAGGATTTGCCAGAAAAGCCACCAGCAACACCGACTCTACAGTGGTCAGTGTGGAACTAAACCAGGTAAATATAATAATGTAATTGTTAAATCAATTTAATACAACAACCAAGTTATTTTTATTTAGATTTAACAAGCCACAATCACAAAGGTAAAGCTAACAGAATGGGAAGGGAATATGAAGCAACCAGAATGTTTCATAGTAAACTGCCTTTAACTTTAGTGGTCTGAAACTATAGTTCTACAATAGTCTAAACTGTACAATTTTCAATAAGTCTTGTATTGTTGAAATGTAGTTATGCCACAGTACATAACTCATTTACTAATTACAAATTTTTTAGTTTATAATTAAATAAAAAAAAAAAATTATACTGATTATACTGTATGAAAACAATATAGGAACATTACAGTATGTCAATCACATGCTTCATTGTAAACTACAGCCTTTTCCCTACTGCTAGACTGTTGAATTAGTTGACAGGGCTTTTGACTTATTCATCAAAGTAGAGCCAAAAATAGCTTTTATGGTGTGTTGATCTTGTTTGTCTCTTCTGCACTAACATATCTTGTTGTTACTTCCCAGGGATACTGAGTCACAGTAAGAAGATCCTACATCTAAAGGTTGCAGTTTGCAAGGAATTAATATCTCATATTATTGCTTCTGATTACTCAAGCATGTTTTTTTTTCTCTACACTGTAAAAAAATCAAGTTGAGCTAACTTAATAAAATAAGGCAACTTATCGCATTCAACTTTTTAAGTTAACTCAGCTAATTTCCCATGAAAGTCCCCATGAACTGGAAGTTGCAAACGACTTTTCTCCAGTGTTGTGACATATTTCCAAGTGAAACGGAATATTGAATAGAGAGCAGTAGAGGTTTGAATAGAGGTTTCCGGTTTTATTTTGTAGAAACCATGGAAACACCAAAGACGCATTAAAATATTACACATTTTAATAGACAAGGGAACAACTGTTTTGATATATTTATAGACAGAAAACAAATGGTTGTTATACTGCTCAACACATTTAGTCTTATTGTTTAAATCAATTTTCTTGATTTTTTTTTGTGAGTACCATGCTTTATCATGCCTTAGAGAAAAACACTATTTTGTCAAGTAGCTAACATAGCATAATCAGATGCAGCTTTATTTTTATTAACAGTAATACAGCATTTTCTCCATCATACAATGTGTTTTAAAATTAATTGCATGCCATTTATCAACACAAGACATCCAATATTTAATAATATTCTAAAATCGATCTATCTTACTGCAGTGTGCAACAAGTGTCTCATAGCAGCCGCTGAGCGAGCGCACAGAGTAACGTTATAACATGTTCAACACTCTCAAATGTATCTAATATGATAAACAGAGCTGTGTTACCTCATACTATGACCAGACAAGCAGAAGCGGCGCCGGCGAATGTGACATAATAAAAGTTCCGCTGCTTGTGAGGCCTGTGTTGCGCAATCACTCCAGCGGCCTCATTCAGCTCCCACAACACTCGGTCCTGCTCTGCTTCATACTACAGTAACATTAATAATCGCATCCATGAACATGAGTTCTTCCCAACTCCAATCCCTATTCTTTTGCACCGTCCGTTGAGATGGAGACCACATGTCCCAAGATTCCGCTCTAAAACTTGGTGTCATCAAGCTACGCCTTTGTTTTGAATAGGCTTCTAGCGACCTCTAGCAGACAAAATTATTACATATTGTACCTTTTAATGACAAAACTTAGGAGATCAGAGGGATAAATCCATCCAACATACACAACTTGGCATAAATGAGAACTGGGGCCCGTTTTAATAAGGAGGTTCAACCAACTCTGAGTTAAAACTTGAACTCTGAGTTGACTTACCCTGAAATGGGAAACTCTAAGTTTTCAGTTTCAGAACAGTTGAATTGAGTTAGTTCAATCGACTCTGAGTAGGTTGACTCGGAGTTAAGCACGTGCACCACGACTATGAAAAGCCATCATCAATGGAGCTCCGATATTACGATTCACCATGGCAACAACAAGTAACAAAATGACGTCCGCATACTTCTGAGTCAATCCAAGTTTAATTCTTATCACTGTTATAATATCAAAGATGAAAACTGGCAGAACGGTAAGTTATTGAACTAATATTAATTTTCATGGTATTCCACATGCAAAAAAGGAAGAAAAAAATAATAATTTAAGTATATTTTTTATTTATTTTGCAATTTGTTCCATTTACCATGTAGGCCAAGTAGCAGTTCTTTGCAATAAGTGTAAATAGTAATTAGATGCTATTTATATTTTATACTGGCAGATAGGCTACATACTTTTTGCACCACAGTATTGTTGTAGGGCTACATTACACTCTGTTATTATTGCATCCTATTAAACTACTTAAACACTCATTAGGCCATTTACTTCCACTTTTTCTTCATTTTTATTGAAAATAAATGCTTTTCTGATGTGATAAGGGAGAAGAGCGAGCTTGGCGAAAGGCAGATTCGAACTCGATTAATCGTGTCACAAGTTATGCGCACTCAACTGCTCATTAATCACATGGGTTGTTTTTAACGTTGTGTGATATTGGTGGGCAGGGCTACTGTAAATTTGCACTTAGTAATAGACACTCCGAATAATCTTGTTTTCCGTTTGCATTAAGATTATTTGTATTACCACACTGGCAGATACTGAAATTTTACTATAAGTAAAATTCACTTAATTTAGATCCCCCCAGGAAACATGACTAAATATCTTAAATAATTTTCTTATATAGAAAATCCATCTTGATTTAAGAACTTTTAGATATTTGTACTTGAAATAGGACAAAAAAATACTCAGTAAGAAAAGAAATTTTGCAGCGTGAATGAATGAATGAACTATTTAAACATCACTTGCACTTTAATAAGGGGGAGGAGACCGAAAGAAACTCTGGGTTTACCGAAGAAAACCTGCTCCTGGGTAGAGACCTGCACTCCCGCGGGAGTACCGCGGGACCCGCGGGACCCAGCACAACCGAGTGCGGCGCGGGACAGTATTTGATGGGTGAATGCGGATGCGGGCGGCATGAAAATAAAATTATTTGCGGGACTCCCGCAAAGTGGAAATATCTAACAAAATAAAATAACTAGAAACAAATAAACCTTTATTTATAATAAAATAAAATAAAAAACGATTTACAGGCGCAGAGTCGGAAGCTAACTCTCGCGTGGTTCATAGGCGTGAAACAGCCAAGCCTACCACACAGAGGCAAAATGTCTGTACCGCATGACTCCGGTGAATCGCTTAGTCCTACAGATATTAGTAAGTTATTAAAGAAAGGAACATGCAAAACTACAAAACCAAGCAAAGGAAAATCTGATATTTGGAAATGTTTTTTCAGTAGTATGCGACAGCGATAGCCTGACTTCGTCATACTCATATTCTAGGCAGAATGTGAGTCTGATACTGCTCCATTGCACTTGAATTATGGGGCGTGTCTTAACAGAACCAGTAAAAACAAAAAACTCTGCACTCAATTGGATAGACCTACAACCAATCAGAGCAACGCAGTAAGTGACGTATGTTGAACTTGTACTTAAACTTCTGCCGAATCCCGTTGGAAGGACGGCAAACACATCTTTCCCATCGACAAATGCCTTGATTGCGGTTCTTTGTTCGTCTTTTAAAATTAATGCGCAGTCGATTTCTTTTATTAGAGACGTGATAGCAGAATCTAAACATCTTACTTCTCCAGCTGCAGTCATCGTTGGTGACAACCAATTCAACCCAAGCGCTCTTTGATGACGTGGGTGGTTACGTAACCGCAGATAGCCTGTCCATCATCGATTAAAGCCCGCCCTGGCAATTTGATTGGCTCGGCCTTCTGGGAGCCGAGCATAATTACTCCACAATGGATCGAGTCCAGACCGAACTTCCCGTCCAAAAAATGTTGTGGGCGGGGTTCGGGCTGGCACCCAGGCTACGACAGCGATGGAAAGCACCTTCCTTTTGCGAGCTGTGACAAATGCAGCAAATACAGCGGGCACAAGTCTGGAACTTCAGGTCTGAAGCGTCATGTGTGCACCGTTTTGAAAGGCCAAACATCCCTGACATTTACAGCAAGTCAGTCGAAAGTGTCAAGTGCACTAAAAATATAACAACAGAAAAATGTGTTGACTTTGTTTGTGCCGACATAAGACCTTATGACACCGTCTCTGGCCAGGGTTTCAGGGTTTACATATGCAATGTATTTTTATTTTATTTTTTTAAAACAATACTTAGGCCTATACATTTTGCGGGCGGGACGAAACTTGATTGTTTGCGGGCGGGAGCGGGAGAAAATAATATTAATATATATTTTTGCGGGAGCGGGCGGGAGCGGGATGAAAAAATCCGTCCCGCGCAGGTCTCTACTCCTGGGGCCCGTTTCACTCTGAGTTTTCTGTTTCAGAACAGTTGAATTGAGTTAGTTCAGTCGACTCTAAGTAGGTTGACTCTGAGTTAAGCGCGTGCACCACGACTATGAAAAGCCATCATCAATGGAGCTCCGATATTACGATTCACCACGGCAACAGCACGTGACAAAATGACGTCCGCATACTTCTGGATCAATGCAAGTTTAATTCTTATCACTGTTATAATATCAAAGGTGAAAACTGGTAGAACGGTAAGTTATTGAACTAATATTCATTTTCATGGTATCCCACATTCCACAAAAAGAAGGAGAAAATAATAATTTAACAGGATGCAATAATAAAAGTGTAAATTATTTTATAATTATTAAACACTCGTTAGGCAATTTACTTCCACTTTTAGAACATTTTCTTCATTTTCATTGAAATTAAATGCCTTTCTGATGTGATATGTGATGGGAAAAAGGAGAATAGCAGGCTTGGCAGAAGGCGGATTTGAACCCAGTCAATTGCACCACAAATTAATTCTCCGCACACAACTGCCTACACCACTGCAGTGTCAGGAACGTGTGCAAATTTTAACCTGGTCTGACATTGGTGGGCGGAGCTACTGTAAATTTGTACTTAAGAAAAGCATTTTTGCAGTGTGAATGAATGAATGAACTATTTAAACATCACTTGCACTTTAAAAAGGGGGAGGAGACCGAAGGAAACTCTGGGTTTACCGAAGAAAACCTGCTCCTGACCAGGTTCGGTTCACAGAGTAAGTTACCATGGTAACTGACTCTGAGTATAAGTTACCTCTCTTTCAGAAACAGGGTTGACTTAACCTGCTTTCTCGGGTTTGACATACCTCCCATTCTGAAACATAAAACCCAGAGTTTCCCTTATTTCAGGGTTAACATACTCAGAGTTTTCACTTAACCTCCTTTCTGAAATGGGCCCCTGACCAGGTTAGATTCACAGAGTATGTTACCATGGTAACTGACTCTGAGTAGAAGTTACCTCTCTTTCAGAAACAGGCTTGACTTGCCCTGATTTCTCGACAGTATTCAGCATCCCTCAGCCACCCCGACTCCTCACTCTTGGCTCTTCCTAACACAGCCAGGAATACGGGGGGACTACTTGGGGTTCGGGCCAAATACAGAGCTCGGAGCCCTCTCCTCGGACAGCACGCCAAATACGCATACCATTTATTCAATCTGACTTATTCGTAAGTGTGAACTCATGAAAGCTAGCAGAATGTAAAGGAAATATAAAGCAACCTGTTATGACCCATTTGTTGTGTTTGTGGGTTTTTTTTTTCTTCTCTTTTTTGTAGGTCTGATGGGTGTGATTGGGGTGTGACTCGAGCGCACATGAAAATTGTCATGGCGCCTTATTTAAACGTATGGTTGATAGTCGGGCCGCTGCTAAAGATGCCACTTAGGCAGTTTGCCTATAAGTACGCTTCAGTGTTTGGGATTTTGTTTCTTTTTAGCATTCATCCTTTTGTACTGACAACTCCGTATGTTTATCTATGCATTTATTTGGAATTAGGTTACTGTGAGCACTTTGGGTCACATTGCTATGGAAACCAGCCCCACTATCTCACAAACACAGACGCACACACCGCCCAAACACATCTCACATACACTCTTTGTGTAATTATTCAAGAGGAGAGTAGAGTGGTAAAATCAGAAGCCTGCAGTGTTGCCAAGCTCATAAACATAATGGGTATCAGACAGGAAATATTCAGTCAGCCGCATTTGTAGTAAAACACAACCATTTACAAGGTCAAAGGTCATCTTAGAAGGGACAAAGGTGAAAAAAGACACCTGACCTTCTATTAATTACTACATCATTAACTTTAGAATCTACGATTGTATTATATAATATATATAATCATATAATATATAATCACGACGATTGACTAACATTACAGACATTTTGATTGTGTTGTCATATTAATTTCTTGATGTAATAAATTATTTTTTGAGCTCTTTCTGTCTCTCCTAAATGTCAGATCTTTGAGCATGATTATCCTCAGAAAACTTTGACAGATAGAACCTGCTTTTTTGCTTCTTTTTGAGTCAGACATGACAGAAAAGCTAAATTTCAACTCTGCCTGTAGGTTTGATTTGCTAATTTCAAACCAGTTCTTCAGTTCAGTAACCCATCTGGACAGTCTAATTTCCTCATTTGGTTAGCTAAAGTTCGATTCAGTTCAATTCTGTGAACAGGTTTAAGCAGTTACCCACTTAAAAGAATGATTTGTTCAAGAATCGAATATTGCTGTTGTAAATTACAGCCTTTCTCTTAGGCCCTTCTTCTAGAGTTTATCTTATTTCTTCTTACAGCCTATAAAATATGATGTTTATGTTCTGTGGTTCTTGTTACCACAATTAAAACTGATAGTGAGTCAGAGTATCATGGGAACCAGAGATTCTAACGGCAGCTGCAGTGACGCAGTGATTTTATCTTTCAGCGTTTGGCTCTTTTATTTAGAAAGCAGAACATATTCCAAACATAGTCTGCCATTTTGCGTGTTGCACTTTAATAGGATAATAGGAGTGAACACACGCACACACACGCAGGTTTTATGGGGAGTTTTCCATAATGATTTTGTTACTGTACAAATATATATCCTATCTCCTAACTGTAACCCTACCATAAACCTACCCATTACAGAAAACTTTCTGCATTTTTACATTTCAAAAAACATCACTAAGTATGATTTATAAGCTCTTTTGGAGCCAAAAATACAGACAAGGATTTCGGATATTGCCATCTTTGTGGGGACATTTTGTCCCTATAATATCCTCTAATCCATACCCTAACCTGAAAAGAAAACATTATGCATTTTTACAAAAACAAACAAACAAAAAAAAAAACTTTATTTACTTTATTTTATACACTTTGTATTGAAAATCAAATAACTTGATTGCTGACATGAAGACATGTAATTTTATGTCTTCTTGTGTGTTTTATTAAGTTACTGTCAGTTACTGCAGTACTGCTGTCTGCTATGTCAGATAAAGCAATTGACAAGAGCAAAGGTACAGCTAGTATGCAAAGGAAATATAAAGCAACCTCAATGGTAAACTGCCTTGCACCACACTGTGTGAAACTATCAGCTGTAGTTGTCTGATATTGACATTATTAATTTTTACATTACATTATTACATCTGCATTATTATTATTATTATTATTGTTGTTATTATTATTATTATTTTCAAAACAATTCAAATTGCATTCAGGGTATGCTTTTTATCAGCTAAACCGAACCTTAGTTTTGAAGTGAAAAACATTATGTGTTATTATATATATATTGTATTTCCAGAGTATGCTCCAGTGTCCCTTTCATTAATGTTACATTCATCGCTCATAGGTGATATTTCAGATTTGTTGAGTTTTGATAATTAAATTCACAGCCATACAAAGATACAAAAAATGCTAAAATTTGAATTTTAGGAAGGGCATCAACATAAAGCGAGCTCAAATAAAGGAAGCTCCTCCTCAGCAGTGTTCTCAGTCCACACACACACACACACACACACATAAAGATACACCATAAGAGCAATTATCATCAACTTATTTCATTTCAGGTAAAGTATTTTATGCATCAGTTAATATCTATACGTTTTTTTGTTGTTGTTGTTGTTTAAGTGCTTGTATGTATATACATACTTTGATATACATCAATTAAAATGATAATTATCATCTTTTGACTTTTGTGATTTTTCACATCACCGATAGTTTTAGTGTAAGTTGTTGCTCATCTGTTGTTATACTTTGGCACATAAAATTTAAATGTTTCCATTTTTTCATGTTTTGTGATTTGTTTGGACATTAGACTATAAATATACAATCATGCAAAATATTTGTGAACAGTGTAAATTTTATCCTCTGATTTTTCAGAAGAGAGGAGAAACTCCAAAGGCATCCTTGTCAAAAACTCTTTATACATTTATCCTAACTGTTTATCTCAGAAAATCAAATGATTGTTATTTGAGTATATATTATAGTGAAAAAATCTTTAGCTGTGCAGTCCTTTTTTACTTTTACTTTTTAATACAGTAAGTTACTCTGTACAAGGGCGTATTAGTTTATGCTTTAAATATACTGTACATGAAAAGCAGAAAAACAACCTTAAGTAAGTTGTGAACTTAAGAATTTGAATGCTTAATTACAGGTGAAAACTGCCTAATGGAAACCAGCAAGATCATCTCAACTGACAAAGCTACAGTTGTCATCCAAGTAAATCCACAGGTGACACAAAATACTGTTATGAGTGATGATGGACAGGAGGCCACAGGAGCATATCATAATACGGCTCTCGCAGAATTTTTCAAAGCACAACCAAAGGCACTGGGGGTAGGGCATTAAATGATGAATTATAATTATATTTGTTTTGAGAAATATCTCATGTTTCTCTTTGATAAAATTGTCAGAAAATAAAAAGCTGCTGTCATACGTCTTCAACTTAATAGATGTGTGCTGTCTGATTGCCCATAGTGCATGAAACATTAATAGATTCTTGTGTGTGTGTGTGTGTGTGTGTGTGTGTGTGTGTGTGTGTGTGTGTGTGTGTGAACTTGTATTTATTACCACAAAGTATGAAAGATAAGGAATGTTTGACTTTGTGGGGTCCTTTAACTGGACCCCGCAAGGACATCTTTTATATGAGACTAAGCAATTTACTATCGCCCTTCCCTACACCTACCTGTCACAGGAAGCGTAATTTGAACTTTCTTATATATATATATATATATATATATATATATATCTATATATATATATATATATATATCAAATTATGGTTCCTGTGATATATATATATATATATATATATATATATATATATATATATATATATATACTTATATATATATAATAAAGTTCAAATTATGGTTCCTGTGATATATATCTATATATATTATACACACTATATTGCCAAAAGTTTTGGGACGCCTGCCTTTATGTGCACATGAACTTTAATGACATCCCATTCTTAATCCGTAGGGTTTAATATGGAGTTGGCCCACACTTTGCAGCTATAACAGCCTCTTCTGGGAAGGCTTTCCACAAGGTTTAGGAGTGTGTTTATGGGACTTTTTGACCATTCTTCTAGAAACACATTTGTGAGGTCAGGCACTGATGTTGGATGAGAAGGCCTGGCTCGCAGTCTCCGCTCTAATTCAGCCCAAAGGTGTTCTATCGGGTTGAGGTCAGGACTCTGTGCATGCCAGACAAGTTCCTCCACACCAAACTCACTCATCCATGTGTTTATGGACCTTGCTTTGTGCAATGGTGTGCAGTCATGTTGGAACAGGAAGGAGCCATCCCCAAACTGTTCCCACAAAGATGGGAGCATGAAATTGTCCAAAGTGACTTCCTTTCAATTTAAGAATTCCTTTTACTGGAACTAAGGGGCCAAGCCCAACCCCTGAAAAACAACCCCACACCATAATCCCCCTCCACCAAATTTTACACTTGGCACAATGCAGTCAGACAAGTACCGTTGTCCTCGCAACTGCCAAACCAGGAAAACGTCTCGGGTTACGAGTGTAACCCCTGTTCCCTGAGTAAGGGAACGAGACGCTACGTCAATGACGTGATGGGAACCTTCTGCATTTTGTGTTCGTGAAGCACCTCTGTATCCAACCAATGAGAAGACGTGACGTCAGAGGCGGGTGACGTCACGGACCAGGAAACTATAAAGCATACCCAAAAACAGAGAACGCCAGCTTCTGGAATATGTCTGAAGCAAGCGCTCCAGGTATGAAGGAGGTACGGCAACGCGACGTAGCGTCTCGTTCCCTTACTCAGGGAACAGGGGTTACACTCGTAACCCGAGACGTTCCCTTCCGTGGGAACTATCGACGCTACGTCAATGACGTGATGGGAACGCTGTCCCAACTACGCCGTATCTTCAAGTGCCTGGCTGCTATCTTGCAAGACCAAGGAACCTGGAGTAGAACTTATATTAAGATTATAAAATCTGATGAAAGTGTGCTGGGATGACCATCCAGCTGCACCACATATGTCGTCCAGTGACACTCCTGACAAAAGAGCTTTAGAAGTGGCCATACCTCTTGTGGAATGAGCTCTAATGGCTAAGGGACATGGCTGTCCCACTGCTTTATATGCGAGTGAGATGGCCTCGACCACCCACTTGCTCATCCTCTGCTTGGATGCTGGGCCCCCCCTTCTAGGGGACCCGTAACATACAAATAGTTGATCTGTTTTTCTCCACAGGGCAGCTCTGTGGGTGTAGGCATCCAGGGCCCTCACAGGGCAAAGCAGATTACGTTTTTCCTGAAAATTTTCCTGAAGGAATTGTAGCACACAGCTAATAGGAGAATGGACAGGGTCCATATTACGCTGGCCACACCATGTAGCGAACAGTTTCCATTTATACATATACAGCTTCCTCGTGGAGGGAGCTCTGGAGTGAAGGATGGTCTCCACAACCTCGGTTGGGAGACCAGATTCTATGAGCCTTGCCCCCTCAGAGACCAGGCCCATAGTTTCCACATTTCTGGGCGGGGATGGAGAATCGTGCCGCCCGCTTGTGACAGGAGATCCTGTCTGAGAGGAAGCTCCATAGGAGAGCCGTGAAGGAGAGATATTAAGTCCGCAAACCATATTCTTGTCGGCCAGTAAGGGGCCACCAGTATTAGGTTGGCCCTCTCCTGGCGAACATTCTCCAGAACTCCCGGGAGCAATGAGACTGGGGGGAATGCATACAGACGTAGCCTCGGCCATGTCTGTAGCATAGCATCCAGCCCTAGAGGCGCTGGGTGCTCCAGAGAGTACCACAGAGGGCACTGAGTTGACTCCTCTGTGGCAAATAGATCGACTTGAGCTCGACCGTAGACTTTCCATATCAACTCCGCCACCTCGGTGTGGAGTTTCCATTCCCCCGGCCTCGCGCCCTGCCTCAACAGAGCGTCTGCTCCCACATTCAACCGCCCCGGACTATATGCTGCTTTCAATGAAAGGAGTTTTCCCTGGGCCCACAGGAGGATCCGGCTGACCAGATTGCACAGCAGGCGAGACCACAAACCCCCCTGGTGGTTGATATATGAGACCACCGTAGTGTTGTCCGTGCGGACCAACACATGGTGTCCCCTCAGGTCTGGGAGGAAGTGTTTTAGTGCTAGAAACACCGCCATCATCTCCAGCCGATTTATGTGCCAGGAGAGCTGATGGTCCTCCCAGAGACCCTGAGCTGAGCGACCACTCATGATCGCCCCCCAGCCCGTGAGGGAAGCATCTGTCGTTAGCATTACGCGACGACAAGGAGTTCCCAACACGGGTCCTTGGGACAGGAACCAAGGCTTTTTCCACATGACCAGAGCACGAAGGCATCGCCGCGTGACTTTGATCATACGAAAAGGATTTCCCCTCGGGGAAAACCCCTTGGTCCTGAGCCACCACTGTAAGGGTCTCATGTGCAGAAGGCCAATAGTAATAACGTTGGACGCAGCTGCCATCAGACCCAACAGTCTCTGAAACTGTTTTACAGTGAGTGACTGGCCTAACTTCACCCCGTTCACGGCCCCGAGAATGGAATTCACACGAGCAGGAGTCAATTGCGCCTGCATCGTGGTGGAATCCCAGATTACACCCAGATAATTTGCAACCTGACTCGGGACCAGCACACTCTTTTTGGCATTGAGCCTCAACCCAAGCTTCTTCATGTGTGACAGAACAACATCTCGATGTTGAACTGCTAGACGTTCTGTTTGAGCTAGTATCAACCAATCGTCGATATAGTTCAGTACGCGGATCCCCTGGAGTCTCAACGGAGCCAGCGCTGCATACACGCACTTCGTGAACGTGCGGGGTGATAGAGATAGGCTGAAAGGAAGGACCCTGTATTGGTAAACTTCGCCCCTGAAAGGAGGAACTTCCTGTGAGAAGGATGGATGGATACATGAAAATAAGCGTCTTTCAGATCTATTGCCACAAACCAGTCCTCAGACCTGATCTGTGGGATAATCTGTTTGAGTGTGAGCATCTTGAACTTCAACTTCTTTACAGATCGATTTAGCACACGTAAATCTATGATCGGACGCAACCCTCCATCCTTCTTTGGAACAATGAAGTAGCGGCTGTAAAAGCCCGACATTTTGCTGGGAGGAGGAACCCTCTCTATAGCTCCTTTTTGCAAAAGCATCGTAACTTCTTGTTCCATCACCAGAGACTGCTCTGGGGCTACCACTGTGTGGAGAACCCCATTGAACTTCGGTCGAGAACCGAACTGAATTCTGTAACCCTGTTGTATTATGAGCAGTACCCATTTCGAAATGTTCGGGAGATGTTTCCATTCTTCCACATATTCTACTAAGGGAACCAGTCTCTCGAGACTGGTCTCTGGTGTTTTTTGAGCACTTGGCTCGTTCATCTGACACGGTGCACCGGCAGACAAACGAATCAAGCGCTGACCGACCCCCCTCGGGGGATCGGTGGAGACCGCTGCGCCCTGACGCACACTGGGTGGCAGGGTTGGCAGAGCAGCCCCCTGAGGGCACCGGGGTAGGACGGGCGCCTGAGATGACAATTGAATTACCCCGGAGGGGACTGCCCTCAAAGGTCCCAAGTGACTGGTGTCAGGACCTTTTCTTGGAAGCCTTCCGGGAGATAATGACGGTCCTCAGATCCGCCCTACCCCCGGAAGGCTTCGCCTGTGCCGACCCCCCCGGTCCCCAAGCTTTCTGCGGGGGAGCCCGGGTGGCCACACTGGCTTTCTGCTGCACCCTGTGCGCCGAGGAGCTGGCTATCGGCCGAGACTGCTCCCGCCCAGCAGCCTCGGGGGGATGAGAGCGACGGGGGAGAAGCTTTTGAAACGCCGCTGACTGCTTGCGTGTCTCCTGGAACCTGTCGACGACAGATGTCACTGCATCGCCGAACAGGCCACCAGGAGACAGCGGCGCGTCCATCAGGACGTTCTTATCCTTTTCCTTTATGTCGGATAAATTGAGCCAAAGGTGCCTCTCCGTGGCCACCAGGGCTGCCAAAGAGCGGCCGATTGATTTGGCCGTCTCCTTGGTGGCCTGGAGAGCTAGATCTGTCACCTTCCTAAGCTCATGTATAGCTTCAAATGACGCTTCCCCGCTCTCATCTATTTCCCCCAGCAGGTCGGCTTGGTAAGCCTGCAAGATAGACATTGTATGCAGGCATGCCGCCGCCTGACCTGCCGCCGAATAAGCCTTGCCCACTAAGCTGGAGGTTGTTTTTAATGGCTTAGTGGGCAACGTCGGGGTCTTAAGGGACGACGCAGACTCGGGAGAGAGATAGCTGGCGAACGTCTCTTCCACCCGAGGCATCGCCCCATAGCCGTGGTGTTTCAGCCCCATGATGTTACTGTATAATGACGTTTGGGGGCTGTAAACACGGTATTGTACTGGTCTCTTCCACGACCTCGACACCTCGGTGTGGAGGTCGGGAAAGAACGGCAGACGCCGACGCTGGGGTAGTGACGGCGCTGGAAGAAATCTTTCATCAAGTTTGCTCTTAGGCTGAGTTTCACTTTTCTCTGCGGGCCAGTCTATGTTTAACTTTTCAACTGCCCTGGTCACTACCTCCAAAAGCTCCTCGTACGCTGGAGATGAGGATGCCCTTACCTGACGTTTGGGGGCTGTAAACACGGTATTGTACTGGTCTCTTCCACGACCTCGACACCTCGGTGTGGAGGTCGGGAAAGAACGGCAGACGCCGACGCTGGGGTAGTGACCGCGCTGGAAGAAATCTTTCATCGAGTTTGCTCTTAGGCTGAGTTTCACTTTTCTCTGCGGGCCAGTCTATGTTTAACTTTTCAACTGCCCTGGTCACTACCTCCAAAAGCTCCTCGTACGCTGGAGATGAGGATGGCGGTCCCTCATCTCCTTCTCCGGCACCCTCCACATCAACCTCTTCGGAGGAAGATATGTTGAGTGCCGGTATCTCTCTCCGGGGGGAAGAAACCGCAGCGCGTGCTTCCGCCACCAGAGGAGAGACACTGGGTCTAGCAGGTAAGGGGAGCGATAGGGCAGAGCCCGTCTCTCCCCCCTCTGCTAAATCCATTTGTGAACCCCACGAGTGCAGCCTTCGCTGTGCCTCAGCAGCAGCGGGACTGGACCCGCGGGGAACACTCGCCGCGGCGCCCTCCTCAAAGAGCGCCCGGCGTGAACGTAGCACTCTGAGAGTGAGCCTCTCGCAATGTACACAGACAGCTCCCTCGAGAGCTGCCAGTGCATGCTCAACTCCCAGGCATTTTACACACATTTCATGTGTATCCCCGTCCGTAATGAAATGCGGACAGGGAGGAGCACACTTTGTAAACTTTTGCTGCTTTTCCGCCATTTATATATATATATATATATATATATTTGTCTTATTTTGTGTTATGAAACTCTTGTCCTCGGACGAAGAGATCAGTGTGTGCAATGTGTGCAGGGACAAACAACAGTAAATAAGACAGACAAGATACAGATAGCGCTTGCTGAAGACAACAGAAGCTGGCGTTCTCTGTTTTTGGGTATGCTTTATAGTTTCCTGGTCCGTGACATCACCCGCCTCTGACGTCACGTCTTCTCATTGGTTGGATACAGAGGTGCTTCACGAACACAAAATGCAGAAGGTTCCCATCACGTCATTGACGTAGCGTCGATAGGTCCCACGAAAGGGAACTGGATCTTATATATATATATATATGTGTGTGTTTGTGTGTATGTGTGTGTATGTGTGTGTGTATTCAAACATATGCCATTATGAGAAAAAAAACATTCATATCTGCCCTCTCTAGACTGTCCAAATAATGATTGGAGTGGTGATTTTCTCATTTGGTATTGTACGCACCACAGTCTATGATTACAATGATATTTCTGTCATCATTGGCATAACCTACTGGGGATCCCTTGCTGTAAGTTTCATTTAATGGTTTTGCTTTATTGCCTCTCATTTTAATTTTCAGAATGAACTGTGAAATGTCCTGTTTTTTTTTCCAGTACATCAGTGCTGGATCTCTGTCTGTTGCTGCGCAGAATAAACTTCACGTGTGTGTGGTATGTAGATAATGTGCTGATATCTGTGGGTGAAAACTCTTATTTTGTCACATTGTTTCTAATACATACAAGCTGTCAAAAACATAGCAGCAGTTCAGATATCATCATCTGTTAGCAGCAAAGCATTTGAATCATGATAAAAGGACCAGGAAAACTGGATCTTTAATTAGAAGCTGCTTGAGATGCACAACTGCATAACTTGTCTGATATTCAGCAGTTATAACTTTCTGCAAGCTCTAAGACCTTTCAGTCATATGTTCTTCATATAAAGACCATGCAGTTGAGATTTTATTTTCATCCCTAAACACCAGGTACCTCCTAGGTAAGAATACATAAGAATAGACATTCATTCTTTTACCACTGACAGATCAAGACAGATTTACATTTTATAAGTGTACACCATTGCTTTTACTGGCACCTTTTACATGTCAGTTCTTCCTGTAGGTAAAAGCCTCTCTTATAATGAATGTGATCAGTGCCATGACTGCAGGGGCCGCCATTGTTCTGATGTCCATTGAGATACATTTCCACGAACAAAGATGCAACAATTATACTAGAATATGTTCAATGAAGGTACTAAATGTATAAAATGTGCAATACAAAATTCTTTTTTTTTTTTGTACTTTAAGTGCTGTTTTATTAACTTAAAGATCACCCAAAAATTATAAGTATGTCATAATTTAAAGTATTACAAATAAAGACTGGGCTGGCCGCTCTTTTCCATACAGTTACAATAAGTAGGGACTTGAGATTTTCATGCTTCAAAATAAAAATGGCAAAGTAGTCCATGCGACTTGTGTGCTATGTTCCAAGTGTTCAAATATGATGCCTCACTATGATGCAATATAATATTTAGAAACTCAATCAATATAATTGCTGGGATATTATTTGTGAAAGTACTTTCCAATGATCATGTGGAACAATTTATAGATTGGGATCCTTGGAATGTTTCTGGTGTTCACCATCCTTCAGTTCATCATCTCCATCTGTATCTCAGGATTTGCCTGCAAAGCCACCAGCAACACCGACTCTACAGTGGTCAATGTGGCACTAAACCAGGTAAATGATTTACAACATGCTTCATTGTAAACTACATCCTTTTTTCTACTGTTAAATTGTTGAAGTTGGTGACAGTGGGATTTTCACTTCGTTATTTATCATAATATACATTACAAAAAAGTCTTTATGGTGTGTGGATCTTGTTAGTCTCTTGTGTATAATCTATCTTGTCTGTTACTTCCCAGGGATACTGAGTCACAGTGAGGAGATCCTACAGTCCAAACTTTACAAGGAATTAATAGCTCATATTTTTGCTTCTACGCAAGCTTTTGATTTTATTATTTTTCAACCTGTTCAAGTGTTACAGGAACAGAACAGAAAAAATACATAATATAATATATAATATATATATAGAATTGAAAATTGAAAGTACATCAAATGACTTGTGTAATGTTTGTTGGCACAAAGTCTCTGGTGTTTTTTGTTTTGTTTTTGTTTTTTTTAATAAAAAAATAAATAAAAAAATAAAACTACATCAAAGACAATTTAAGTTTTATTGTCTAACCAATTTAAAACCTGTTTTGAATGAAACCTTTCTATGGAGTCAAATTAATGCCTTAAAGTTTTGCACAAAAATAAAGTTTTGCAAAACACAAAAAAGAATTGAGCAATAAAAAAATGTTTTGCAAACAAAAATAAAGAATTGCAAAGGAAAAATAAAGTATTGAGCAGAAAAAAATAAGTTTTGCAAACAAAAATAATAAATTGCAAAATAAAATAAAGTAGTGCAAAAATAAAAATATAATCAATTACAAAAATCAATGACAGCTGTAATCCTATTTTATCTTTGCCACATATTTTTCATGCTCAAACCTACTAAATCATTTGCAACGCTCATTTTATTCTGCGTTTCAGTCAAGCGTGCGCTCACGATACTGGTTTTCTTTTGCGCTGCACTGTTCTGTGCGGATCTCTTTATGGCACTGGTTTGACGTGGGGGTGGAGTCAAGAAACGGGGGCACGCCCCCGCGAAATGCATTGGAGGGGAACGTAATCAGCGACAGGTGAAATAATTCTTTGACATGGTTAAAAATAATGAATGGTTTGTTTTTGTTGGTTTGTTTAGCATATGTTGTCGCCAATTACGACCCCCTCCAAAGCATTTCTTATAGTAATATGACCTGTTGTGCTCTGTCTCACTGCCTGTATCCACTTTTGTGTCCTTAAACATTCGTTTTTTGGGGTCGACAGCTTATAAAAACTTATTTCTGGGTTTTTTAGCTTGTTAGCTGTAGCCTACACCTTGTCACACAGCAGCTTTTAGGCATTGTTCTGTTTTTTGTAATGAGTCAGAAAAGACGAGGCGGCAGCCTCACGCATTACAAAGTCAATAGAGACGGTTGGATTGTTTTTCCCCCGGTGGGCGTGGTTTTCAGATTATAATAAATGCGCTCTGTCTCTATGCTTGATCTGTTCTGTTGCGATCTGCGTCTCCTGCCGATGACGTGTTTCGCGGGGGCGTGCCCCCGTTTCTTGACTCCACCCCCACGTCAAACCAGTGCCATAAAGAGAACCGCACAGAACAGTGCAGCGCAAACGAAAGCCGGTATCGTGAGCGCACGCTTGACTGAAACGCAGAATAAAATGAGCGTTGCAAATGATTTAGTAGGTTTGAGCATGAAAAATATGTGGCAAAGATAAAATAGGATTACAGCTGTCATTGATTTTTGTAATTGATTATATTTTTATTTTTGCACTACGTTATTTTATTTTGCAATTTATTATTTTTGCTTGCAAAACTTATTTTTTTCTGCTCAATACTTTATTTTTCCTTTGCAATTCTTTATTTTTGTTTGCAAAACATTTTTTTATTGCTCAATTCTTTTTTTTGTTTTGCAAAACTTTATTTTTGTGCAAAACTTTAAGGCATTAATTTGACTCCATACCTTTCCTTCTAGAAATTTTACGTTCCCAGAACATTCTCAGAACGTCCCCACTGGTGTTAAGGACATTGTCTAGTAACGTTCCCAGTATGTTCAGAGATGGTCACAATGTGGAGTTCTTTTAGAGTTTGGGGGACGTTATTTGGCGGACCTTCACAGAACATTCAAGACGTTCTCTGGGGAACCATACTTTATTTGAAAATGTTCTCAGAACGTCCCTGCTGCCCATGTTAAAAAAAATTTAATTGAAAATTAGAGCTAAATTGACAAACAAAAGTGGCTGTTCAAAGAAAAACTAATTTTTCTTAAATGTCTTACAAAAAAAAAAGCTCTTTACAGGTAATTCCTGGATTAACATTATGAAACCTTTTCTTTAAAATGCATATCTCTTGCAGTAAGTCATTAGCTGACAACAGCACATGCATGAGCTAATGTACTGCTGTATCACTGCATCAGCAACTACGCAGTTACTGCAGCCTTTAAATAAAGCAACATGCAGCAGAACATCAATGTTTCTGGATCATCACTGACTGAAGCACAGGCGCTACTCTCCAGCACAATGGTAATCTCACAAAACTCATAACAGAAACAACATTAAACACTAACAATTTATAAATGTCACTGTTGCGGAGGTAAGCGCTTGCTTTAGTTGGGCTCCTGACCCTTGATGTTTTGACTTTATTTTTTCTCCAATTGTTGTAATTGTGTGTTTCTAAAGCATTTGTTACAAAAAAAAAAAAAAAAAAAAATCAGATCAAATGGATTTGGTTGCTCATTGTTGATGAATAAATCATCATACAGTGGTCTTATTCACTGATCTCTCAATATTGAATTTTCTTACATGTTGTTGTAGTCCTATGATAATGCATAAAATCCTGTCTTGCTTTTATATTTTGAAAGTTTTTATCATTATTTAGAAATGATTCAGACAGGGTCATGCAGACTCACACAGACATCAAGATTCTGTGTATGATCCTCAACAATGGTAACAACATTTTCCGATAAACAGATTAACTCTGAACATCACACAACAAGCTACTGAAGTCACAAAACAGATCTTGCTGAGGTTCATACGCTGATTCATGATGTCTGTGTGAGTCTAAAAGACACTGCTCAAAACTCAAACACAGTTAAAGCAGCCAAAGAAAATGTTAAAATGGCAAGAATCAAGAGCCTAAACCAAAAGCTCACCTCCATAACAGTGACTTCAAACTTTATTATTTTCTATAAAACACCCACGTGGAAGGCGGTGATGTCATGATCTTGTGCAATTTTGCCTAAAAGTTCTCTAAAAGTGACGAAAATTCAGAAATTTTACAGAACATTTGGGACAAAAAAGTCCTCTTTTGGTAATGAAAGTGCTGCAGTTCAAGGTTCCCTATATGATTTTAGGGGGACATTACAATTTGGTTAATTTTATGGTCACATAAGAACGTTACAATGAGGGTATTTGGGACATTAACTGAACGTTCCCACACGGTCCTCTGATGGTCATTTAATAACGTTCCCGATATGAGTTTAGGGGGACGTTCTATTTTGGTTATTTTATGGTCATGCAAGAACGTTACAAAGACGACATTTGGGAAGTTAACAGAACATCCTATAGTAATAGTCCCCTAAACATTCCCAGAACGTCCTGAATGTTCCCTGAAGGTCCACCAAATAACGTTCCCCAAACCTTAAAAGAACTCCACATCGTTACCGTCTCTGAACGTTCTGGGAATGTGACTAGACAATGTCCTTAACACCAGTGGACATTCTGAGAATGTTCTGGGTGTTCTGGTCACAATGTGTGTGATGTGTAACTACAGAAGAGTCAAGTTTTAAATAGGAAAAATATTGAAACTCTTTGGTCTTTTTTGGTTTTTGAGCGAGATGCTAATGGTCTAATCAGATTCAATGAACTATGCTAAGCTATGCTAAAAGTGGTACCACCAGACCCAGGGATCGGCTGAATGGATTCGAAAACGGTAAAACTCAACTGTTTAACTCTAGGGGAGTTGGAAAATGAGCCTATTTTCAAAAAAAAGTGGAGTGTTCCTTTAAATCCATCTCAAATGCATTTCGGAGGACATTTAGACCTGGAGAAAACGCATGAAGTGACCAGGTGTAAACAGGCCCTTAGAGACTCTGATGGTCTCACATATGTCATCCATCAGGGCTTCTGACCAAGTGCCTGGATCAGAGGCGTACATTGACAACACATTGAGGGAGCCTCCTGAGAAAGCTTGTCGTGGCTTGATGACAGGGGGGGGGGGGGGGGGGTCTTGAGGACAACAGCAAGCCTCACACAGAGACTCTTGATTGGCAGATCCTTGCAGAAACAGCAATCGGACTGCCTCAGCGCCACTCTGGCATGGGAGCTTGATTGACTCATCACACATGCGCCACATTCATCTTCTCCTTATGTTCTTGCCAGATCGCAGGAAGGGATCGCTTCTTCTGCATCATCTGCTCAGGTGCAAAGGTCTATGGGAAAGGCAATAGCGCCCAGCACCAGGCTTCAGCATTTTCGGAGAAAGGGATTTTCCCCATAGCGTCAGCTGTGACACAATGTTGAGAGACCTACCTTGAAAGGGAACATTTACTATTTGAATTCTTGCTAATAGTTGACACTATTATGCCTAAAGTTTGCAAAGAATAATTTCCTACTAAAGCAAGGCGTTACCTGATGGGTAGTGGAGAAGGGGTTCAGCAGCAGCAAGAAGTTGCTGCCACTGGTAGCTGACAATACCTGCCACTAAAACCGTATGTTGGCGGCTGGAACAGGGTGGAGGATTCGGGACAGAGTGCCGGCGTGTTCGGGACAGGGTGGAGGATTCCACTCAGGCCCGATGCTTGCAATGCCAACTCAGTACTGAACTCAGGCTGGGCATCGTACCTGAGGGTCGGAGTCCAGCTGAGCCCTCACTGTCGGAAGGCATGAGCCCATCCCCCAATGCTGTGATCAATAATTCACCCTCATCTGGAGCCCTGAATGAGAAGTCAGCTGCATCATGTGATGCAACGTCTTACTCATCCCGGAATTCCGCCATATACAACGTGCAAAAAGAGGAATGGGAGGTCCGAAGGGATTTTTCTGGAGGAAGTCTCTAGGGGAGCAGCTGAGGTGACTGAGGTGAGTCGCATTTGCAATGTTGGCATGGTCATGCTCTTGCAGTGACAACATGAACAATCCACGAATGCCATCTCAGTTTAGGGAGAACCTTTAGGGAGAACCCTGAACTTATCACTGATTTAGCAAAAAATATAAATAAATGAAGAATTACAGTTTAGTCCAAAAACAAAATTGCCAGTTTATTCATTTATCTCTCTTTATTTGAACAATACATTTAAAAACACAATTTTCTCTTTTCCATCTCCTTTACTAACATCTTTTCCCTTTCTCTTTCCTTCCCTTCCCCTGTCTTCTCGAGGAGTCATGCTAACCCATATCAGCAAAAAACACCTGCTCACACCATTGCTTTCATAATGACATGAATCCCTCCTGTTCATCCTGCTGTCCAACCTTCCTCTAATCTGCCCATTTCATTAATATTCACCCTGATACATTATAGTTTTGTGTGATCCACCAATCCACGGCTTTTTGTGGTTTGTGTCTCATTGCAAAACAGTAATAAAAAAAAAAATTGTTTTTCATTAAATGGCACACTTATTTCACAGTTTCAGGTCAAAGAAGTCTTGAGTATTCCAGTCTGTTTAAAATAAAGCTGACCATGATCTGGAGTCGATATATATTTATAGTACTTTTTCTGTTTGAATTAGATGAGATACTGTTTTTAATAATAAGAAAAAAAACATTCAGAGTTCAACTGACAAGTGGGAATGATCAGAAACACTTGATTTACAGTTTAGTTTTCCTAGGCAGTTCCTAAGTTCCCAAGCAGATGATCTGGTGGTTTATTTGAAGGAAAACAGTATGACACTAGTCAACTGAGAAAAGCAGTGAGTACACATTCATAGGATGTGAAAATTATTCAATCTATTGCTAATGCAACACCTCTATTCTCTCCCTCTGTTTTTTTCTTTGCAGCCTTTAAACCTGGCAGAAGTGATAATGATGGTCCCTCATTTTACCTTGATTGGTGAAGCCTCAGAATCAGAAAGGAGGTTCGGCAATTCAAGATGTCTAGACATAATCATGTCTCTTTTTTTTTTGTCTGCAGTCATATCTACTCATGCTGTCTTAGTTATTCACACATTTTACGGAATGAAACAAAATGCACATTTTTGAAAATTCCTGACACAAAATGCATTTCATCTCGGTTCCTTCATATTTCTATATGTTCCTTAACTATTTTTCACCAGCCACCAGCCTTATGCTAACATACTTCTGAGTTTCTTTGCTACATAACTGCTCTTAAACATCTAAATAACTTTCAAACAATATATCAATCAATTTGCACAAAAAACCAAAAAACATTGGACCTGAACTTATAATATAAAAAAAACACACAAATTGGCAGCACTAACAGCAACAGTTCCTATTCAGTTTAGTAGGAGTCAATGCACTTCATTCGTTGCTTGTTTATAGGCTAAAAATAACTTTATTTTCAGTCTAAAAAAATACACTCTATCCATCTGTCAATAATAGTCTAGTCTGTATCATACTACTGCAAATCTTCTTTCAGCATATCTTATAGATGAAATCATTTTAGGGCATTGTAGATGGGGAAATGTGTGATTTTAGGATACAAAAGAGGAGTCATTGATCGAAACGAGGAACCAAAACCTGTGTGAAGTAATACGCAAAATAACAGTGTGAGGCTGTGGCTAATATTGCAGTTCAGTTTGACAGAAAAAAATCCCCTTTTCATGTTTTTGCTCTGTGGATTTTCTCAGCACTGTGAAGTCATTATTATTGTGATTTCTCTCGGATTTCGTGTAGCACTCTAACTCCTGCATGGGGTGGTGACATTATAGGTGCCGTCCTCCAGAAACTCATCTTCGCTCAGGCTTATATGAAGGCATGTGTCATTCACAGATGAAGAGAACGGGATGGTTTGCTCATAGCCCAGCGGTGTGGTTGAATGTGGTGGAGTCCCACCATCCACAGCTGGATGATCCTCAGGTAAGCTGCTGCAGGTACTGGATGTGGAGATGAACACGGAGCTCTGGTCATCAGAGGGGTCGTCTCTGGATTGGGGGGATGTAAGGGATTTGCCATTCGAGCGCACGCCAGAATCCTCGCTGGCTGAACATGACACGCTGTTGCCGTTGATGTGAGAATAGAAATCCCCCGGAGAAACAGAACATAGTGTGATATCAGGAAACGAGGAGCTACCGCTCACGTTTGTGTATACGTTCCCATTTACAGGTGTGGCTACAGCTGAAGACCTTGACTCTGCCTCTACACCCGGAGAGAGAGTTCTGTTTGACCGCTTGCGGTTCAGGGGCTGAGGAGGTGGGTCCAGTTTAGGAATGGTTTGTTTATACCTGCGGATACAAAAAGAAAGAAACTTTTGTAGGTCAGTCAGCTTGTCTGGGTAAAATTTGTATATAAAATTACTGACACACAATACCATAAAAGTTTTATAGTACATTTGTCCTAACTAAGCACAATGAAGGAGTCCAATTTGTAAACAAATGTGTGCTTTTTAACAAATCTTTTACATGAAAGGATTGTTTTCGTTCAGTCTGCTTCCTGATTGAACGTGTTGCTAGTTCATTTCGACGTGTTTTACAAGGAAAAAAGAGGCAGAAGAATTATAAAAGAATTGAAAGCGAAGTTATATCTAATTAAACCTAAAACTATTAAAAGAGCTTTTGTTAATTACAATAGAGCTGAAATAAAATAAAATATATTATAAATATAAATAAAAAATTATTTAAAAAAACTTAAATATTGCCTTAGCAACTAACTGAAATTATGTTTAAGTACTAAAATTACTAAAAGTGGAATAAATATAAAGCTAAATAAAAATATTTTAAAATGACAAAAGCCCATAATAAAATTATTAAAACTTAAATTAAAATTAAAAGCTAATTGAAAATATTAATAAATACTTTAAAATTTTAAAAGTAATCTAGGGATGTAAACTATATATAGGCTTATAAAATAGATATGCTTGTCATTTTAGAGTAAAAGATTTACGATTTTTACATATGGGATGCTTTCTGGAGTCTACTAGATGCAGTAAGAGCATGCAAATTAATAAATTATGATAAGATGACTGTGTTTTGAATCAGTTGAGTAAATGTTTCAGGGACTTACAACAAGTGAATTTACTGAACAAATCTTTTTAGTGAATCAATTCAAAAGATTCCCATTGACACCCACAAAAAAAAAGAAAAAAAAGAAAAAAAAAGATTTAAATTGATCATTGATTTTTAAATGTACAGTTATATAGATCTGTGACCAATAAGATCCCAGTGGGCGGGGCAACAGCACAGCAACAGCACAGCGCTGTAGAAATAGAACCCAGTCAAAATATCCTATCGCTTGTCATGATTGCAGCTAATGAGCAGCTGATACATGGAAGAAGGATGGCTTTTATCATGTCATGTCTGGTCAAGACATTGTGTCAGAACTGTAGGAAAATGTACAGAAATCACACCAGGGAGATGAGCTTGTGATGCACAATGCTGAATCATCAAAAAGAGCTCATACACAATTCTTTAAGACAGTCTACATTCTGCATGTGTGTGTGTGTGTGTGTGCGCACTTATCTCTGTCCCACAGTTCCCCTGCTGGGTGAATTAAGTAGAGAAAGAGTGGGGAGAGAGAAAATGGGAGACATAGCTGCAGGTTCTTGTATTGATGGCTCTACTAAAAATAACTGCAATGCAGTCACTCAGCATGGGACAGAGAAAGCACAACATAAGACTCTCTATCTCTCTCACTCACACACACACAAAATCAACTCAAATCATATGATATGCAAAAACATAGATACTATACTTTCATAGATACCATATAGCAGGCTAAGTTAGACTGAAACATTTTCTTAGTGGTACTTCCCTTGCAAAATACGGCACACTGCTCATGGGTGGTTCTCATGGTGTTGCTATGCAGTTTCTAAGATGTATGGAGTGTTTTTTTTTTGTGTTGCTATGCAGTTGCTAGGTGGCTTGTCATTGATTGATTATTGTTTCAAATTTAAAGAGCCCATCCCCAAGTTTCTATGATGTTCAGCTCCCTAGATACAGCTGCACTTGTTTTTTTCATCTGTTTTATCAAAGTTTTGAGTCTGATCTGTTAAAGCAATAATATACTTTTCCACACAAGGTGTTTGTTCAAATCCCTAATCATACATATAAACAATAGTACAATGATAGACTAATAAATACACATACAATCCAACATTTTCAGTATAACTTTACAAACAAAGCAACTACCATTTGATCTTGGACCTTGGCTGCAAGTGTAAGAATATTCTGTTTCTTTTCCACTTTCTCTCCTTCCCCTAATTAGCATATGATCACATCAGCAGTCCTGTCTAGCACCCGACCAACCGCTGTCACATCTCCTCCTCCACATCTTTCCAGAGAGCACTCATCACCTCATCTTAGGGCACCTCATATTGACTCATCTTTCTGTGGGTGTCCAAAGCCAAGTCATTTAATTTTCAATATTTTTCCACAATATATCCTCTCCTGTAGAGTATTGCAATGACTTTCAGTGTACACGTACAGTACAGTTATATATGTGTGTGTCTGTAAATGTAAAGAGCCTTGATAAATCTTGAGAATATTTTGAATAGCGGTGGCTCTTGTGGAATTGTGATGAAATGTTGCACCAGCCATTTAATAAGTCTGATAATATAACCTTAAGTCGTGTAAAATGCATTAATAAAGAATGAGCTTAATTTACTCCTCATAATGCAAAATCTCATTTTTCAATGTCGCACTTGTTAAACCTTTACAGAGGCACAGGAGCTGCGGATGGGGGCTGCTACTGATATATTGTGTTCATCAGATGAAATATTAAAAGCTCCCTGAGAGAGAACATTAGACTTGCTCCTGATCATGGTAATGTGTGTATATGTAGATGGATACTAATTCTTGAAGGGGAATTTAGTGTGTGTGAAGTCTACATATACATGCATAATAAAGTATTTTAATCCTGATTTATTCCCTTTAAAACCCTGTTGATATTTGTCACCAAGTGAAGCACAAACACATACACAACAAAGTTCTCTCTTTCAGCTTCCATTTATAGAGTCAGACTCCTCTTATTTGAGGTTATACTGTATTTACAGTATATATTAGGGCCGTCGATTTAACGCGTAAATTAGATTAATTAATTACGGTGAAAAATAATGTGTTCAAATTATTAATGCATGTAACACACTTGCCCCGCCTCAGACCAACATAGGTCATCTGACATTTCATACAGTTGACTGATGACGAATATGATGCAAAACAACAACTCATTGCATGATGGAGCCAATAAAATGTAGTTAGAATGTCTCAAAAATTCAAGATATGTTCGTATTATGTAATACTTGAATTTAAGATATGTAAAAAGATTTTTGTCTCATATTTGCATTGTATGATATTGTTAAGGAGCAACGAAAACAATAGCCTATCACACGAGTGCTGTTTTTCTGTCCAGAATAGCAAGCGTGCAAATACAAAACTGATTTTATACAATAGTTCAATAAATAAGAAGTTAATATTGTGTTATTTTAGACATAATATTCTGTTTTGCTCAATTTTGCCAATGAAAATAGAAAGACAAAGTAGAACTGTTTGCCTCAGAGCAACAAACGATTATTTTGATAATCGATTAATCTATCGATTATTAGAACGATTAATCGACTAATCATAGATTATTGCACTGATTAATCAGTAAGCTTTGTTCGATTATTCTACTTTAGCAATTAGTTAAAATATTGAGTTATACTGTACTTTAACTAGTAAATAAAACAAGGAAATCACTTCAGCTTTTAAAAGTGTATTTTTAATCATTTTCAAGCCAACTGAATAGACCAATATCCTTCAGGTTAAAAAAATATAATGTAATTATGTGGGTTTTTTTTGAAAAATGAAACAACATACATACATACACACACATATTATATATATATATATATATATATATATATATATATATATATATATATATATATATATATATAGTATATTAGTAATATTGACTGAATTTAAAAGCTCAGAGCTTCTGCTTACGCTCGCTGATCAATGTTTACATTGACGAAACAAAAGAGAGACGATGGTATTGGTGCTGCTAAGTGGAATTATGCAATGGAGGAAAGGTTCTTAGAGCTATGACAACAATACTCCTGCCTTTATGATGTTTCCTTGAAGCACTACCACAACAGAGTGAGAAAAAAAAGATGGAAAACGATAGCAGGGGTGCATTAGCATTAAACTATCATGGCACTTCGGTTTCCACTCTTGTTTCCAGAAGTCTGTCGCTAGTTGCACCTTCTTCTCTATGACATCATGCACGTCGTTAAAGACGGCAAGCCATGATTTGTCGGGAAGCAACGTGTACTCTGACATGTTTCTTGTCCAGGACACAAGAATTAAGAAGTAAAAAGTGCATAATCTGACACAGTGACTGACACACTTAAAGTTAATAAAAAAAATGCAATAACACTGTTACTTTAATTGTATTTAAATAGTATAGAATTTTAATATCAGCCATAAAATAAAATTAAAAAATGTATTTTCATTTCAATGCATCTCTTGATACACCTATCGTTATGAGGAAATTCCATAGGCGTAATGGTTTTTAAACTGAGCTAATCACATTTTCTAGCCCTTAACCCTTTATTCACAGAAAACTTTCTGCTTTTTAAATTTTTAATAAAAATATTTGTAAAAAAATATTTAAATAAAAAATATGCATGTTTTTGTGAATTGTGAGTACATTCCATATATACGTAATGGTTTTTATACTGTACAAACCGTATTTTCTATCGCCCTACACTTAAAACCATCACAGGAAACTGTGCACATTTTTACTTTCTCAAAAACTCATTCTGTATGATTTATAAGCCTTTTAAAAAATGGGGATATGGGGTAATGTCCTCATAAGTCACCCTCTCCTTGTAATACCTATGTCATTCCCATGTCATTATACAAATTTGTGTCCTCATATGTCACAAAAACACACACACACACACACACACACACACACACACACACACACACACACACACACACACACACACACACACACACACACACACACACAGCATGATTTTATATTGTACAAGCTATATATTCTATCCCTTAACCTACCCTACCCCTAAACCTACTATTCACAGAAAATAGTACCCACAATGCCTTTGATATCACTGTCTTTGTGGGGACATTTGCTGCTCACAATGTAGGGTGTACCAGGACACACACATAGTAAATCCATCATTCCAGAAATCTGAGCACACGCGCACCCTATACTCATCATTCATCGTCCATTTAGCATGCCAATGTAATTAAAGAAAGTGCAATTACAGTTATACTCACAGGAGGTTGGTAAAGTGGAGAAGAGAAGAGAGGAGTGGAGAGGAAACAGAAATCAGCGATTTCAGACAAAGGAAGAGAGGTCAGGTGAGGGAATGAGATGGATAGAGGGTATCAGAGAGGGTTAGAAGAAGATTAGAGAGAAGGCTGTTACAGGAGGAAGTGGATAATCAGAAGGGGGGGCTCCTCACACGTGCACCTGAGCAGAGAAAAACAAAAAATAAGTCTCTCCCCCTTTCACCACACACGCACAAATCCTCTTCACCTAAACACAATCATCTAGAAAATCATCTGATCTGACTCCCACTGCAACACTGCAATTACGATCACTGTATAATGCCCAATTCCCTTTCCATTAACTTCTATTGTTTTTATACTGAGCTAATGACTTAATCTATCCAGTAGCCAATAAATTAACTTTTACATCATCTTTCTGTATCTTTACATTTTCATAAGGACAGTTTGTATGTTTATTCATGTTTTTTTTTATTGTGGGGAAGTTCCCCAATGCAGACTCTCTCTCTCTCTCTCTGTCTCTCTCTCACACACACACACACACACACACACACACACACACACACACACACACACACACACACACACACACACACACACACACACACACACACTTGTAATTAGTCTCAGTAGCAGTAATCAAGCAGCAAGTGGAGATTATAGAAGATCAATACGACAGCAGATAGGCTAATCCATGACATTAAATCCATCCATGCATTCATCCCTCCTCACATTAACACAAACACACAAATGGACACACAAACAAGCACAAGATCACGAGGCCATGAAAACTGACTGTGAGCCACAGTGCTGAATTCATCTAAAAAGTCAGCAGAGAGTTTCTGGATGAGCAGATAATAAATAAGCAATAGCACATGTAGAGAGGGATAAAAGAACAGACAGGACATGAACAGAGGGGAGCAAGAAGTGAGGAGTTTCAAAGCAATAAAGAAAGAAAAGAGATGGCCCTTATGACTGGGACTGGAGGGATGGACAGATTCCAACTCCAGCAGATGAGTTCACGCTGACATTAACACGACGGGAGTGACAGATAAATGAACAAATGATGGGCAGGTGCATAAAACCACAGTCATAGTGAGGAGTCACTGCGAGACACACACTGAGCTCCAGCAGACACACACATGACATGACACACTGAAGTCCTGTCTGACAGTTTCTATAGTGTGGCTCTACTTCCTCATCCCCAGAGTTTTGGCATATACTGCATTGTATAGTTTGGAGTATACAACTCATAGACTGCATACTGTCCAGCAAGTTAAATGAACTTTACAAACTGGTGGGTCGTATGGTGACAAAAGCTTATTAAAGTGGGATTTGTCAGTGTGTCGTATGGACTCTTATTCTACCTGACAGAATTAAGGCTGTACCGAAGACGTCAGGTTTGACCAATCAGATGAAAGGGGTGTTTCAATGCCAACCACATGTGTGAATGAAATATCAAAGCCATAAATCTGTAAACCATAAACGAAAAATGAGAAATTGAGCTGAAATTTCACTTTCCATTTGTTAAACTAAACGAAAAAGGACAAAACGAATAGATGAGCAGTCTTTTCATTTCTCATTATTCAATTCCAAATAGGAAATTAAATGATCAAAACGTACACAGACCCTGCATATTTACATATTTAAGTCATTTTAAGTTCATCTCTCTCTGTCTATAATAGTATAATATACTATCCTTTAAATGTTTTTATCCTTTATCCTTTAAATGTTTTAAATGTTATAATGTTAATGATGAAATAACATTACTTTTGAAAATAAGAAATGTAATTTATTCCTGTGTAATATTTATGTAATTATGTATTGTGAAATATATATATATATATATATAACATTATATACGTCTTTACTTTCACTTTTGATTTTGATCAATTTCATGTGTCTTAATGTTTTTTTAAAGTATTAATGTTTTAACAAAAAAATCTTACTACCCCAAAAACTGCACAGCATTAATATTCTGATTATGTAAGTGGCATGTAAAAATGTTAACCTGATTGCTACAACTGACCACAACAAGGTCAAGCCCTAAATATTTCAGTTTAGAAATCAGAGACAAAATCAAAGGCAGCTGTATTCATTTTGAGTCATCACCTTGTTTTGAATATCTACCATATCTGAATATGTATTAACTGCATGGAGTAATGGGACTAATGGGACTATGGACTAATATGTTCACATCAGATATTCGGAAAAAAAAAGTAAATATTCATTTTTCAAAGTAAAGCATTAACCAGTGTATAGAGAATGAATTTCAGGTAAATGTGGTCATGATCATGAGGTCATTTGACAATGATGTAGTGTTTTACATTGAAAGGTTTATGGTAGTTTCATATACTGCACACACACAGTATATACAGTAAGCAGTTATTAGCATTCCATTCTGAACACAGCCATAAGTATTTCCTGCATATGCCCTGATTAAATCCACCTGTGTCTTGCTAGTTCATTTGTGAATATACGGTACAGCCCATGTGTAGTGTTGCCTGTCTGTACCCAAGCTCATTATGGTAAGTGCTATGAGTATTGTCTTTCAAAACAAGTCTAGTCAGAAGTCTTTATTCTTTCCTTTAATAAAATGCAGTTGGATTTAGTGCTGGGCTGGCTTTGAACTTTCGGCTACAACAAAAAATCAGAACTCAGCCTCACCCAGAACTTTCCTTCTGACCTTAATATGCATAACGCATAATAAAAACAATACATGCTATGCTAATTTATGTATTTCCACAGCAAATCGTTCATGATGTGAGTGTGAGTCTTTCCCTGGACCTGTGAGTGTGTTGTTAGTGTATATAAACAAATCAGTAGGTGTTTGTATGCGTGTGTGTGTGAGGTGTTCTACAAGCTCTAAATTGCTCTAATAAAGTGTGAAAATTAATGTTTTCTGTGTGGGAGAGACTGCAGCTATCCACAGGGACACGGATAATTGTGAAATAAATCACTCTCCCAGACAGACGCACACATACTCTTGAATTCATTTACGGACACACAAACAAACACACACACACACACACACACACACACACACACACACACACACACACACACACACACACACACACACACACACAGAAATCGAGAAGCAAGCACATATGTATACGAGCACAAAAACGCATATATATTCACAATCTTTTTGCTACAGAAAATAGAGCCATCTTAGACTAACTAACCAAGACAGCTAATCAAAGCAAAAAAAACCCTCTCTAACTAGCAGGAGAAGTGATGAAGAAGGAATGTGTTTGGGTGAACGTGTGTGCTGCAAAGCTCAGCAACTGTTTCTCATAGGTGCTAACCACATTCAGAGAGCAATGAATGTGCAGTGCTCTAACAAAGGTCAAAATTTTCCATTACTGTTCAAGGAAACCTGTCTGCCAGAAGTCAGAGTGGAAAGATTGCTCTCCGCCTTCTAATACACTTTCATTAGATTTGTTTACATTGCTCACAACCAATATCCATTCCAAAAAGTCTGCTGTCTGCATGGAGTGCAGAGACAGAGGAGAGAGGAAAGGAGGAGGTCAGAGAAGAGGTGGGAGTATGTGAACTAGTTTAAGAAAACCCAAACACCAGCCAAATGTGGTAAAAAAGTCAAATCTTCACAAACATAAACATCGGCTCGTTTTCAACATTTTGGAGAGTCTGAGATCCATAATGTCTGACTCTCACTAACTTTTTTCTGTTGTGTTACTGGGTTTGTTTTGGTGCTGGTCTACTCTGTTCCATAAACTGACACACTGTGTGATTATTTTGTCCAGATGTTGCAGCTCAAATTTCAGATCTAACCGACAGTATGTTTAAATTACAGATCGGAAAGGAGCAATTTCACTGACTAAGAAAAAGGAAACTTTCAACGCAATCAAAAGTGCTCTAACATTGCCTTTCTGCACTTCCTGATCTCATTTTTTGCCAGAATGTCATATTTTCCTGTGATGGCAAAGCTGAATTTTTAGCAGCCATTACTCTTCATTGTCACATGACCTTTTGAAAACCACTGTAATATGCTGATTTGGTGCTCAAGAAACAGTTATTATCTAATTATTATTATTCCATTCCACTGGCCCTGCGTTCGTTCCGTAAGTTGAATAGGGAAGGCGCAGGACATACAGCGTAAGCTTTTTGAAGAATACGGAAAGCGGAAGCACTTGCAAAGCGATCATTTGTGTTTATAAAGCATACACGTTTGTATTTTTTTAGAAAATCAATCGTTTTGCTAGATAAGACCCTTATTCCTCGTCTGGTATCGTTTAAAGCCCTTTGAAGCTGCACTGAAACTGTAATTTCGACCTTCAACCGTTTGGAGACCATTGAAGTCCACAATAAGGAGAATAATTCTGGAATGTTTTCATCAAAAACCTTAATTTCTTTTCGACTGAAAAAAGAAAGGCATGAACATCTTGGATGACATGGGGGTGAGTAAATTATCAGGAAAATTTTATTTGAAAGTGGACTAATCCTTTAAGTGCTACTGTCTTGTGTCTTCACCTGTCATCAAGTGCCACTGAATTCCGAGCTTCTAGCTTAGCGACTTCCTTTCTCGCTGCATCCACTCCAACTTCACTTCTTGCACTTGCTGGATTCCTGTTGGCTGTAATGGTGGGAGCACCACGCAGGTTGAGCAGATTGAGGTAGGACTCAGCGTGGGAGGAGACAGGAGGGTTTTCTGGCTGTCCTGCGGGAGTGGAGGTGACGGGCTGGTCTGAGCAAGGAGTGTAGAGGTTCTTCAGGTTGAGAGAGAGAGATCGAGTGGGCACACTACTCCATGGTGAGTCTTCTTCTAGAAGAGAGAAATTCAAATTTGAGGCATAAAGAAAAAGTCTTAATAGCCAACCTGAAAAATGAAGCTTATTACTGAAAAATCAGCTATTGGGAGACTGACCGTACAGTAGCCCCTTAATGACAGACACTGAAGGGCATAATGGTGACAGAAAATTTCAATAACTCTCCAGATGACAGATCACAGCAATCAGTCAGTACATCACCACCACTGCACCAAGCATAAGCTTATGCATACTTTCTCTCTCTCTCTCGGAAAGTCGGCAAGGAGCCCAGTGCTGAAGAATCAATCCCAATAAACTACTGCACTAAACTTTGAAATAGATTAGTGTACACCAACCAACTCAATAACATCCCAGCCTGCCAAAAAACAATGTGTGTGTCTATGAATGTAATAGTGTGCAACACTGACCGCCCACTTTTTCAGCAGCCTGGGTTCTGGAAGTATTTTCCCAATCCCATTCATTTTCTTTGTTGAAAAATCTTAAATAAAAAGTTCTTAGCTATGAACCAAACCAACTAGCTCAGAGATAAATCACAACAATATAATGTTTGACTTAAAGGATTAGTTCACTTTCAAATGAAAATTAGCCCAAGCTTTACTCACACTCAAGCCACCCTAGGTGTATATGACTTTCTTCTTTCTGATGAACACAATCAGAGATATTTTAATAAATATCCTGACGCATCTGAGCTTTATAATGGCAGTGAACAGGACCAACGAGTATGAGCTGAAGAAAGTGCTTCCATCCACATCCATCCATCATAAACATATTCTACACGGCTCCGGGGGGTTAATAAAGGCCTTATGAATCGGCATCGCTTTGCTTCAGAAGGCCTTTATTAACCCCCCGGAGCTGTGTGGATTACGTTTATGATGGATGGATGTGGATGGAGACACTTTCTTCAGCTCATACTTGTTGATTCTCGCTCACTTCCATTATAAAGCTCGGATGCGTCAGGATATTTATTAATATTTCTCCGACTGTGTTCATCAGAAAGAATAAAGTCATATACACCTAGGATGGCTTGATGGGCACAAAAAATACATTTATTTAGCAAACAAACAATTTATTAAAAAACAAACAAACATGTATTTAAATTCTCTTTAATATATGCACTACCCTTCAAAAGTTTGGGGTAGGTAAACTTTATTAATGTTTTTAAGAGAAGTCTCAATTTGATCAAAAATACAGTTATAATATGAAATATTGCAAAATATTCAAATATTTAATTTGCTGTAGAGAGACTAATTTTATTAGATCATTTGCAGTGCTCTATGGGAGTGACTCCTTTCAGGATTATAGGTAGTGTTGTGTTTGCACATGTGTGTCTTACTCTGTGTGGCTCCACTGACTCTGATCTCCAGTTGGTTGAGGTGTTTCACCAGCAGGGCTGTATGTTGCAGTAAGTCTCGGTTCTGCAGCAGCAGCTGGTGAGTTCTGGCCTGCGCCTCCATGCGGGCAGCCGTCTCCGCAGCAAGCTGATCCTTTAGAAGCTGCACCTACAGCAGGGACACGCTCAGTCAAGACTAGGGAATCACAAAATGACTTACAAGTAGAATATTACAGTGAGTGAAATGAATCTTAGATCAAGTAATCCCAGTCCTTCTCTAACTTCTAACTTAATAAGTTTTTATTCAAAAATGTTAATCAATAATTTTCAAGGAATCTAAAGTGGTTTCCTGCAAATGAAAGAGACCTTTATTTTGTTGGCTTGGATGTTTGGGAGGTTCAGCCCACAGAAAAGAAAACAAGATCTCTAATATCTCAGTTTCCCATAATAACACCCAGATAAATAGAGAATCTCCTCTACAGCAGTGGTTCTCCAATGTTTTGACTTCAAGGCCCCCTACTGTTAATGACAATATTTGAAGATATTTCTAATACGTCTGCTATAATGACAAAGCTGCTCATTTTCAAACTTTTTATTTAAAGAAACTAGGAGTGGCAATATAATCAAATAATTAAATAAAATAATAATACAAGTTCATCATTTTTTTTAAACTTACAAATAGAAATTTCCCAATAAAATTTTACAAAGCTTCACAAAATGTATATGCATGATTTGTTTATATATTTATAATTAAAAAAAAATTAATTATCTATGATTTTTAATTTTCATTTGACATTACACTTTTAAAATTCCCTCATGTAGTATATGCAGGTTGTCGATAATATAAGAAATATGATGTATAATATCTTGATTTTTAGATGTATTAGCTTATCTTAAAGGGTTAGTTCACCCAAAAATGAAAATTCTGTCATTTATTACTCACCCTCATGCCATTCCACATGCCGTTCGGAACGCAAATTAAGATATTTTTATTGAAATCCAATGGCTTAGTGAGGCCTGCATAGGGAGCAATGACATTTCCTCTCTCAAGATCCATAAAGGTACTAAAAACATATTTAAATCAGTTCATGTGAGTACAGTGGTTCAATATTAATATTATAAAGCAGCACTTCTCAAAGTCCGGACTCCGGTCTGGATCCGGACCCGGAGGGAATTCAATCCGGACCCGCCTCCATTTCGTATTTCAACAGCAGTAATTGTGTGTAAGGGATTAAAAATCTGGATTTCCTACTTTGATAAACGCATGTCAAAATCATTTTTTTTAGTGTTTTATGTCTTTTTGGAGATGGTCCGAAATTAAAGCGAAGGCGAGATATTTAAAGTTTTCCTCCGTGATTCAGTTGCCATGACAACGAGTCATGCGCGACGCGACACTTCACGCGCAGTAAGCGTTTGAATGGGTGTGGAGCAGTGGTTCTCAACCTGCGGCCCGGCACAAATGTAAATGCGGGCCGCGATATGCCGACCACAATAATAATAATAATAATAATAATAATTAGCATACAATTTATTTTTGTTTTAAAATTTAAAATAAAGTGAATTATTAAAAAAATATAAATGAGCTATAATGCTTTATTTGTCATATAAAATAATTTTGGTGAGCATTTATTATTTTCAGACATCAGGCAATGTAGGCTAATGACGCAATCACTCAGTTAACGAAACACAAGTGCGCGCTTAGGAAGAATTCAAACAGTAGCCATTAATTTTGTAAATTTAAGCCTCAAAATGGTCAAATTTGTTATTAAAGGAGAAAAACTAAATGTGGAAGATAAAATGAAGGAACAGATGCAAACAAGAAGAGTCGCAGCATCAGCAGTAAAGGTAAGAAGAATAGAAGAATCAGTTTGCTGTTAGGCCTAATGAGCGAGATGGGCAGCCTTCCTGTTTGCTCTGTAGTAAAGTACTTGACAAGCAAAACCTACAATTTCAAAAGACTGAACTGTGAATTCGATGTGTTTGTTTGTTTGTATTTTAAATCAGTAAAATAACCGCATCAGCGCACCGCGGCTGGAATGAGCCCAACTCTGCGCGCGCGCTCGCGGATCCGATGCTGCGCGAGGGATTGCGACATGACAGAATGCTTGATATCGTCAGGGATTGTAATTAGCCTACAGTGCGCTCAGTGTTGTTTGTAAAAAGAGCTGAGTAACATTTGCTTATTAGGGCATTTATGTGATTGTTTGGTGACTATTGCGATGATGTTGAAGAGAGTCATAAAGTCATACAGAATTAAATAGCAACTTAAAGTGATTGTATATACAGTTTGTGTGTTCATTGAGCATTACTGATTATTATTGTAAAGCTAATGTCAGTAAGTTAGTTTTTATTTGTTATTTATTGTGTGCAACATCTAAGTATAATAATAGTATTATCTGCTAATACCATAACATTAAATCTGATTAGTTTGCATTGATGACGTCATATGTAAATTATATGCGGACCGTGAGACTTGCACTTGGACCATTGTGCGGCCCACTGGGAAAAACGTTTGAGAACCACTGTTATAAAGCGATGAGAATATATTTTGTGTGCGCCAAAAAAAAACAAAAAACGACTTATATAGTGATGGCCGATTTAAAACACTGCTTCAGGAAGCTTCGGAGCATAATGAATTAGTGTGTCGAATCAGCGGTTTGGAGCAACAAAGTCACATGATTTCAGCAATTTGGCGGTTTGACACGCTATCCGAATCATGATTCGACACAGAAGAATCATATCACTCCGAAGCTTCATGAAGCAGTGTTTTGAAATCGGTCATCACTAAATAAGTCGTTATTTTGTTTTTTTTGGCTCACCAAAAATATTCTCGTCGCTTTATCATATTAACATTGAACCACTGTACTCACATGAACTGATTTAAATATGTTTTTAGTACATTAACGGATCTTGAGAGAGGAAATGTCATTGCTGGCTATGGAGGCCTCACTGAGCCACTGGATTTCAACAAAAATATCTTAATTTGTGTTCCGAAGATTAACGAAGGTCTTACGGGTGTGGAACGGCATGAGGGTGAGTAATGACATTATTTTCATTTTTGGGTGAACTAACCCTTTAAGCTTTGTTTAAAAACTGCAATCAAACTTCAAAGATTGAAAAATAAGCTGCTATCCACTTTAATTTTGTCTCATTTGTTAAGAAATTTTCTAGGGAATTTTAGGAGAAACATCTGAAACAAGGTTTATACCTAAAGGTAGCTACAGTAAAAACTGTATTAAGTCCCCTGAGATATGAAAGAGCAACCTCTGAGCAATATCATTTTTCTCTGGGTGGGCGGTGAACGTACATCAATCTCTTTTTCCAAGCTATTGCTATGCAGTAGCATGACTGTGCTGAATCAGAGCTAAGAGCACATCAACTTCCTCTCTCTCACACAGGACATTATAACCGTAATCATCTGAACCTTATACAGTATCCCAAATGAGAACAAATATCATTAGTCAGAGACAGAATGACAAAAATGACTCAATAAATGAACAAGCAAATGCATGAAGATGATGATTGACTGTATCAGCATTGTTCTGTCTCCTTCCCTATATTTATCTTTGCTTCTTCTGGTTATGGTAAATGATTTGGGCTTATAGGGCATGTGAGTGCTCTTTAACAAAGGTTATCAGAAATAATTTCACCAGAGAGAAATGAAAAGGGTTGTGGAGAAAATCTGTTCTCTGGGTGGATGATTGTCAAACTGCCTGAAAATATGAAATCAATGGCTGCATTTTCTATGGAGTTGTAGCGCCTCCTAGTGTAAGGAAAGGGTAGAAGCAACATCTTACCTGCGCTACAGCGATCTGTGTTTGTTGTTGCTGCTGTAGCAGCTGTTGTTGGAGTAACTGCAGGTGGTGTTGGGTGGCCAAAGGTGTGAGAGTAGGAGAGCAAGGGCTGCTCGGGGATAATGTGTAGAGAGAGACACCCTCCAGGTCTTGTAAAGACTGAGAGATGGAAAATGAGAGTAAGAGAGAGAAGAGGAAAAAAAAGTTAACACACTATTTGCTTCCTGAAACATTTTTTCCTGTGAAACATCAATTCTTTTGTCACCTACTTTTAAATTTAGTCTAAGTTATATAATAAACTTTTATCATATTTAGTCAACCAGTCATGTTTTTGTGTAGTCAAGTTTTAGTTGACTAAAAATGTCTGGGATTTTTTAAAAAATGTCTGGGATTTTCTGAGTTTGGAATTTAGAAATTCCAAATAGTGTATATATTTAAGACAAAAGCTTTGAAAAAGATTTAAACTCTTGACATCTGGCATCCATGATGTTGGTTAAGGTTTTTTTTTTTTAACAACATTTTAGTCTTGCCCATTTGTTGACAATATTGTTGATAGTCACAGTTAGTGTTTAATGATTTTCATTCTAGTTTTCATTAATAAAAATTAACACTAGTTAACAAGTGAGGACTACAAGTGAGAACACTTGCTTTGAGAGTGCATAAAGGGTAGTTTGTGTGAGTGCACGTATTTACTTTAAATGGTTAGTTCACCCAAAAATTAAAATTCTGTCATAAAAGCTGATCCACGATTTTTCCTCTTTGTCGCCATCTCTTGTTTGAAACCTGCAATTGCAGTCATATGCGGAACAGGTATCTGTACGTGCGTTGTGCCTCGGCACGGCTCGTCAGCGCGGATGAATCTAATGCTTGCTGTCAGTCACAGCACCGGTGTGGATACTGAACTTCAGAATCACAGATTCTACATCTTGAGAGTATGACCAATATAAGAATTTTCACTAGAAAATATCATCTGAACAAGTAAGTAACATGTCTGCCACTTTTGTTCTGACCAACTGAGGAAAAAAGCATTAGGCCTACAATAAATCGCGCTGCCAATGATGATTAAATCTAACGATCGCTTAGTTCGGATCATGCCAAACCGTGCAAATTATTATTACTGTTATACTTTGTTCTCAAATCGTTAATGTTAACAACATCAGCATTACTATGACTATGTGTGTATTTGCGTTACCTGTAGATTTCAATTTCTGTAGCCACTCAACAGTCCAAAGTCTTTTGCTTTTTGACTACGGGTGACTCTCCAGTTGTCACTGATGATTGCCATTTGGACCTTTCTGGATTACAATCCACCATCAAAATGATAAGTTTAATTATTTCAGCTGCTGTGAGAACAGATTATAAATGATCCGCTACCAGCTGCGTCCTCACGTGATAAAACCGACTAGCCTGGACTCCTTCTTTCTGTTTACGGACGTGACGTAATGACGCACAGAGGAACTGCTGCATGCTCAAATTTCCCATGGAAATCCACCATGTCGCTCTTATTATAAAACATTATTACAACCTTACCGTTGTGAATCGGGCTAAGATAATGAGATAGTTTTGAACACTGGCTGGTTATGTACTTGCTCAAAAATTGATTTTGGATAATTTTTAATCAAAAAAAGTTACGGACTGCAGCTTTAATTACTCACCCTCATGTCATTCCACACCCGCAAGACCTTCGTTCATCTTCGAAACATAAATTAAGATATTTTTGATAAAATCTAATGGCTCAACGAGGCCTCCATTGCCAGCATGATAATTAACATTTTTTAGCTGCCCAGCTACTAAAGACATATTTATGAAGCAACGAGAATACTTTTCATGCGTCAAAAAAACTAAAACAAAATAACGACTTTATTCAACAATATGTAGTGAAGGGTGATTTCAAAATACCGCTTCATGAAGCTTCGAAGTTTACGAATCGTTTGTTTTGAATCAGTGGTTCGGAGCATATATCAACTGCCAAAGTCACGCCCCCCAGTGGTGAACCATTGAAATTTCGAAACACTTGTGACCTTATGAAGCTTTGTTTACTGAAATCACATGACTTTGGCAGTTTGATGATGCTCCAAACCGCTTTCGAAACTAAAGATTCATAAAGCACCGAAGCTTCATGAAGCAGTGTTTTGAAATCACCCATCACTAGATATTGTTGAATAAAGTCCTTACTTTGTTTTTTTGGCACACAAAAAGTATTCTCGATGCTTTATAACATTAAGGTTGAACCACTGTACTCACATGAACTGTTTTAAATATGTCTTTAGTAGCTTTCTGGGCATCTGAAAGTGTAAATTACCTTGCTGGCAATGGAGGCCTCACTGAGCCATCAGATTTGATCAAAAATATCTTAATTTGTGTTCTGAAGATGAATGAAGGTCGTATGGGTGTGGAACGACATGAGGGTGAGTAATTAATGACAACGTTTTCATTTTTGGGTGAACTAACCCTTTAAGAGGACTTTAATATATGGATCCACAGAAGCAAAGGACAATCCAAGTGCATTAAAGAGCATACATTTTCATAAAAAGAGGTGCATGTATACATAAATAGCTATTTTAAAAAAAAAGGGGTGGAGATGTGGGGGTTATGGTCCCCATAATGGTGGATTTACCAGGTGCACACACACACACACACACACACACACACACACACACACACACACACACACACACACACACACAAAGTAATTTTCTCTAAGTAGCTTTACCCTGTCTGTCATGACAGGGACTGAGGCCGAGACATGGCTCTAGGGATTTGAACACCAAAATACTCTCTGCTTTCTCACCTAATGATATTTTCTCTCTTCAACCCTAAACCTTACCCTCACACAAACCTTAATACATTGAAAGACAGAAGATTTAAATACATTTTTTTAGCATGTTGATGTTTAGCATGATGCCAAACATGATACATCATAACTCAATTTGAAAGCAGCTAAGGAAATATTTTCTTTCTGTGCACCGTTTAATGTTAACCACTAGAAGGAGCTGGAGGTTTAATTTTAGGGGTATATCAGAGGGAGGAGAGACAGAGGATGGAGTGAGCAGGACATCTGCAAAATTAAGAAAAACTGCCAATATGAAACAGACTTTTCATGTCAGTTATCTCCATTGTGCACAAAGAAATATCTTCCATAAGCAGTATGGCAAAGTGATACCAATACTACATTTAAAAAAAAAAAAAAGAGAGAAAAAAAAAACGGATAAAAAGGAAGCTGCAACAATGAATGTTCCCATTCTGTCTTCTTTTATCCTCCAGTAGATCCATTTGTCATGAATGTCAGCTACAAAGCTAATGGAACACCACTGGATCTTTGATGTTTGCTAGACAACGAACACATGAATGCATTATGAATGGACTGCTGCTAAATGAATACATGTAAAATGAATGAATGCATTATCTGCTTTCTGGCTGTCTGCACTGGGAATTTCTGTAATGAACGGCAGAGAGATATCAAACATTAAACATTTTTTTGTTTGATCTTATTTAATATATAAGTTTGACCTTATTTAATAATCCTTGATATACTGTATGAACTTATGAACAGGACCTGCAGCCATCCTAATCCTAATGAATGGCCAGTTTTGTTTTTTGTTTTTAATAACAATTAAACATCCCCTACCCCCAAATCTCATTACTGTAGTAATGTATAAATAATTAAAAAAAATAATAATAATAACTATAAATAATAACAATATATTATAGTATTGTTTTAAAAATATTTATATATCATGGTAATATTTGTTGTAATAATTTGTTTAAATGTGTGTTTAAATGCATTTAATTAATGTTGGTTTTTCTTTCATTTACTTTAGAAATACGCAAAATATACAGTCAAAAGTTTTGGGTCAGTGAGATTTTGTTTTGAAAAAACAATATACTTTTAGGATGCATTCATGTATCAAAAATGTATTAAAATATAAAGTATTAAGCATCACAACTGTTCTCATCATTAAAAATAAGAAGAAATGTTTCTTGAGCACCAAATCAGCATATTAGATTTCTGAAGGATCATGTGACACTAGTAATGGCTGATGAAAATTCAGCTTTGCATTCACAGCAATAAATTAGAATAAATTAGAATAAAACAGAATAAACAGAAAACAATAAAATAGAAAACAGATATTTTAAGTTCTAATAGTATCTTACAATATTACTGTTTTACTATATTTTTGATCAAACAAGAGCATAACCATAAGACTTGAAAAGAAAAGTAAAAAATCTTACCGACCTAAAACTTTAACAGTAGTCACTGGAAACTTCAACAGTCTACCAACTGAGTCTGACCCACGCTTTGACAAGGAAGGTAAAAATATATATAATCTATTCCACTAACACAGTAAAGAAGTTTAAAGGTGCAAGCCACATTTCAAAAACGCAGTTGGACATTGTTGACATTTGAATCAACCCAAACAAACACACCACTCTCTTCATTGCTCCGCCTCTAAAACTCACCTTACAATCCTAACAACCCTGCTCCGAGTCGGTCTTAAACCCCAGCGAGGAGAGTGCACCAACAATGACACTAAACACCGCATTCTCTAGCGGTCATATGAATCACACAACTCTCACTAGCTGGCCACTGTTACACACGCAATGCGAGAGTGGATGTCTGTTTATCACAGTTGACGTGCAACAAAACAATGTTTCATTAAAAATGAAGCGCAGATGATGAACGAAGGATAAGGAAGCACAAAAAATGAACGTACAGTAAATCATGTACGCTCCAGACAATCATGACACTCGAACCCAACTGTTACGTACGTGTTACGTACGAGCAGAATCAAAGCATCCTCCGTGTCTGTTATCAGGCTGGCCGTGTAGCTCTCTCCAGCGCTGGAAAGCTTTTCTAATATCAATGCGGGTCCTAAAGAACTTGCCCAGTCATAAACTTTCATTCCAGCACTGTAAACCCTAATGCTCAAAATACTTAATTCGTTTGAGTAGGACAAACTTAAATTAAACAAATTAGTTCAGTTAAATTAACTGTTATGTGTATTTAAAACTTTCTTTTACTTTTGAGTTCACAGCACTGACATATTTCAAGTAAACTAAACAGTTTTAGTTGCAGCAGATTTCTAATTCCCAGCATGCTTTGCATCAGACTGTATAAATGTTGAAATTAAGTGTTATTTTGTGTGTTTTTGCACAAGATTAACATAGGGAGACATAAGTTAGTGTTTAATGTTGTGTTATGTTGGGATTGACAGGGGGTTCTGTTATGTTAGTTTTGTAGGGTTACCATTCTGGTGAAGAGTAGACCGTGTGGTTAGCTTGAGGATGGGCTGCAAAACTTTTAAGACCACATATACTGTATGTTGTTTGATTACATACATGCAAGTATATATTGACAGTCTCTTTGATAGTTATAATAGCATGTGTTTTTTGATAACTAACTAACATTTAACCAAGATCTGAATGTGATGTTTATGTAAATTAACTATATGTACTTGAGTGGGGCGAGGCTGAGAACTGTGGGAGCGAAGGAATGCCAGTGATGTGATTGTTAACCCTCTGGAGTCTGAGGCTGATTTGGGGCCTGGAGAAGTTTTGACATGCCCTGACATTTGTGCTTTTTTCAGTTGTTCATAAACATATAAATGACAAAAGTGTCATTATACTGTATTCAGCACAAACTAGGCTATGTATATATGTATGTATCACAATAATATGTGAGGAACATGTATGTACATGCTTGTGTTTTTGAAGGAATAACATTTATGCGTGATTATTGAAAAAACAAAAAACTTAAGTCACTGAAATAAGGCCAAAAAAAGTATAGTAAATCTGTGTTTACAATACTTTAGGGTATTGGAGGTTGGAGACTAGAGTTTTTGCTTCAAAATTATGTAAAAATTATGCTGCCTACTCCTTCATATAAAACAAAATATTGATTTAGTTTTTGTAAGACACTTTTTGCCAAGAAACACAGTATGCGTGGAAGCGTGAATCACCACTGAATAATGGGCCATTCTCAACTGAGAAGACAAAAGAATTGCATAGTAATGAGCTGAAATGACTTGCATATTAATGAGGCATTTCAGTCAGGTAGGCTGTGAAAAAAACCTTCTGTGATGTCTCAAGCTCATCATGCTATATGAAACATACAGAAAAATATTATTACAATATAAAGTAATGGTTTTATATTATACTTTAAAATATAATGTATTTCTGTGATGCAAAGAGTCTGAATATAGGCTTTTAGTTTAATGAGAGACACCTGTGCACCACACTGGCCTTGCTCCACTTCCATGGCTCTCGGCCCCGCCCCACTTGTCACAAAAAAATAAGTTAGTTAACTTAAATGTTTCGAGGTAATACGTTTCCTCAAATGTTTTGAGTATTCTGAACTTAATGAGTTTTACAGTGAGTGATATTGTTTTAAGCTGTATTGTATTGTGTCTCATCTCTTTCTGCAGTCTTTCCTCAAATCTCCCTCTTGCTCGTTCTGTCTGCTTGACTGTCATACGCCCCCTAATGCTGATTGGCTACACGTTTGTTGTTGGTGTCAGTCCGACTAACTTCCAAACAGTGTTTTTGAAATATGGCTTACCCCACCTTTAATATAATGAGAATCACCATTGAGAATAATGGGGAAAGTTATGCAAATGGGGGGGATAAAGTCACAATACCCCACAAATACCCCAAAAGTCACAATACCTCACTCAGCTGAGATTTGCAGAATGAGTGGGTTTTAAACTTAAATAATAGAGGATACTTGTGCGTTGCCAGCTAATTTCACTCCAGCATGTGAAATCCCTGTCTCACTGAGGCTGTTCAGACAATGATAAGTGGTTAAAGTCAGATGAAGATTTTGAAAATAATATGCAGGCCTGGGGCATCACAAACAGTATAACTGAATACCCCAAAGGAGGAACAAGGTAAAGGGGTAAAAAACTGAAGACAGAGGAGGTGAAAAGGGTTTCCTCTTTCTTTAAAAATAGCCTAAATTTCCAGCTGACGAGCGATACTCGACAGACGTCTGTGGAGAGATATGATGCAAGAGCTTGTCTTCTACTAAAAACACTCAGTCGTGCTCATACTCCAGATCACTCTCACCTGATGGGTTTGTCCAGGTTTCACCATGTTGAGCTCTGACAGGCTTTGAAGAATGTCATCCATAGCCTGCTCACTGAGCTTTGTAGAATGAGACTCCATTCCAGTGACATCATCCATTCCCTGCTCCATCCCTGTCAGCTGACGACCTGTAAACAACAGCAGCATTTTAAGAATATGATGAAACTATTTATACAACAATGGCTGACACATTCAAACATCACATGACATATATCGCTAAAACGCTGTACTCGTAGCTCCACAGATTTATTTTATTATGACATGGGTTTTAAGGCATTAATGCTCTGACGCGATGGCATGGTCTCACCTTCAGGGCTGGGCTCTTCTCCAGACTGATCGCTTTGGCCGTCTGCAGGGCCGTCTGGCTGCTCATCTGCATTCAGCTCAGCGTGCTGCAGACTCAGCTTATGGCACACCTCAAATGCCTGACCGACCGTCCGCACTATCCGCATGGCCTGACTCTGAGAGGGGAGAGAGAGGTGAAAAAATAGAGATTTAGAGACATTTAGAGAATCTTATATGTATATTATATATGTATTATATACATGTTTTTCTTGATTTTATCATATAAAATCCTTTTCTTGTGCTTTGTGTTATTGTTCATACTGTCATTCTAGGGGATTTGCTACTACAGTTCTATGAAAAAAGCAAAGGGTAAAGAATGAGAGGAAAAGCAGAGACAAACAGGTAAGGAATATCAAGGTTAAGGCCCTCTACAAATGTCATCATTCGCTCAAGGACAAGACGGACCGAAAAAAAATGGCATGCATGCTCTTAATCCTTGGTCTGGGGCATAGAAAGAGACAGAGAAAGAGAGTGACAGAAGACCTTTTTTTTCTTTCTAGGTGAAAGGCGATTGCTCTACCTTCTTTTTGGACTTGAACACATTGCATCTAAACGAGTTGCTCGATCCATCACGAGCAATGTAGCTGAAAATCTTCAGATCCTGAGAATCATGGGATACATAGAAGATCCTTAGAGGAAATAGAGGAGAAAAAGAATAAAACATAGGCTAAATATTAATACATATGTTCAAACTAAAATTTATCGTTACATTTTCTGTGTCTCACCTGTATATGGGGTCGTGCATAACCAGCATCTTGCTCTCATCCCACGTCCACTCTTTCCTCTAGAGGTCAAAACAAGGCAAATGTCAGAGACTCTAATGAAGACGCTCATTATGACAAAAATATAAACATCTATTTTCTAGGACTGCAATTCTGATACAGAATAATGATATTCACATAAGGCTGATGACACATGCCTTGGGTTTCTTGCGCATCACCACTTTGACCCCATCTACAGAGACCCCTATGCTCACTTTCTTCTTCTTCACGCTCTTTGCCTTGAACTCGTACTGCAAGGAAAAAACAGAGATTTAAATGCAAAGAGAGACTTTTTCAAAGATCAATCACAGGACCTTAACACCTTTACTAATGTTTTCCATTTAAAAAAAAAAGAAGCCAATTATCACACTTTAAGATGCAGACTGAAGTCCTGGCACCAATTTTAAATCAGTTATTTCCCATTAGCACACAAACTGCTAAATTATGAACACTGAGGAATCAACAATCAGCCTAGCCTAATTAAAATTACATTATAATGAAGTATTTACCATAAACAACAAAAAAGAGCAGAAATTGATGCAGGAAAAGGCGACTGGATTAATTTACTCAATGTGCACATACACTACCATTCAAAAGTTTGGGGCTGGTAAGATTCTTAAATATTTTTGTAAGGCGTCTCTTATGCATTTATTTGATTCAGTAAAAATAGTAATATTGTGAAATATTATTAAAATTTAAAAACTGTTTTCTATTTTAATATATTTTAAAATGTAATTTATTCCTGTGATGATGGCAAAGCTGAATTTCAGCAGCTATTACTCCAGTCTTTAGTGTAACATTATTCGCTGCTTAAAGGTGCCCTAGAATTAAAAATTGAATTTATCTTGGCATAGTTGAATAACAAGAGTTCAGTACATGGAAATGACATACAGTGAGTCTCAAACACCATTGTTTCCTCCTTCTTATATAAATCTCATTTGTTTAAAAGACCTCCGAAGAACAGGCGAATCTCAACATAACACCAACTGTTACGTAACAGTCGGGATCATTAATATGTACGACCCCAATATTTGCATATACCAGCTCATGTTCAAGGCATTAAACAAGGGCAGAACGTCTGGATCTGTGCACAGCTGAATCATCAGACTAGGTAAGCAAGCAAGAACAATAGCGAAAAATGGCAGATGGAGCAATAATAACTGACATGATCCATGATATCATGATATTTTTAGTGATATTTGTAAATTGCCTTTCTAAATGTTTTGTTAGCATGTTGCTAATGTACTGTTAATTGTGGTTAAAGTTACCATCGTTTCTTACTATATTCACGGAGACAAGACTGTCGTTATTTTCATTTTTTAAACACTTGTAGTCTGTATAATTCATAAACACAACTTCATTCTTTATAAATCTCTCCAACAGTGTGTAATGTTAGCTTTAGCCACCATCAAACTCATTCAGAATCAATGAATGAGACAATGAGATCAATGTAAACATCCATATAAATACCATACTTACGCGATTAGACGTTGCATGACGAACACTTTGTAAAGATCCATTTTGAAGGTTATATTAGCTGTGTGAACTTTGTTTATGCTGGTTAAGGCAAGCGCGAGCTCCGGGGGAGGGGAGCATGAGAATTTAAAGGGGTCGCAGCCTGAATCTGCGCATATTTAATGATGCCCCAAAATAGGCAATTAAAAAAATGAATTAAAAAAAAAAAAAAATCTATGGGGTATTTTGAGCTGAAATTTCACAGACACATTCAGGGGACACCTTAGACTTATATTACATCTTTTAAAAAGACGTTCTACGGGACCTTTAATATTTTTTAAATAGTTCAAAAAAGATGAGCATTTTATTTGAAATTGAAATCATTTGCAACATTATAAACATATTTACTGTCACTTTTGATCAATGTAATTCACCCTTAATGAATAAAAGTATTAATTTCTCTCAAATAAGTAAATGAATAAATAAATTAACCCAAACTTTTGAACAGTAGTGTATGTTTCAAGTTTCCTTCCTTCACCTTTACAAGTATCTGACTCGCTCTTTACATTTTTTTAATGTCCTTCATACTTTATATTTACATTTTTCATATTGTATGTACTGTATGTTCCCAGAATGCACTGAAAGGAGCTTTGTGAAAAAAAAAATACATTCAAGATAACAGACGTGTCAGGAGAAATGCATATTTGTGTGTAAGCTTTATGTGTTTTGTTTTTTAGACCAGTGAGCTGATGTGTCAACACCAAACTACTGGAATCAGCTCTGAACATTATTAGTCTCTTGTCCACTTTACACAAGGAAAGCTATTTGTATAGTGTGCATGAGTGACCATTAAGAGCGTTGCTGCCTATTTGTTGCTGTGTTTCAAGTAAGTCATTTATGAGGTTCCATAGATCATGGCCTATCCTTATGGTCATCATCCAGGCCTGCAGAGTTTTAATAAAGCTTGTTGTTCTTCTGAAAGGTCGCGATTGGAGATTACTTTTTAAAAAACAAATTCTTGCAACTTTGCATGAAATGATTCTTAGAATTATTTATGGTTACACTTTATTTTAAGGTGAAGTAGTTACATTGTACTTACTCAAATAAGTTCTGAGTAATATTAATTAACTACAGTACTTACTATAGAATTTGTGGTTAGGGTTTGGTTTAGGGTTAGTTACTTGTAATTATGCATAATTTACAGTTATTACTATAGTAAGTGTAGTAACGTGTAACTGTCACCTTTATTTCTAATTCCAAATGTCCTCAGTCAGAATGGTTCACATTGGCACATTTTAGTCTTTGGGTTCTTTAAAACTTGAGATGGATATGAATCATTTCTGCTGAAAGATTATTCATTATTGAAGTTAAGTCCTGGACTGCACCGAGAGAGCTCCACTCATTCGCACGAACATTACGCTGATCTGTCCATCTCTTGTAGGCTAGAGGAAAACAAGGAACGATGGTGGAAGCATAAAGACTATATGAGATGTACTACAGGAAAAGGACATGACAGGTCTGTCGACGTGTGCAGATTACAAACCTTTAGTCTTGCTGAAGAGTTTGAGTGTGTTGAAGTAGCTAAAACTTTAAACTACCTTGTCAGAGTTAATCAGCATCATGGCTCTCTATTTTACTTAGGCTACTCGTGTTAAATTACTCATCTATTTGTAAGTTGCTTTGGGCTATAGCATCTGCTGAAATATACAGTACAGTCCAAAAGTTTGGAACCACTAAGATTTTTAATGTTTTTAAAAGAAGTTTTGTCTGCTCACCAAGGCTACATTTATTTAATAAAAAATACAGTAAAAACAGTAATATTGTGAAATATTATTACAATTTAAAATAACTGTTTTCTATTTGAATATATTTCACAAAGTAATTTATTCCTGTGATGGCAAAGCTGAATTTTCAGCATCATTTTTAAATGGGTCATGACATGAGAAATCAAATTTGCCGTGATCTTTTTTCATATATGAGGTCTTTGTACCACAAGTTTCATAGTTTAAAACGTCCCCCTCATTATAAACAAAGTATTTATTTAATCAAGCTCCAAAAATGAATCGTTTTGGATATTGTAGGATTTGTGATGTCACACGAGCAAATGCATTTGCATAAATATATCTGTCTCCAGAACAAGACAAATAGTTTTACATCATCACACCATAGGCCCCGCCCACAGGCGTTCACTTGCTTAATGGCTGACACCGGATCCGAGCATTGCGTAAAAGCAAACAGAAACTAATATAATCACTGATAATGTCTACACTGGATACAGTATACAGATGCCGTTCATGTTTTGATGTATCCACGCACTTGAGGAGAACAAATGGAAGAGTAAACTGAAACGTTAAAGGAACGCTGCTTTAACGTTCTATTTAAACAGCTCATTTGCTAATTTCTGTAGAGATTTTAGAAGGATACCAGCATCAGGAACAAGTGGTGTCATGGATCGCATTGGAGAATCATATGTTTGTTCGGAGAATTTGACAGCAGATTGTTTGTAAACGAGGCACAGTGTAATGGAGAGTTCTCAAAGAAACATTGTTGACAGATGAATGCAAAACACATTTCACAGACTGCATTTTTTCAGTGGCATGCCTAAAATGTCTTCATTTCGATATTTTCGACCATCAATATACTGCACTATATTCATGTCGCGCAATGTTGTCAACATGAACTCAGTTTCACAGCACCTAACAAATGTGATGCCTTCTTTACCGTTATGTTTACGATTCTGCGCATGACAACGTCATCTGTATGCGTCACATGTGCACTTTGGTCAAGTGGAATAGAGGCGATTAAAGTGTTTACATGCCTGTTTATTGCAATTAAAATAGGTATATGCCACATATTTACTATGATTATGAGCTTAATTGCATCAATTTGATCGAAGTATCACGTTTACATGAGGAAAAGATTAATCGCTGTATTGCCTAAATCTCATTATAATCGCATTATGAGGGTGCATGTAAATGGAGTCAGTGTTAAAAAACGATTATGATTGGTCTTACATTTGCATACTAAATTGTGATTAGTCTTTTCTTCTTTGCATATATTTACACATTTATAGTCATCTTATAATTTTCAAATCTGGGCTTATCTAGGCTAAACACTATTCTTTTACTGCCTTGCAATTGATATTTTCTTCAGGAAATGCACATTTCCAATGTTTTCAACATTTTTTCTTCTTTATTAGAAAGTTCTGCACATAAACTGAAGTCTCAACATAATGTCCCAAAGACAATGGTGGCATTTCTTATAAACTTAACCAGTAAATGACGTTGCAAATTTAAGTTAAGATATTGCTTTTTGATTTTATATTAATTTATTATTTTATATTTAATTGAACTAGGAAAACAGTATTAAGACTACAGCTTTCTAAAGATTTAATGCTGCGGCCAGAACTTCAAGAGCATTGAGATGATTTCCCTCTGACCAGAGATGCACATTACTTGGTATGTATGCAGCCGTTTAGAACCAAGGACAGCTCAAGACCAAACAAAATAAAAGCAAAAAAATAAAATAAATAAATAAATAAAATTGTGAGTCGAGGGACAAGACATGGCCAGTAGTGAATACAGAATAAGGCTACTTGTCAAATGCTCCACACCAACTGACCATTTCGCCTCCAGGGTTTGTCATTCATGTCACTCTTAACATTACCAGATTCAAGAAAAACAAATCAATAATAATAAAAACCTTAAACACTATATAAAACTTGCTTTTCCCTTTGCACTTTTCTAAGTCCTTGGATACCACTTTAAACAGCTTAAAACAGCTCCTGACTGCGTGACATGACCTTCTGTATAATTAGAAGTGGTTGTCAGTATCCAAAGGCCACACTAAATATTAATGCACTATTCTTGTGTGTTTATGTGAGACAATAAATAGGAACGCATGCCTCAAGATCTTGACAAGGACCTCTATTCGTGCTGGAGATTTCCAAAATATAAATATCTCTGATTCCGACATTTAGAGAATGAAATACTATTGTGGCAAAGCTGATTACTACATACTACACAGTATAATAATACTAGCATGTGAAGCAGTATGTGTCATGGTTCTGTTTAGGTAAGTTTCATTTTCATGGACTTATTTATTTTTTTATTTTTTTGCTTTTCTCAGTAACGTTCTCTTAGTTTCCCGCCAATCATTAGTTTCTATGGACACTGATATTCTTACAGCTGCTTGTCATTGAGTTTATTATCTCTGTCACTGGATAAAATATTTTCCAGTTTATCCAGTTTTGTAAAACATGTCTTAACTTTTGGCAATCCAAGTAATGAGTAAAGAAGAAGATTAAAAATCATGGTTGATATCGTGTTCATTTGTAACTTAAAAAAGTAAAAAAAATCTGTGGTCCTGAAGAGTTGGACTGTGAGAAATATTTGAATTACGGACAATAATTTAGCATCTTTAGAAGAAAAACATGCCTATATAACACCCACTTAAATACAGCTCTACTAATAGCCTAACACCTATGAGGAAGTGTCAATTCAGAGTCACATCTTTATGAATGTCTTAAGCACACATAGCTATGTGCATTACTGCGTTTATGACCAAACATTTTGATGTTTTGTTTGCCCCATGACAACAACTCACTTAAACCTGCTCCACTTTTGCTCCATTTGTGCAAAAAGTCAAGATGTCAAAATCAAACTAAAATGACGTTTTTTTTAAAATATGATTCACGTTTTGTGTCAGCATTCCTTACAGGACAAAATAGAGTCTGCAAGAATGAAATTTTAATCTTTCTTATTGCTCAAGTGCAAAGTGCATTGAAATATTTAAGATATACTGCATAGCCATTGTTCTCTGTGCATAAACATTTCAGTGAAAAATTTAAGAGCTGCAGCTGAATGCAGCAGAAAAAAAAATTAAAATAAAACTACCCCCCCCCCCCCCCCCCAAAAAAAAAAAAAAAACACAAAAAAAAAAAACAAGGGGGTCAGACTTCAAATTCAGGATTAAGAACTGAATCCAGACATCTGCTATAATCCTGTCTTGTGTCTATGTCTAATTTCCATTTTGTTAAAAAGAATCTGCATAGTGCCCATAGTACTGGGCTTAAAGTTGACAAAGCTGCCATACTCAGCACTTAATGACATTCCTTACTAATCTCTCTGTGATTAAAGGTGCCAGCATATATAGAGAGAAAACTAGAGAGTATGTTTCATAGAGAGAAAATAACTACAAGTGACATCTCCATTTTTTATGACAGTCATCAAAAGCATTTACTCAGCAACTCAATACTCGAGAATCCAGTGCATTTGTATTACTAAGGGCCTTTCAGACCTGTAGATTGTTTGCTTTGTTCCAAAACAATATACATATATTATATAAAAAAATTTAGATTTTGGGGGTAGACAACAGCAAGAGCAAAACAGGAAGGAAAACATAGGCCTGTAAGGTTGCCTGTCAAAGACTGCTTAAAAACTGTAAAGGAGCGGGACTCAGGCAGGGATCTATTTGCGAGCTTTATTAAAAGTGAGTGTGGTCGTACAGGCAGGGTCAAACAGGAACAGCAAGGGACAGGCAGAATCGTGGTCAGAATACAGGCAGTGGATCAGGACAGGCAGATATCACTCACAGAACAGAATACCAGGCAAGGGTCAAAGGCAGGCAGCAACGGGTCGATAACGGGTAACAGGCAGGAATGGGAACAGACAGGCAGAGAGGATAATAATGCTCAGAATTGTAACACGGGTTAAACAAGACTTTGCAATGAGGTGGTGTGTAAGTGAGTCTTAAATAGTCCAGATAATAAGCTACAGCTGTATGTGGCAAATGATGATTGGTGTGGAGAGTGCATGTGACTGGCAGGGAGCATAATGGGAAGTGTAGTCCAGGAACTGACAGGAATCGTGACAAAAAACAAAAAAATATAAAGTGCATTTGAGTATTGTCAATCAGCCTGCACGTTGACAGTTGGTCAATGACAAATAAAGCTTCTATTTTTTTTTTCATCATTTCAAAATGGATGTAATGCATATTTTTGAGTCAGGAACAATGTGTTTAAACAAGTTTATATACACTATATTGTCAAAAGTATTGGGACACCCCTCCAAATCATTGAATTCAGGTGTTCCAATCACTTCCATGGCCACAGGTGTATAAAATCAAGCACCTAGGCATGAAGACTGCTTCTACAAACATTTATGAAAGAATGGGACGCTCTCAGGAGCTCAGTGAATTCAAGCGTGGTACCGTGATAGGTTGCCCCCTGTGCATTCGTGAAATTTCCACACTACTAAATATTCCACAGTCAACTGTTAGTGGTATCATAACAAAAGTGGAAGCAATTGGGAACAACAGTGACTCAGCCATGAAGTGGTAGGCCATGTAAAATCACAGAGCGGGATCAGCGCATGCTGAGGCACAAGGTTGCGCAGAAGTCGCCATCTTTCTGCAGAGTCAATACCTACAGACCTCCAAACTTTGCATGGCCTTCAGATTAGCTCAAGATCAGTGCGTAAAGAGCTTCATGGAATGGGTTTCCATGGCCGAGCAGCTGCATCCAAGCCTTATATCACTAAGTGCAATGCAAAGTATCGAATGCAGTGGTGTAAAGCATGCCACCACTGGACTCTAGAGCAGTGGAGACGTGTTCTCTGAAGTGATGAATCACGCTTCTCTGTCTGGCAATCCGATGGATGAGTCTGGGTTTGGCGGTTACCAGGAGAACAGTACTTGCCTGACTGCATTGTGCCAAGTGTAAAGTTTGGTGGAAGGGGGATTATGATGTGGGGTTGTTTTTCAGGGGTTGGGCATGGCCCCTTAGTTCCAGTGAAAGGAACTCTTAATGCTTCAGCATACCAAGACATTTTGGACAATTCCCATAAACACACTCCTAAACCTTGTGGAAAGCCTTCCCAGAAGAGTTGAAGCTGTTATACCTGCAAAGGGTGGGCCAACTCCATATTAAACCCTACGGATTAAGAATGAGATGTCATGTGCACGTAAAGGCATGCGTCCCAAAACTGTTGGCAATATAGTGTTTATCAGGGTGGATCAAACTTTTACTTGCCCTGCCAAAATTTTTACTGGCTCCATCAAAAAATATATAAATCAATAAATCAATCAATCACTAAATACAGTTGTGTTGTTGTTTTGACACATGTAACATTGTATTCTAATAAAAAAGCTACCAAAATTTTAAATACTGGTGAAACCCCAGCAAAAATTACTAGCCCAACTAATATAAAGTTCAAACATTATTGAAGACAAGTGAGTCTTCAGTAATAAAATAAGAACAAATAAACAAATTATAAACAACAGCTCCAATAAATAAAACAGAACAAAGATACAAATTAAATAAACAGTGCTTTAAGTTTTTCAGGTAAGTCTAACAGCATCCAACTGTTATCTGCAAATACATTTTATTGACAACATTGCTTGTTGGTGAAGGGAGAAGGACAACTAAAGGAAAGGCAGAAGAAGCCAAGACAAAGAGGGAAGAAAAAGTATGAGATCAGCTATCAAATAAATGAGGTACCTGTAAAATGTATGTAGTTATGCAACTGCTTACTTCACACACAATAAAAAGAAGCATTTGTAATGTTGTCTGTTCTTTCTCTTAGGAATTTTACCTTTGGCACTAGGGATGCAAGAACTACTTCCATTAGACGCTGCTATTGGAAATGACCTCGACCTGCATGGGATGCTGAGAGCGAGTTAGTTTCTCTGCTTGATTGGGATTTCCGCTTGATTTCATACCAGTGGGGAGTGTGTCATTTTGACAGAGTGTGCACTTGAGGAAGTGAGAAAGAGAGAGAATGAGAGAGAGAGAGTGGCAGACAGGGAGAGAGGAAACAGTTAAAAGACTTCCGAACTCATTTCTTGGAAGCTGAGTCGGCAGAGCTACCTGCTGGGAGTGGGACGAGGGCCAATCATTTAATGTCACACACCCCATGGGTGGGATTTAATAACCTTTACGGCACTGGTGCACCAGAATGGCTTGAAATTTCATTTGGAGTTCCAAAATAGTGTGTGTATGTGAGAGAGACAAGCTTTTTTTCCCCCGACAAGCTTTTGTCAACAAGTCAACTTTTATAGATGTGTTACACACATACTCATTCATGTACGGACTCACATATCTGCCATTCTGTGTGAAACAATCAAATGGCCAAAAATCATGCAGGGAAAACATCAGTCAGGTTTCAAGTTTGCACAAACATGTTGAGTCATGAGATATTTATATATATATATATATATATATATTGGATATTTCTATAGAAAATATATTGTTTCTTAAAAATGAAGTTTATTTTTCTATGAAGGTTTATGATTAGAAAATTGCAAGTGGGGTAGAAAATAAAGATTGTTTTTTTTTTTTGTACTGACCAATGTAAGCTGCATTAATGTTGAGGTTCATATGGGCATGTGCTTGACTGAATAGATGACAAGATGTCTGTACTGACAGGAACTCCCTGTGGAACCATGTCACTAACAAACAACAACCTCAGCCATTAGACCCAGCTAACAAAAATATGTTCTAAAAACATTTTGCTAACGTTCCCATTAATTGAAGAAAACGTTACTTCTGAATGTTCTCTGGATGTTCAAAACATCCATTTAAAAAAAAAATAAAAATGTTTAAAAAACATTTTAACTTGGTTAACTGAATGTTAAGGGAACATTCCATTTTATCAAACATTTGCAAACATTATGGGAATGCTACATTTAAATGTTCTCCGAATCATCTGAAACATGTAGTAATTTTATAATGTTTAATTTGTAAAAACAACAACAACAAAAAAAAAAAACATTACACCAACTAAAATATTTCAGTGGAACATTCAATTAACTATGTATACATAACATTTTTGTGCTGATGTTTAGATAACATTATTAAAGATCACATAATTTTGAACAAACATTCTATTAACATTAGCTGGCGATGTGAGTTCCTGTGTGAGTGTGTGTCTGTATGGTCCTGGTAAACCCAATGGTATGGGTACAAAATGTTCCCACAAAGATAGTAATATCCGAAATCCTTGTCCTTGTGGAGACATTTTTTTGGTCCCCATGAGGAAAACAGCTTATAAATCATACAGAATAATGTTTTTTGAAAATGCAAAAACGCAGAAGGTTTTCTGTGATGAGGAGGGTTAGGGGATAGAATATACAGTTTGTAGTGTACATAATAATTATGTCTATGGAAAGTCCCTATAAAACATGGAAACCCAATGTTTGCGTTTGTGTGTGTGTGTGTGAGATGAAATGAAGAGAAAGAGATAGTTGACTTTCTGATTGTGTCTGCTGTGTATATATCAGAATTGGGCATTGAAAAATCCATATTAGTCAACAACTAGTCTGGGCCTAACAACATATTGTCAGCATTTCAGACCCATCAGTGAATGACCTGGGTAGCGTTTCCCAAAAGCATCGTAAGCCTAAGTTGATCGTAGCTCCATTGGTTTCAATGGAGCTACGATCAACTTAAGGTTACGATGCTTTTGGGAAACGCTGCCCTGGACTGCATGTGTATAAACTGCACAGAAACAGGTGTGCGCAGTTCAAAATAACTTGGTTCATTTTATTTAATGTAGTGTGGTGTTTGGACACGTGTCCAAACAGAAGGACATCTTAAAAAACAGGGCCAAAGTATGAGGGCACCATCTGTCCCATGTGCATGTCTGCATTTGTGTTTGAACAACAATGTCAACCCTCAAGCATCCATGTCATATGTCTATTGTGTAAGGATTAAATATAAAGGATTATGATTTTATAGATTGAGGGCAGATCTTTGTTAAATAACAAAGTCAAACACATTTTATATACACTACCATTCAAAAGTTTACCATCTATAAGAATTGTTTTTAAAAAAAAAGAAATTAACAGTTTTATTTATGAAATGAATCAAAAGTGACAGGAAAGACATTTACATTGTAATAAAAAATGTCTATTTTTACATTAAAGCTAGAGTGTGCAGCTTGGTAGAGATAAGATAGCAAGCTAGCTTTGAAATAAAAAAATAAAAAAATAAAAAAGATCCCACCCTCCCTTCAGAGCTCTCTCCAAAGCCACGCCTCCTTCAAATCACATCACAAGAGTCACAAGAAACATTGCTAATGGAGGATGGAATGCTTTCAAATTACCTTAGGTTGCATTCACCAGTGAGACAACATTACAGTACAAAGCACATAACTCCACAATAATAACAAACATAAAACAACTTATTTACGGTTATTGTTAGAACTCAAAGCGGTTTTGTAAACTCGTTGTTTTGGTTCAGGAGGAACTGCAAAAGGTGGCTGCTGTTTGTTTGCTGTTCTCGCTCGGTGACTCTAGCAGTGAACATGCTGATGACGTGTGACATCTGCGCAAGCAGGGTGCATGGAGGTATGCAAATACATAAGTTGAGAGGCAGGTAGGACATCCTATCACTGCATTCGGTCCATCTTCTAGTGCTTGAATATTTTAATTAGCAATGCTTAAAAAACACGTGCAAATAATGAACATTCGTGACGATTCAGCACTGGCAGTCCTTACTGTTAAGCTCTGAAAAGTCTAAATTAAATTGGTTGATTGATGCACTCCCCTGTGGATGTTTTAACTCTTTGAACAAGTGACAAGATTTGATGTGTTGCCATGATTTATAGCAATATTTGCTGACTGGTGCGGTAAGGTCTGTTGGTTCATATTTTTCATCTGTTTTATAGGCAAAGTAAAGCCAGACTTCACTTCAGCCCTCTTTATTAATTAGTTTGCGGCATGTAGAGTAAGATTTATCTATTTATTCCATCTTGTTCCTCTATGTTGTCACATTTTTGTTTGTGTAACACACTTTCGAATGGCAGTGAACTTCGTATTGGCAGCGTAAGTACAGAAATGAACAAAATCATGATATTGTACTATTTGAAAATATAATATATACCGATATTTTTCCAGTACTGGTATATTGCGCAACCGTACTGTGCAGCCAGTCATAAAAATTATTATATATTTTTAGCATCAAAGTTTGCATTGTTTTCCACATTTATGTAAGCAATAAGGTAGTATGACTTATTCACGATACAGCACTAGCCTCGAGTACCTTATTGCTTTTATAAAACGGTTACCACACAATACAAATATTAAAGCCAAAAATATGTATCAATGCAACTTTCATGAAGTAAACTTTCACTAAAACCTTCCTTCCGTCGAAAAAAAATAGTTCCTGATTGTGAACAGCAACAGAAGTTACATTATTACGCCATTAGATGGCAGCAAAGACTGTCTTTATGAGTGTGTCAGTCAAGACTTTTACATTGAAAAGACTGAATTGTTGTGAACACGGAACAAGATGCAACTGACAAATACTTTGACTAGCGCTGTCAGTCATGGGAAAACCCCTTAACTGTTAAAAGGACAAGATAATACATCAGACATTTAAACAGATTTTTTATTATGAACATAGCACTGACCTGAAGGAAAATGCTAAATCTGAATGCAGGTAATAAACTCGCTCACTCAATCTCTTTCTCAAAATACTCTTCTAAATAACACAGTAAGTTTCAATGAACAATATCAATTGAGAACATACAGTTTACATTGCTAAGATTGGTTGCTAATGGTGTTGTGTAGTGATACACAGAACCGTTGGGTGAAGCGGTCATAGCCGTGTTTTATCGTGAATAAAACACAGCTATTGACCAATCAGAATCAAGGACAGGAACTAACCGTTTTATAAACTAAGTTAAGTAAGGGATAATCACTAGCTGTGCATCAAATGATTTTAATGCATGACATGGAGGAAAAGAACTACCCGACGCAAAGCGAAGTGCATTTAAATAATTTAAAGTAGCAGCCATGGATTGTCCCATTTATTCCATGGTCATTTGCCAGCATTGACAACTTAAAGCTGTTTGATGTTTGCAGCGCAATATTTGACTGGAAGGGAAAAATTACGGTTATTTTGTCAGTTATGACTCATTAGATCTGGCATTCTGCCTGCTTTAAATCAGACACAGAGATAAAGTAATGTATAAGATTACATTTATGTGAATAAATAAATTATAGCATTTATTTGAATTAATTATTGAAGAGAGAAAGAGAGAGATGAGCGTTGCTGTGTCTGTTCAGAGTCTCTCTCTATTAACAATGAATGAAGCTGTGAGTTTAATTACTTCAAAACCAGCGATGTTCCCCCCTCGTTGTGGAGAAATATAATGTAACGATTCAGTAGCAAAGCTATTTTATTAATAAAAGTCACATTGCAGTGATGATAACAAGTTTCTGCACTCCTGAATGTTCCTGTGTGCAGCATGACCTCAGAGTGACGTGTGTGGGTGCTTCAATGAAAACAGTGTGATTGATGTATGAGTGTTTGTGCTTCGATGAAAATAGCGCGTTAATATAGAGCAGTGATTAAATTGACTTGGAAATACCTGTGCTTTAAAGGTTTTATTGCACACCTTCCAGCCAATCAGAATCGAGTATTCAGACAGACAATAGTATAATCTTATTTATTTACAAACATTTTATTTGAATTAAAATAGTATGATTTACTTGTTGCATCCATAATTTTGATTTTTAAATCACATCAACATTGGCTATATATATCTACATCATGACTTAGTGAAAAAAAAAACAGTGCTTACTTGACCTTTATCTTACATTTTTACAGAAATTCATATTGTTGGCTCTTGAATGCTAATGATACAAACCCCATAACCTTGATGACAGGAAGAGCAGCAGCCATTTTGCTTCAAAATGTTTCACCCTAAAAGTTCTTTTTTTTTTTTTTTTACTTATTTATCTTAAGTTGGCAATATAATTTATTAGAACTTCACCTTTCCAAAATGAACGAGTCAATCATTTTCTTTAAATTTCATTAAATGACTTGCATAAACATTTATTATGCCATTTTCAATTTACTCAGCAACGACATCTTAATTGACCATTACAAGCTCACGCAGTTTCCCTCTCTGTCTCTCTCTTATACACGCACACACACAAACAAAGGTCTCAGTTGGGCCAAATGGCTTTCCGTGACAAAGTAGAAATGAAAGAAAGAAGCAAAGAGAGCAAAGATCAGGCAATAGAGGAGGAATGGAAGGAAACACAAGAAGAGGAAAAATGACAGGAGCAGAAACAGGGACAGAGAGAGAGAGAGAGATAAACAATCTCCCTCAAGTAGAGCAACCATCTCTCTCTTTCTCTTTCCGTTTCTTTTTCTCAAGCCCTGAGGAAGTTTTCCCAATCACAAAACAAACTACAACCCAGCAGATAGTGAAGTTCACATAGAGTGTGTGTGTGTTTCAGCATGCCAGGGAATGCAGGTGAACGGCAAAATTTTGTGTGGGGGAGTATGGCCAAATGTGCTGGCACTAAAACACCCTTAAAGTTTCAGGACTCAGGACGTGTTTCAGCAGAGTTGGGGGGGTTGCCATGGTGATATGGGGGTACTGGTCTTGCGTAACTGGTTAACACTGACAGAAATAGTCCCGAGAAGTGAAAGAGAGTATGAGAGAGAAGACAGTGAATGAGAGTAGAAGAAAAGCAGCAAAAGAGGGAGGAACCCTGCTGGGCTGACCTACTGAGAGCAGTGGGATGGAGGATTTACTCAGGGCTTCTTTTCCTTTTATTAAGACTTACAAAAATGACAACACAAACATTTTGAGACTGTTTATGTGTATTTATTAAGATTAAGATTTCAAATGCAGTGGAAAACCTCTGTCCCTGAAAAAACATGCATTAAAAAGTATGCGGATGTCCTGAGGATGTTAATTACTCAGTCATTTAGCGATATCACATCTAATGTGATTCAAATGTGAATCACAACAGCTTGTGGTTTGGTTTGGAGGGAGAGATGTTGAGCTCATGGATGCTAGTGCATGTAGGCCACTACACTGCATCTGTCCCTGGGCTACTGCACAACAATGAAGCCTTTCATTCTCTCTGTAGCCCCATATCAGCCCCCTCCCCATTAGACACACACACACACACACACACACACACACACACACATACACACACCATCTACTCTAACCACCTCCTCTCCCTGTCCTCTCCTCTTTACTTTCCTCTCATCTTCTCCTGACCTCTTTATCACATTCTCTCATTGGTTTTGTAAGACTGTCATTGGCATCAGCTTCACAGTCAAACACAAACACAGGAAGATTTAAGATATCAACGTATGGATAAATTCTACACAAACTTTGTCGGGGGAAAAAACTTTTTTTTTTTAATGGCAAATTTATTTATAAAAGTCCAGCTGAGATTTTTCATTAAGTGATGTGCAGTTTTTGTACGGTCTTAAACATAAAGGTTATTTATTGGCATTGATGGTTCCATGAAGAAGCTTTAACATCAATGAAACCTCTCCATTCCACAAAAGGTTCTTTATATTAGAAAAAGTTTCTTTAGATTATTAAAATTATTCTTCATTCTTCACACTAAGAAAAAGATGGTTCTTATAAGAACTATTCACTGAATCTTTGGGGAACCAAAAATGGTTCTTTTATGGCATCACTGCGAACCCGCTTTTGGAACCTTTTATTTTTAAGTGTTGCTTGGTGTAATATTAAGGCCCCGTTTACACTAGCGCATTTTTGTTTTAAAATAATAGATAATAAAATAAGAAGTTATATTAAGGCGAATCACAAACTGGAACATTTCCATTTAACCAATGAGTCTTAACTTATATTTTAAATGACAATGTTTTTTTTTTCTTTTTTTTTTAACTTAATTTAATTAATAAAAATGAATTTTGTTGGTACAAATTAATGTATTTAGGTTGATTCAGCAATATTAAATAATATGTTTGACTTGACCAGTAAATTTAGTTATCGTTTTTAGGGTACCATTTTTTTTAGTGTAGGCTGCTTATATACATATAAACACACAAAGAAGAATGAATATATTTAAAAAAAAAAAAAAAAAGGAAAAGAGGAACAAGGGGAAAAAAACATATATCGTGGCCACCAATTAATAATTAGTTCCCACAATTTACAATTACATCAACACGTTTTACTAATTTGTGCCCTCATTTTAAATAAACCGCGTACACGATATAGCCTAATAAACTATTCCCTCGTTTTATGAAATCATGGCTAGGTTATAATACATTCAGTAAATCGAGGGAACAAACTATATCATGCACATGATTTACTTAATCATGCCAGGAGTTTAGGATCAGTAATTGGGTTTGTTTATATTCATCATAATAAATTTAATGCAGTTCCAGTCCTCTAATCTGATTGGACAAGCAGAGTTCAAGAGTTTGTATCACTCTGCCAGTATGTGTCCACGGAGTTTCGACCAGAGCATGTGATGTGATGATGAGTGACAGCAGAGCGTATGTCATATTGCTTTGCTATATGAACACAATAGACATCTGTAGTATGAACACATTTGGATAAGCATGTATGTTAGTGTGTGGGGTCAACAGACATCGCCGTTGCTATAGTGTCATTTTACACATGTTAAAAAAAAAAAATCAATATGCACTACAAGGGAAATTAATTACTTTATTTTTTAATTTGGCAGTTTTCCTGAATTGATTTGCTCTAGAGAGTCATAGATGCATCAGAACTAATACAGACTAATACTTATCATTTGCATTACATATGAATCTATCTTGTTTTTGCTTTTCTCATTCAGTCAACCATAAAACCTTGAAATATTCAATATCTGGGGTATCTACTATTTATCTTTTAAAAGACACACAGCACTATGTTCTATTCATAGCTTCATTCAACAGATTAGATCTGTTGAGAAATTAAGGCACAACATAATTATAGTCTTAACTATGTTAGACTACAGTATTCCCTGGATGAAATAGATTGGGGTTTCCCAAATGGAAGGGACAGAATGACAGAGAAACCATAAGAAAGAGGGGAAATAATAAGGGACGGGGTCTTAAATGACTAGCAAAGTTCAGAGAGATGGTTATGTGTTGTTTCCTTCATTAAAAACGTACCACTTACCAGTTATTTTTAGTTCTGTTAACATAAGACCCAAGGAGCTGTCAATCACATACTGGCATTCCTAAGAGACATTCTGCAAGCTGACCTTTCACCCAATCATCACAGAGGGACAGACAGAAAGAGAATGCTGTCAAGTTATGTATCTGCTGAATGACCTCAGAGAGGTTCCACAGAGGATCCACACAATCTTCAACGTCAGCATTACTCACGCACGCATACAGAAGGTCTGGGTGTTATGAATCTGTTTACAGTTCAACAGTAGACATGTATGAATAATGCCCATGTGAATATAGTACTGTATATCCACATGTCTATGAGTGGCAGGACTTCTTTAGAAGTGAGAAAAATATAGCGGAATGAGACCCAAACAAGTCAAGAAAAGGGAGAATCAGCATATTAGAATCAAATCAGCACATTAGAATGATTTCTAAAGGATTCAATACATAAGCCAACAGAAGGTCTACTGTGGCACAAGTCGCACAAAATTTTAATGATGTTAAGGGAGGAATGTCACAACACGCAGTGCATCACACTCTGCTGTGTATGGGGCTGCGTAGCCGCAGACCAATCAGAGTGCCTATGATGATCCCTGTCCACCGCCGAATGCGCATGTGAGCGTTGGAACTGGACAAAAGAAGTCACTGAGTGACTGATTTAAAAAGCTAGTAACAAAATGAACAACAAAGTAACACATTGCATAGAAAAAGTGGCATGTCTAATATTTTGCATTTACACTCCAAGACTTAATGCACAGATCATTAAACATACAGTAAAAGATTTTTTTCCCTGTTTTTTTATAGCTTAGATTATCTGTGTTCATTTAAATATGGTTGTCAAACCAGAAACTTTGCACTGTTCATTTAGCAGCATGAAAATGCATATTATATGCAGAAATCGAGCAAAGACCGCTGCCGTTATAATCACTGAAGCTGCACTCTTGTGAAAACTCCTGTTATAATCAATGAAACTGTCTATGCTTTGCAATGAATCTCTCTTGACATTGTGTTTATGCTTTGTTGGTTATAACGAAAAGATTTGTGAGCTTTCAGACCTCCCAATAAATAAAAACTCTGCTGAGTGGATTCTTAATTAAACACATAACTTAAACACCTCTGATTGGCCATTGCGTTCACATGTTCAACAGGTATGTCTGTGATTGGCAACAAAGCTCAATGCTGCAAAAACAAGTTGTAAATAGAAACCTTTGACGCTCTTCACAGAGCGCAAACACTCACAGGAGCATTTTAGAGCAGCTGGCTATCAGCAGGTGCCGGTATCGTCACATTAAATAAACAAACAAAAACTCAACTCAACACTCAACCTTGAGCTGTAACAACTGTTCATTCAGACATGCTTATATGAAGCCCCATCATGGAAAACTTCTCAATTGCATAAACTAAGCTATTTTTAAGTATTACTTTGTGGTTTCATGCACACACTCTCACACACATTCACAGCAGGTGTGCAAGGAAAGCTGCTCATCAGGGCTTGCTTTAAAGGGCTGATTTGTCACTCACAAGCTCATCCAATGATATTTATGAAAGTTCATTTACTCGCTAATAAATGTTACAGAGAGAAAAGACAAATAAATAGGCTGTATAAGAAGGTCAGTACAAATTATTTACTGTTTTCAGCAGAATTTAACACAACAAAGGCATGCATTCTAGACTCGTCTCTGAGGGAACCTGCTAACCCAGAAATTATCAGCAGTGAAACACATTCCCCTAAAAAAAAAAAAAAAAAAAAAAAAAAGCCAAGAACAACTCTATCACTGCATGGGTCCTGTCAAGAAGGATAAGCTTTCTCTCACTTTTCTACACCCACAATCAAGTCCATAATCCCCGGGGCCTGTTGCATGAAGCTAGAAGCATGAGTTTCAGAGTAGGTTTAGAGTTGACAAAACCATACAAATCCAACCTGGTTTAGATCAGGTTCAGAGCTGGCGCAATTCAATTCTCTGTTGAAGATGAGATTGTTATGAAAAATATATAAAGGCATTTACAAGGCAGGAATAAACACTGCTGCTGCAGCGAGAGTTTGAGAAGGCAGCTAAATGAAAATATCGATATTTCAATGCACGTGAATAAACCGAATCTAAATTAGGGCTGTCGACTCTAAATAAGAAATTAAAACTGCAAGTAGGTGGCAGTAAATGTCTAAATGAGTAAATCAGTGGGCCCTATTTTAATGATCTAAGCGCATGGTCTGAAGCGCATGGCGCAGGTGCACTTAGGGTGTGTACGAATCCACTTTTACTAGTTTAACAATCGGAAAATGGTCCAAAAGGGTTGTACCTAGTCTCTTAATGAATCATGGGTGTGTTTTAGGTGTAACGTGCAATAAACCAATCAGAGTGTCATCTCCCATTCCCTTTAAAAGCCAGGTGCACTTGTATCATGGCGATTGCTATTTACATGGCAGAATATAGACACCCTCAAACTGACGAGTCAGTTTCTGTGTATTGCCTCAAAATAGCAACACGCCAACAATGCACCTGAATACACTTTGTTTTCAGACCAGCATTTGCTATTTAAACAACGTGAGCGCTGGGCATGAAAATGATAACTGCGTCGGGCTGAAACTAGCAAAAAACACTTGAGTCGCGCCTGGCATCGCATAATCGCATTGCGCCGGGTGTATGATAGGGCCTGTTGATTCATCAGTCATTCATTCATTCGATTAGTTCAAACGGCTGATTCATTCAGGAATGAAGTAAATGGCTCTCTTTATAAATGGGCCATTGAATCATTGGTTCACCCGATTGATCTGCTCAAAAAGCAGATTCATTAAAAAAAAAAAACACCACTGTGTTCATTGGCAAAACTGGGCAAAAGCAGACAATATTGTGTCTAAAATATAACACAATATTAACTTCTTATTTATTGAGCTGTTGTATAAAATTTGTATCACATTTGCACTTGTGCTATTCATTTATATATATATATATATATATATATATATATAATCTTGGAGCTGAAGCACTTTGATCTCCTGGCAGGCCTGTCACAAGCTCTAAAGGTAACAAGTCATGCAAACACACAAATTCCTGCTTCATGTGATCAAGCAACAAATCCAACTTAATTTGTCTTCGAAATGGCCTTCAGTCTGAACTGTGAGGTTCTGTGCGAGTACAAGGCAAGTACATATAGAAAACTAGCACACACACACAAACTGACCAATCAACCAAAATAAAGGCAGTCATCTCCAATTTCCGTTAGCTTTAGACCCTGCAGAGATCACTCACGGGAAATAACAAAGCTTTCTGTGCCCCAGTCTCTGTGAGTCTGTGTGCGTGATCTCTCTTTTATCAATGTGCAGGGAATGAAATATGAAACCTCAGGTGCAAAAATACTATCAGGAGGATACACCCTAAACTAAGCACACACAGACTCTGCAGAGTATGTGATAAATATAGAGGAACAGACTGTTTTTTTCCCAGCGAATGAGCCTTACACTGCAAAAGACGTGTCTGAGAAAACAGCTGCTGTAGGCCAATCAGCAGTGATTACTCAGCACTGTCTGTGGCTGTAAGTGAAAATGTCTAAAAGACTTACCCTGATTCTTCTCATAGCAGCAACAATCTCCATGCGACTGTTGGGTCTTGGGACATCCAGGCTGCCAACATACTGAAAGAAAAAAAAAAACACGTTTGAATGTTAAATGAAGAGTGATCTGTTTAAACTCTGTTATTAAATGCAACAGAGGAATCAGTCGGTCTAAAATTAATGAGGCAGCTTCATTTGCACAAACACAAATAAACACACTTTCTAGGTTAATGAGTGCCAAGTGTACTTTTGCATCAGTGGGACACTGCCAGCTTCATTCCCACTCTATTTATACTTTAATGCATCTAAATCAATGGTTCTCAACTGGTTTTGCTTCAAGACCCACGTTTAGACACATTTAAACAAGTTGCAAAAAACAAACAAACACAAAAAAAAAAAAAACCTTAAAAACAAACACTTAAATTTATCAGTATTACCAAGAACTGCATGGGCAACAATATGCAAAACTATAAAAAAGACAAACACAAAATATGCCTGTGCAAATGTATTTTGCCTCAAGTTTGATTATTTGCATACATAATCCTATAAAAAAAAATCAGGGACAGAAAGGGCTAGGGCAAAAACACCACCAAAAGTGACAAAAAATTTCTTGAAACTTTAAATATGGGGGCAAAAGAAAAAAAAAAATTAAATGAGTTTCTCTCAGATATATGTTCCTCTCTTTCATATATATTTCTTACTTTTTCGGTTTTATACTCCAACTTATTCCATTTTTTCAACCAAAAACTCACAATGATCATCAAGGCAAATGCTTAAAAACACTCAAGCAATCACTCAGAACACCTTAACAAACATCTAGGAAAACTCATGTACGCATCCAGTACACCTTAGCACTGACCCTAGAAATCCCTCAAAACAATTTTGCACAAGAACCACTTGTAATTTATACATAAAATGTAGTTATAAATATAATTTACTGATTGCATTTATTAAAGTATTCTAAAGGATGAAACACCAAATATTTAGTATCCTTAGAAAACATATTAGAAGGTTAGAAGACATAAAAATGTCCCTGAAAATCAAATCAAATTCAGGGTACACAAAATGGATCATGTAGCAACCACTGACCCAACATTATTTATTTCTAAATGTGAAGTGTAGAGCAGTGCCAGCCGCAAATAACACGCTTAACCAAGTATAGGCTCTGTGTTTACCAACAACATCGTGTTCATTCATGGCTGTAATGACCTGTTCTTAAGCTCTACGGAGATGTTGACCTTAAATACTTATCTCCAGCTTCCAAAGTCTAAATCCAGCTGAGAGGGACAACAATACTGACAACAGCTCAGCAAAATATAACAAATAGCAAAAATAGCAACTTATACAGCTGATTTAAGCTCTGAAAGACAAGACCGCAAGACTGCAGTATGATTGCAAATGTGAGTGGTTCTAGGTCTTGGCTTTCCAGCCAATAAAATTCCTGGAAGATAATCCTGCATCACAAATTGGAGCTAAAATTACTCAGCAATAGGCTTCTGAGTAGCTTAGTATACAAAGGCTTTAGGTTTCCTGGGACATTTCACTGTCTGCAGATTTGAAACACTGACAGATAAGCTCTCTGGGAAAACACCAGGATTTATGACATATATGAGAAAACAGACTATAATTTTAATGAAATATGTAAGTGTCTGAATATGTAGATGTATTTAAGAAATTACTATGGTAAAAATACAAGACTCGTCTGGGTAGGACCTTAAAGCATGTGCTGGCTTTCATTAATGGGCACAACTTAAATATTTATCAAGTGGTAATAAGCAGGCAAGTCAGAAATGCTCTGAGTATGCCAAACAGGACACTGGTTGGTGTATATGAATATATATGCAATAAATAAAACCAATTATACTAAATAGCTTTATTATAGTAAGATTTCATGTATTTACAGCATAGGGTTAAAAAATCTAGCAGCCCTTTGTTGTTTTTAGTGGTGGACAAAATGTAGGCCTACTTACTGTCCCAAAACCTCAACCATTGGAAATTGATGTTCAGTGTCTTGCTACCAAGGCAGCTCAATATGTTTTGAGACACAGCAAAGTAGGGGTTTATTCAATGAAATGTTAATGATCCAATGTCAAATGTTAATGTCAAAGTCAAATCTAACCAAAGCTTCTGAAGAAACCAAATACCCTCCAGAGTATTAAAGACATCTCGGCTCAGTTAAAGTACCAGTGTAACCAGCCATGCAGCCATTAATAGGAAAGTTGAGCCAGACACCAAATATAGTGTCAGTGAAAAAACTGCATACGGGTCAGTGATGTTTCTCATCTGAATCTATTAAGTTAATCAAAAATACATTCAAAAGAATGATGAACATGTTTCCAGTATCTGAAATAAAAGTAAAATGTCTTGGTGGCATGATTGTTTAAAAATAAAACAATAAAAAGGCTGTAATTCTTGACCAAAAAAAGAGAGAAACATTGGCTTAAGTAGTTTGAAAAAAAAAAAAAAAAATGAACCAATGTTGTTTTCGAAAATTATGCCCACCTCAGCTTGGTGTAACCAACAGAAAGCATTTGTTGTCATAACAAGAAAACCATTATATATGTGTGTATATATATATATATATATATATATATATATATATATATAGGCCTTATATATATATATATATATATATATATATATATATATATATATATATATATATATGAAATTGAGTCATTTTTATAAAAAAGTTTATATATATATACTTTTTAATATATATATATACACTATATATACTTTTTATAAAAATGACTCAATTTCAAAATATTTGTAATGAAAATAGTTTAACCTTATAACATTAAAATTAAAAGGTTAAAAAAAACTAAAAAGGAATATAAAGATTACATTTCTATGATCTTGGCACGTGTGCTTTAAACTCGATTTATAAAAGATTTTTCCTTTTTTCTCTCGGACATTCTTATTTATCACTGATCCAGCTGTTTATTCGGTGGCATTTTCATTTGTTTTCGCACAGGCTATAGTGTCTAGTGTCATCGCTGCTACCAAAAACATGATCCTGACTGTCTGATGTAAATTACCCCTGCTACACAGCCAGTGGCCCATTTGACGTACTCCAAATGACTGCATAAAAGTATCGGTAAATATTATAACTAGCAATAATGACATTGGCTACGTTTAGAGTAGAGATAGTCTGGTTCACCTTGGCTTGGAAATGTATTCCGTGTTGATACGCTTCCTCGTTGTGAAGCGGGACTCGCGAATCCGCCACATCGTCCACCAGGTTGTACCTGTTTCTCCCGTGCATTTTCATTGGGAGCCGTCCGGATGCTCGGCGAGAAATTTCTTCTGCCAGTCCTCAAGCTTCAAAACTACTGCCAACTAAAAAAAGATTGCTCTAGTTTAACCAGCAAAAACAAGTCTCGGATACAAGAGCAATTCAAAGCGAGGGAGCCCATTATAGTAGCAGCCCGGGAAAAGCTCAATGAAATCACAGGCTCTTCAACACAAAAGAAATGGGTTGGGCGCCTCTTTCCCCCTCTCAGCCTTCAGACATCAGCTGCGTTTATACAAGTCTGGCTTCGGTTCAAGTTGTTGAAGTGCCTCAGCGAGGAAAAGTTTATTAAAAGAGGTGCTATGTGTGAATTCTGCACGTCTCGTGTCCTAATGACATGCTTTATTTGCCTTGCTCTCTTTTACCTCTGTTGCAATTCTCACGGAGCAAAGTTCCGTCTGCTGAACAACATTCAAGTCTTTCAAACACCACATTTAGCATAATAAAAGCAGTACTTCCTTATAGTTAATCATAGATGAATTTCAAAAGAACACAACCCGTTCTCATTTACTTAAAATATTATTTAAAAAACCCAAAAAAACAGTAGTTCTAGATTTTGGTGCATGCTATATGTATTTTAATACACAAGTCATGCATATAGATTCTACAGCTTTGAAAAACAGATTCAGACAATCGTTTGCATTTGCAAACAGGTGCTATTAAATTGGCCATATTGCTCCACAAAGAAGAAATCTGGATCTGACCAAATATGTTTTTCATAAACACTTTGTTATACTGGTTGAAAGTCTTTTCACATCATGATAGCAATCAATAATAGAAGTGGTCTAAATATTTAAAAAAAAAAAGAGTACATATTGTATATTTTCTGTGGAAGTCTCAGGACCAGAAAACGTCCGTCCAATCATTGCATTCGGACCGAATGCAATGATAGGATGTCTGACCTGTCTGTCAACCTGTATTTCCATACCTCCGCGCTGCCGCTCACCCTGCTCACACAGACATCACGCTTCATCAGTGTGTTCCATGAGACTATGCATAGTTGTAGACAGACAATCACAGAGCAGCACAAACAAACAGCAGCCATCTTTTACAGTTCCTCCTGAACCAAAACAACAAGCTTATGCTGTTTTCTTGTCATGTCGTAATTACTGTAATTAAAGGGTTAGTTCAGCCAAAAAAAAAAAAAAAAATCTGTTCTGATATAGAACCTGGAAGACTGCACTGTCTATAAGACATAACTGACTGTTTACGTGAATACTCATTGAAATGTCATTTTGACCTAACTTTTGACATAATTTGACATAAGTGTGTAGAAGAACAAAATAGCGCGAAAGAGAATTTAACTCAGCATTCGCGTGCTGACTGATAGAGAATACGAATCTGACGTCACGCCGCATTGAGTTCTGGGTAACTTCTTTGTTTATCCGCCATCTTGACAGGATCTTTCCTTTCCGTTAGTGAGTTTAGTGCAGTAATTTGTTTTCTGTCATGATTGTGAAAAATGTCACGTCACATAATTGTGATAGTAACTCAGATCATCGTTCTGAGAGAAAACAAGACAGTGAATCTCTTAATAATAATGGCACTGATTAAACCCACTGCTTATCACTCAATAAATGATTTCGTTTGGTTTAATAATTAACATTACCTTTGCAAGTCTGACTCTCACTGCGCTCGTGAATTAGCAGAACTTGACGGGGACATTCATATGCTTAACAAGAAAAACGCTTAATGTGACAAACAATTCTGTACATATTTATTAAAGCATACTGTGCATCCGTATTAATTTCAGTACGAGTAATAGAGGGCGATCCTGTCAAAATGGCGGCGCCGCCCCGGCATGCAACGAGGCGTGACGCCGGTTCGTATTCTCTATATGCGCTTTCTGTGAGCATGAGTGTGTGCACACAGAAACTCGTCTTATAGCTTGCAAGTATCCAAATGATTATAACAGGCAAGAGTTAAAAACACATGCGAATGACTTGACAATGCAGTACTGGCTCAATCTGGCCAGCGACAATTCCGTCAACTGTCCCGACCATATTTCACTGAATCCCTAGACAAAAATTTGTACTCAAGTCTGGGCTCGAGTTTGAGTCTGACTACCCCAACTCTAGAGACATGCTTTGACGCTTGCTATTGCTAACCCTTTCTGAAATTGCCTACCCTACCTTTAAACCCAGAACTAGTGGAGAGTTTTACTGGATAGGTTATGCAGGAGTGACTGAGGTTAGTTGCAGGGCCTGCCCAAGCTTTTATGGGCCCCTAAGCAGAATTTTATTTGGGGGTCACTCAGTTAAAATAACTTAAGATAAACAGTATCTTCTTATATAAAAAAATAAATGTAAATGTACAAAATAGACAATATTAAATTAAATACTTAATGACATAAAATTAACAGTTCAGATGGACCTGTAGGAAGATAAAAATAATAAATGTATTAACATTAAAGGGATAGTTCACCCAAAAATGAAAATTCTCTCATCATTTACTCACTCTCAATTTGTTTTAAACCTAAATTAATTTGTTTCTTCTTCTGAATGAAATGTTTAACCGGCAAGGCTTTGAAGCACATGCAAATAATGAACTTTTGTGATTGCGAATAAGTGCAGAGTAGAGTGTAACTCTACCGCTTTGTTAATGTGATGCAAATGCAGTTGTACAGTATTGGACGGAGGCACCAGAACTGCAACTGATAGAATAAGCGCTGTAAAAATCAAGCTGTCATTTAATTTGATCTTGGGGGCCCCTGGTGGTGGCGGGGCCCTAAGCAGCTGCTTAGTTCGCTTATAGGGAGGGCCGTTAGTTGGTTAGTTGTCAAACATTTAAACCATTTCTCAGAGTAGGTCAGTTTCTGTCTTGACACATACTTCATATTTACAAAAAGAAGCCATTGAACACTTGCACCATTATTATTGCCAAGGAAATTTTCTGCTACTGTTATTGTTAATTATGTTATTATTGTTTTGTCAACCAAGTATAGTAATTATAATAAAGTGACTTGTTCTGAAAATACTTCGGAGCACAGTTCAAACATACACAAACATTATTCTATCTTAAAGTGACAGTTCTTACACACACACACACACACACACACACACACACACACACACACACACACACATACATTCATTCATTCATTGCAATCAATTCCATTGATTTTATATCAGATTAACGATATTTTCTATCTCAACCTCTATTCCTAAACCTACCAAGCACAGAAAATTGTGCAAAACATTACATTGAAATAAAAACAGTTTTGGCAGATTCATAAGCCTTTTTAACTAGTGTTAACCAGTAGTCCTCACTAGTCAGTTGTCATAATATTTCACTATATATTTGAAGACATTTGGCCCCCACAAGTATAGCCAAACCTATAAACACACACACACACACACACACACACACACACACACACACACACACACACACACACACACACACACACACACACACACACACATTGGGTTTTCATGTTTTATGGGGACGTTCCACAGGCATGATTTTATACTGTACTAACTGTATTCTATCCCCTAACCCTAACCCACCCATCACAGAAAACTTTATGCCTTTTTTAAATTTTCAAAAAACATCACTGTTTTTTGAAAAACAATCAATTTGTATGATTTATAAGCTGTTTTCCTAAAAAATGTCCCCACAAGAACAAGGATTATATTTACTGATTATATTAACTTATAATTACTGTGTTATTATAGCCCTTGTGACACCTTCCCTGTAAGACAAATAGCACAACTAGCCCCATAGATCTTCACAATATGCAAACTGAGGTGGTGTTTTTGATTGAAAGGCATTTAAAGTCCCTGACAGAAAGTTTGCTGGTCTGCTGATGTGGTCTTGCAACATGCACGTACCCTGTCTTGACCTATCTCTTGTCATGCATCTGTGGCGAAGAATCTCTATTCAAGTCACTGGATACTGCAAAACATTACAGAGAGAGAGAGAGAGAGAGAGAGAGAGAAAGAGAAAAGTGTGGCAGCTTTGTTTTTTAATATTAACACAAGTGCTCCCTCTGCTGCATAAGAGGCATAATGTGGCCATTATGGGTTTTAGGATAGAAGACTAGGACAGACATCTCAGCTTTCTCAGAAAATAATTTTCTTTAGTCGTCATAAAATATCAGATACTGAGATTTTGTATGTTTTCCCATTCATTGCAACACATAGGCTATTGACGTACTGACATATGATATGACTGATAATCATGAAGATGAACAAGATGCAGTTTTACAGCTCAAGTGCATTATAACAAGGGGACACTCCATACTAACACCAAGAAATTATGAAACTCATGTTTTTTTCTTATTCTTATTGTAAAGCTGTAATGCCTAGAATGGTCGCTGATTTTCCGCTTCGCGAATAGCTCGAGTCCAGCGCAATATGTTGCTGCCATGTGCCTCGACGGCTTCCGTCAGTTGCGTTGCGTTGTCAACAGGACCAAAACACCAGCAGCGACAGCACACTGGAGCTTTACTTCTGGTGGTCAGTCCGTTGGCCATCAGCTGACACTTCACCTGTCCGGCTGCATTAACTCTGCCACGTCTTAGCGAACAGCAGGTAAACTGAATGCACGCGATGTTTTCATTTGGAGATACGGCGTCTGTTTAAAATCGCGAGAGCAGTCGGTGCCCCTCACCGGCACTTTAAAACTGAACGAAACTGACAGGGGGAATGCGGTGATGCGCCCTGCCATGCCCTGCGCTCATCTTCCCCATATATATCCCCTGATATGTGCTGTTAGTTGAGTATTTCTTTATATAGAATGGGATGAATTAAGCACAATTGCGTTTATATGCAGCTTTTAGTGTTATTACAGGCGGTCAAGAGCCTCGTTTTCCCAGTAAAAGGAAACTGGACAGCTCTTGTGCCTGGAGCCACTCCTGTCCCGCTAGATAGCCATCAAAAACATTCAGCACACTGTAGTGATGTGCTATCTGCCAGTACTAATAAGGTGTTTATAATGTTCAGACTGTAATAATGGAGTCCGTGTGTATTTACGCTAGTTTATCAGGCTCCATAGTTGACTGTTTTATAGACTGGTTTTCTGTTTTTGTGCTTTAGTTTGGGCAGCACCAGCTGGTCCATGTTAGCAGCTTATGCTAGTAGATTATCCTGACATATTCACCAACCTAAATGAGATCACAAACCATCCGACAATTATTAACACTATGAGCGATCACTATGAGAGAGTGAAGATTGAGCTCCAGCAGATGAAGGCGGTGGAGAGCGAGGCCGCGGCCGACAAGGAGCAGCTGTCCCCGGCCTCAGTGACTTCAGTACCTGCTGAGGTCTCCTTCGCGGCTCGGAGAGACCTCTCCAGAAGTAGCATCAATGGGAGAAGTCGGAGTAAAAGTAGAAGCAAAGCTGATGGTCATGAGAGACAGGTGAACGGCAAACAGTTGTCAGACCTGACGCCACAGAAGTCAGACTATTCTCAGGAGAAAGGACAGAGCCGTTTGAGCAACGAGCAAAACATTAAAGGTACGTTAAGGCTTTTAAAGGGCAAAACGGCAGCAAACGGTCACGTTGAGTCATGCCAGAGAGAGAAGGATTTGAAATGTGAGCACCACGGTAAAGAGGACGGGAGCAAAGTGGCCAAAAAGAGGAGAGCTGTGACGGTGGACACATCCAAAGCGAAGACGTCGCTTGAAGCGCTGAAGATGAGCATCAGACAGCTGAAGTGGAAAGAGGTGAGAGCACCCCTATGTTCTTCTGACACCAGATAACCTTTGACTGTATTTACTTTTCATTCCGATGATTCTATTGGATTGTATTGCATGCCATCCGTTGTTAGGGAATTTTTGGATTTGGGCTTTAAATAAAGTCATTATTTATTGCATTAATTTTAAAGTAGCCTGGCTTGACTTGGAGGTTTTTAAACTATCAATCGATATAGAGCCGTTCAAGTTTGTACACCCCGGAAACAGTTAGCACTTTTGAACCAGTGGTTGGTTCCCTCTGGAATTTCCTTCCTGTGGTTTTAAATATCAAAGGTTTTAAACTCACAAAGATGTGAGTTAATGTGCTTGACAAATCAGACAACCATTGTAGTCTTTTTTAAATAATAATAATAATAATGATAACCTCATCTAATTTAAAAACTCTTAAGTTTTATGTCTGTAATTTATGTTGAAAAAATGTGGACTGTAAAATTTTATTTTGCAGGCTTGATTAAAAGTTATGGAAATTAATACATTCTTAAGTCCATTACTACATTACTATAACAAATGTATTTTTTTTTTTTAGTTATGTTTTTGAGTCTAAAATAGTTAATTGTTTTAAGTTATCCCTGATGTCACCCTTAACCATAACCTCACCCTTTAAAACCCTTAAAGGGTTAGTTCACCCAAAAATGAAAATTCTGTCATTAATTATTCACCCTCATGTCGTTCCAAACCTGTAAGACTTTCATTCATTTTTGGAACACAAATAAAGACATGTTTGATGAAATCTGAGAGCTTTCTCTCCCTCTATAGACAGCTACGCAACTACCATTTTGACGCTGAGTTGAGCGGTTTAGTCCAAAATTTTCTGAAGAGAAAATTTGTGGTAAACGGAAGCTCAAGAATGTTTGCTTGACACGTGCATCAATGTTTATCAATGTTTATATGTGAATAAAAGCCTAAATTAAAGTTTCTTCAGAAAATTTGGACTAAATCGCTTAATTCATATGGATTAGTTTTACGATCTCTTTATGAACTTTTTGAATTGTCAAAGTGTCTGTCTGGAGGGACAGAAAGCTCTCAGATTTCATCAAAAAGATCTTCATTTGTGTTCTGAAGAGGAACAAAAGTCTTATACGTGTTTGGAACGACATGAGAGTGAGTAAATGAAGACAGAATTTTCAGTTTTGGGTGAACTAACCCTTTAATAGACATACAGCAGGACATGTCTGATGTTTTCTCTGTATCCGTTTTTAAAGTCTGCAATTATATGATGCCTAGTGTTCAAAGTGTTTGGTGTTTGTGTATTGTATTCCAGTCTAAATCACTGAAAGATCTCACTGTACCAAGTATTTTAAAGAGAAACAATTCTGTCTCAAATTACTATACGGTTGATAAGTCTGACGTCAAGCTGCAGCGCTTCCAGGTCCAAGAAAACAACAAATGGTGCTAATATACATACACGATGTGGTGTAATACTTCCAAAAAATTATAATCATAACCTTTATCTCCATACCAAAATCCCAGATGGCCAGACAGTGATTCATCTTTTATAAATCATTAAAATATTAATGTCTGTGACGCTGTGAGCATGGAGACGGTAGTGTAGTAGACTGTAAGTATTTTAAATGTTTAACTTTAAAATGTTAAATGTTTAATATGAATAAATAGCGCTCATAAACGGCCGTGGAGATGCCATTCTCAAGTGAAATGAGTCGAGGCTTGGACCCAGAAATGGCGTTGCTTACGTCACGACTTAACAAGCGGATATGTTTTAATGTATCTGTGATTCTGTGTTAAATTATATTGTTACATCTATATTATATAAATCCATTGGACTTATCTACACTTTCTTTAAGCTCCCACAATCTAAACAAACACTTACTCAAGGCCTGTAGGCTTAATATTTCAACAGACATTGCCAGTCTTTAACCTTGTCCTTCTACACCATTTGACAAACACACGCATTTGGTTACACTTGACCGTTTGTGTGAAGTCACTCTGCATTAAAAAAAGAAATGCTCATAAATACATTGATAAGCTGTTAAACTATACCATGCATGAAGTTCTGTGTGGTGCACAACACCTGGCAGGCTGGAGGTAGCGTACAGTCCTACTGAATGAATGTCTACACCCCGTTCTACTCATCTCCACTGAAATATTATGAGCCTTTGTAATTCAAAGCTGCCTTGTTAAAGATCGGTTTCAAGTTTAAGCGTATCCATTATACCTTTTATCCTGTCTGCTTCACCAAAGGTTGATTCAAGGGCAGAAGGAGTTCCCACCTGCAGTTTTGAATACTATCATTTCTTGAAGTTATTTAGAAACATATAGATCCAAAAATCCAACTGTGACATTGAGAGACAAAGTATGATATATAAGCAGTTGATAAGGACTCATATAGGTTTAAAACCTGCCACATGAGCTAAAGAGCCAGAATTTGCTGTCAGCCAGCTGGCAAACTGATGGTAGTTGTTGTCATGACCCATTCAAAGTCTTTACTGGGTTCAACTCAAGTTTTCTGTGCAACTAAGATTTGTAAGGCAGTCAATAGATCATCTGTGATCCGAATTAGAGTCAAAATCTGCTAAGGGGTAATTAAATGTAACAAATCATGTTTTATTGGAAAATTAAACATTTTATCAAACTTTGATAATTGACATAATATTTTAAACAACTGAGAAGATCAGCATATAAGAGTCAAATTAGATGACTACAGGGACTCATCTCAAGATTGCTCATTTAATAGTTCATTTATTACCAAAATAATAAAAAAAAACAGATCAGTTAAGAATAGAAAATTATTGAAAATATTCAAATTAGGATTGTCAGAATCAGAATGCGTAGTTTGTGCAAAAAATGTCTGTCAAAACCAACACGTTCAATGATGTTCACTAACCTGACAGTCTTTCAACTGGATTGGTGTTTATTCTCTTTAGCATGCAGTGTGAAGTATATCCCTTAGTTCCCTGATCATTCCGATTCAATTTCAGTGAGTGCAGAACAAATTTATACTCGCGTACATTATGTATTACGTATGTTATTGTCTCTGACAGACAGCATATTGAAGCCACTCAGGTCGCCAATTTTACTTTCTCAGTAAACAACTTAGAAGAATAAGTTGACATCTTCTTGCTTGCAAAGTTATAGTTAATAAAATATCTTAAGTCAGGGGTGTCCAAACTCGGTCCTGGCCTATCCTGCAGAGTTTAGCTCCAACCCAAATTAAACACACCTGAACCAGCTAATTACCAGCTAACTAGGCACACTAGAATCTTACAGGCAGGTGTTTTGGAGCTGGTTGGAGCGAAACTCTCCAGGACCAAGGCTGGACATCCCTATCTTAAGTGGACTACCGAAATAAAGTGTTACCTCATTAACAATTTAGTTACATTTGTGCATGTAAAATTGTCCATTTACATATTTGGATCAATGGATCGAAATTTACAATGCAGTTTAATGCATTTTCATTTTTAATGTGTGATGGTTGCGAAGATACACAAAGCTCCAGTAATGCAGCTGAATGCTGACTCTCACCATATGGTCGTGCCTTCACAGTGGGAAATGAATAAGCACAATCTTGGATAACACCACATGCCTGTATTCCCACTGCTCTCCTTGCCTGTACAGAACAACAGGACATCAGTGCTTAGAGTACAGATACTTGTGTGATTGTTGTAATTTGTAAATTTGGGTTAGACCAATAAGGATTTGTTATGGATTCTCTAACCTGTGCATAGGTTACACGTGCTCAGCACACAAGCACATACATGCACCAGGTAAACATATGCTTTTGTCTGTAACACATGAGAAATATCTGAAAGGGGTCCAAGCTAATGTTGCAGGGGTAATGATCCTCTAAATTAGAAAAGAGAATAGAAATGTAACCGGCTTGTAAATACATTTTATAACCCTTTATATGAACAGAGAAAAGTGCTTTTCGAAAGGACAGTTCTGATTCAAGTCAAATTGAAATATTTTTTTTTTTCAAGTTCTGAAGTTTTTGGCAAACTAGTTTTCTTCTCATTGTTTCGTGACAGTTTCACGTGTCTTTTACTTGCTACAAATCCAAGTAACTTAGTTTAGTTGAGGCTAAAGGTGATTGGATTGAAAAGTCACGTCCTCATTTCCTGACCTGCTCCACGGCAACTCTGACAGAGCGATGGAACCTTATTCTTATTTAAGATATCTCTGCTAACCCTACTGTGTTAAGGTTAGAACAATATATTATGATCAAACAGAGTTAATATGCTAATATTTTGACTGAAATATTGTTTAAACAATGACAGAATTTTCATTTTTGGGTGAAATTCTGAAATCAGTTTGAATAAAGATAATTAAGAACTAGCCAGTCAGTGCTGGTCACTAAATCTGACAAATGTGTATCAATATTTTCTTCCTTTTGTCCAAAGAAGGCAGATCTAGTTGAACTGCCCAGTTCAGTTTTAACCTGCTTCAGTATTTATTAAAACGTAATGCAAGAAGAAAAAGACCATTGTCTCAAGAGGAAAAAGAAATGGAGACCATTTTAGTTTATACCAGTTAATGCAGTGATCTATCAAAGTCACGCACATAAGCATTAGTGCTGCACAAAATTGCTGTACATCAGATTAAAGCAACTGGAGCGAGTAAAGGTCGCTTGTTAATTGTTCTGGCCCAGCTTGTAATGTCTGTGTTTTTGAACACATCATGGGGACAAAAAAAAATGTCCCCACAAGATCTTTGTTGAGAAATTTTGTTTCCACACTGTTTTGATAATAATGAAATATTTCTGGAGCACCAGATCAGTATATTAGAATGATTTTTCAAGGATCACGTGACTGCTTTGCCATCATAGAAATAGTTTACATTTTAAAATATTAAAATACAAAACATTTTAAATTAGAATAATAGATATATAATAACTTAAAGGTGCCATCGAACGTTTTTTTACAAGATGTAATATAAGTCTAAGGTGTCCCCTGAATGTGTCTGTGAAGTTGCAGCTCAAAATACCCCATAGATTTTTTTTAAATTATTTTTTTTAACTGCCTATTTTGAGGCATAATTAGAAATGCGCCGATTCATGCTGCGGCCCCTTTAAATTCTCGTGCTCTCCACCCACGGAGCTCGCGCTTGCCTTAAACAGTGCATAAACAAAGTTTACACAGCTAATATAACCCTCAAAATGGATCTTTACAAAGTGTTCGTCATGCATGCTGCATGCATGCGTCGGATTATGTGAGTATTGTATTTATTTGGATGTTTACATTTGATTCTGAATGAGTTTGATAGTGCTCCGTGGCTAACGGCTAATGCTACACTGTTGGAGAGATTTATAAAGAATGAAGTTGTGTTTATGAATTATACAGACTGCAAGTGTTTAAAAATGAAAATAGTGACAGCTCTTGTCTCTGTGAATACTGTAAGAAACAATGTTAACTTTAACCACATTTAACAGTACATTAGCAACATGCTAACGAAACATTTAGAAAGACAGTTTACAAATATCACTAAAAATATCATGATATCATGGATCATGTCAGTTATTATCACTCCATCTGCCATTTTTCACTGTTGTTCTTGCTTGCTTACCTAGTCTGATGATTCAGCTGTGCACATCCAGACGTTAATACTGGCTGCCCTTGTCTAATGCCTCGATCATGGGCTGGCATATGCAAATATTGGGGGCGTACACCCCGACTGTCACGTAACAGTCGGGGTTATGTTGACATTCGCCTGTTCTTCGGAGGTCTTTTAAACAAATGAGATTTACACAAGAAGGAGGAAACAATGGAGTTTGAGACTCACTGTATGTCATTTCCATGTACTGAACTCTTATTATTCAACTATGCCTAGATAAATTCAATTTTTAATTCTAGGGCACCTTTAATATAATAATGGAATAATAACTTGGTGAGCATAAGAGACTTCTTTTAAAAACATCACTTGGTTAGTGTTACAGTATATAATCACGCTATCTGGGTTCAGCTCACCAGCTCCGCGAAGCGAGAGACAGCGGCCAAGCATGGTCTGCATGTAGGCATATCCAGTGATCAGCCGTACTCACCTTGATGTGTTTCTCTTTGGGCGTGTGTCAAGCTCTGTTTGGCTGCCTGTTTTGATTCTGTCAGTAGCGTAATGATTAAGACAATTAAGGTGTAAGTGTAAATACTTGCAATACTGACATTGTATTGAGAGGATGGATCCTCACACAAAAATACTGATACGAAATGTAAGTGATTTTCTTATTGTGAAAATTAATATGCAAAATAAACTTAGTAGGGAAAAATGAACTGACAGCTCTCATTCAAACAGAGAGAGCTGATATTGACAGATATATCACTATATTATGTACACTTTTTACAACACATTATATTAAAGGCACAGCTAAATGTGATGTTTATTATGATGGGTTTCTGTGAAGATTGTTTTAAGTTCACTTAAAATAAATGTTATTATTATATTTAAGCCTGTTAAGTGCTAAAACAATGGCTTTCAATTATACTGTAATGTTAAATGGCTATAATTACTCATTTCATCCCCAGAAATGGAGAATACAATCCATTTAATAGAGACATCAGTAGCAGTATTGTTCAGTGATAATGGTCCTCCTTCATAGTACTTAGTAAAAAGATGCCATTAAACAAATGAACATCTTTATGTTGTTTTCATGTTAATTTAAAGAGATTCAGTAATGAGATTTATTGTGAAAATATGTATTACAATATAAAATATATTGCAAATTGTAATGTTGGGGGCTGTTAATCGTGATCGTTAATTGCAGAAAAATATTCAATTAATTTTTTTCCCCCCTGATGGACATCACTAGTGGGGACATTTTCACAACTGTAGCAACCCTGTGAACCTTTGTGATCTCCTAATCTGATCACAGATTTCAGGGTTTCCTCTGTGCACCTGGTGACCAATATAGGAATACCTCCTCACAGTTCATTAGCCTGTTAAACAGTGACATAATCCTCCGAAAATCCTGCTCAAGACACGTAACCCAAGACTATACTAAGCACACTACCTGCATCCTGATTAGTGCCCTTGATATCCTACATCACGCTCAGCCCACACTGTAGCCTAGTCATCAGTATAATGGACCAAAATCTGAACCAGTGGTCTGTATGACCATAGGAGCTCCAATGCATTTTCAACAGTTGAAGTACAACTGTTCCTCCAAGTCATTGAGAGCCTCAGCCATGCTGTGTATACATACTGTAGGAAGGAGTAAAAAATTGTTTACAAAAAAATTCTTGGAAAAAGGCTTCTGCAGAAGTGAGCTGCTGTTGTACTGCTCTGGTACACTTAGTCATAAACATGTTTTTTTTTTTTTTTTGTATTCTTGTCAAAAGTATGACATGTTTATTGTGTTTTGATTGATAGTTCTCCTCCTGTACTTTGACTCAAATCTCTTCTTTCTTTTGATCCTGCAGTTTCCGATGGGTAGGCGGACAGCCTGTGATATCTACTGGCATGGCGTTTCATTTCATGACAATGAGAACATCGTCTCTGGGCAAGTCAATAAATTCCCAGGTAAACTTCACTAAAAGTAGGTCTTTAAAAGATCTTGCCTTAGTAGAAACATAATCTCTCATAAGTTGGGTTATTTCACCCAAACATGAAAATTCTGTCATTAATTACTCACCCTCATGTCGTTCCACACCCGTAAGACCTTTGTTCATCTTCGAAACACAAATTAAGATATTTTTGATAAAATCCGATGGCTCAGTGAGGCCTCCATTGCCAGCAAGATAATTTACACTTTCAATGCCCAGTACTAACGACATAGTCACATGAACTGTTTTAAATATGTCTTAAGTAACTTTCTGGGCGTTTGAAAGTGTAAATTAACTTGCTGTCAGTGGAGGCCTCACTGAGCCATCGGATTATCAAAAATATCTTAATTTGAGTTCTGATGTAGAACAAAGGTCTTTCGGGTGTGGAACAAAATGAGGGTGAGTAATTAATGACAGAATTTTCATTTTTGGGTGAACTAACACTTTAACTCTTTCCACCGCCAGTGTTTTATTTAAAAGTTGCCAGCCAGCGACAGCATTTTTGATCATTTTCACAAACATTTCATGGACCCTGGAATATTTTGTTGTATGAATATCGGAACATGCAATATATCAAAAGAACAGAGCTTCATGCATTCTTTTTTTATCAACACTTGAATGTGTGTAAAGTTTCATAAAAAAAGACATTTTGAACAAAAAAGCTGAGAATTTTTTTTTTTCTTCCAAAGACCACAGTGTGCATAAGCAATGTTTTTAGCACATGTTTCTGCTTCTTTTTTGCCTGTGTTTTCATCTGGAGATTCTGTACTCTTTCCGAAGTTGCGTAATAGCGCCCCCTACCGTATAACACTGAAAACACAGAAAGCTGGAAAACTCTGTCAATGGAAGGGAAAGAGTTAATGAGAACACTACCATTAGCAATTAGGACTGTAATTTCCTTTCTTTCTTTCTTTTAATTTATCCCCTCTCTGTTAATATCTTAAAATTATAAGAATTTAAATGATGATTGAATGATCTTTAATGGCCTATTCTATCATAATTTTAAAACCAGTATATTTGCTTTCAAAGCGGTTATTCTGGTAGCTGGACAGCAGCTGGTGCTATGCTGTAATTTTTGCTGCCAAATTATCTATTTGAAGCAAGCATTTAACCGAAAAATAAACTGAACTAAATGACTGAAATTAAAGCAAATATAATTATTAATTTAAACAAAAGGATTAGTTCTGCCAAAAATGAAGGAAACGTGCTGTGGGGTGTCATAATAAAAGACATGATCTAAAACAAAATGTATAAAAATATAATGCGTGCTGTTGCTGATTTGTTTAGGCTCAGTCAGATGATATTTTCATTGGTTATCACAAACAGGTTTCATATTGTTCCTTACCATGGCAACCGCTCACGTGTCTGCTTTAAATGCTTCTCGTGTAGTATTACCATGTTATACAGTGACAATGAATATCTAAATGGAAGCTTTGGTCATTTAACCTGGCAAGCAGGAGATTTCCAACATTAAACCATCTCTTTAAAGCATTAAGGATGGGGCTGTTAAAACAGGGCTGTTGTAAAAAAGATGAAAACAAATGATAGAAAAACAATTTCTTTCAATGTTATTTCAATGTCTTGAACTGAAATAAAGTATAAGAAAAACTAAAAACATCGGATCACAAAGTTGAATGATCTGACCTGTTTTTTTTTGGGTTGAACACGTCCCACTGATTTCAGCATGGAGTGATATTCCAGTTAGATCGACGCAAGCAGCAGACAGATTTACTGCTTCCTTAACTATAATTGCTAAAACTGAAACTAAGTATATTAAATAAATATATACAAAAAATACAAAATATTCTAAATATATTAAAAACAAAACAGAAATGTGTCCATAAATAAAATCAGTACCAACTTTTATCAGATGCGCAGACACATTTACTTTGAAAGAAAGTTAGTCATTTGTGCTTACTTTTAGAGAACGTTTCTCAGTCGTATGATGAGTATTGATCACTGGACTGTTTCTCGTTTTTAGCAGTGGAGTCATAAAGGAGTCTCAAGTGCTGCTGACTCATGGGTTGGATGTAATATGACTGTTTTCATAGCTGTATTGACAGTTGCTTTCACACAGACAGCATGTCCAAGCTGTGTGCCTCCGCTATGGAACCATTGAAATCAAATGATCAAGTGATTTAATGAAACTGCTGGGAAATAAGGCTCTAAAATGTGTCATACTTTTTGAGAGCATAATGTCCCTGTAGGGCTATAGACTGATGGGGAACTGCAGCCGTTCTCTGGCCTTTGTTTCTCTTAGACTTCACTGTTTTCTCATCAACTATCCTGTCGGTCAGCAGGAATGATAGAGATGCTGCGGAAGATAAACCTGAGTCGTGCCGTGCGCACCATGCAAGAGCTGTTCCCGGAGGAGTACAACTTCTACCCACGCTCCTGGATACTGCCTGAGGAATACCAGCTCTTCTCCACACAGGTACAATCTCAGTGAAGGAAACACCTTAATGAAATAGAGTAACAAACTCATGCAACTTGATTAGGTATTAGAGTCTATTTGTGAAATCAATGAAGAGGACATTCACAGAAGCCACGTCTTCTTCTTGCTAAATACCCAGTCAAAGTGTCATCTGGTTTGCTGTCTTCCCCCAGCAGTGTTTTTCAAAGTGGTGTATCTATAGGTACATTGCTGTGGTAGTAATTGGTCAGGACAGAATCGCAGTAAAACCAGGTTAAGCAGTTTAGTTGCCAGCAACAACTAATTGTGAACGACAAGTTTGTTAAAAGATCTTATAGTTGCAGGATTTGCATGTTCAATCCCCTTCCACATGTTACGGTTAGCTGTGTGCTTTATTTGTTCAGATGGGCTGGCTAAAGGGGATTTTCTCTTACACTGTCCAGTAGGTTAAACAAATTTGTGCTTCAGTTGGTTAGGGTTTGATTTTTTTTTTTTTTGGAGGGTACATGGGATGTTTTGCTTTTTATTTCTCTTTTTGTGATAAATTATTGCTTATTTCTATTAATTTTTTTACATGTACATGCTTATTTTCTTTTCTCTTTTTTCAGCCTTGTGTTTGATTAACATTTTTATTAGAAAAGCTGCAGAGGGCAGCAAAGATCTATGGGAGAAAAAAAGATTTGCTGATGTATGCTGGCTGAAGAAAACCATTGCATTAGTCGGAAATATGAGGTTTAGTTTACCAACCATAATGCCATTAGTGGATAGTCACAAGCGCTCAATGCCTTTTAAAAAAACAAACAAAATAAACCTTTTTTTAATTACCTTTTTAGCAGAACAATTGGATAAATGTCTTACTTGCTTGTTTTTATAATCTTGAAATGTTGTCTTATCGTTGAGAGCACTTTAACTAAATACTGTTCATGTTAACCCTTTCAAACCCTTGTGTCCATGCTAATGGACATCACATTAATAAGACATAAGATCATATTTTGTGTCACTAAAACATAATTTAGATCTGAAATAATTTTTTTTTGCAGGGATGGATGGCAAAAGGCCTCTTTGCATCTTTTGCAAACATATTTGAAAAAACATTCACTGTGCACCTTCTACTTTTGTCCTCTTTTTCAAGATTCGTCTCCTGAAGGATAACGATTCAACCCTCAAACCAACTTTCATCGTCAAACCGGACAGCGGATCCCAGGGCGACGGCATCTACCTCATCCGTGACCCTGCTGACCTTCGGGTTATCTCAGGTTCTCAGATCAAACAAGCAGTTGTTCAAGAATATATCCAGAAACCCCTGCTCATCGATAAATTGAAGTTTGATATCCGCCTCTACGTTCTGGTCCGTTCGCTGGAGCCTTTAGAGATCTACATTGCAAAAGAGGGTCTGTCCAGGTTCTGCACAGAACCCTACCAAGAACCCAGCCAGAAGAATCTCAGTCATGTTTTTATGCACCTTACCAACTATTCCCTTAACGTGCACAGCGGGAACTTTGTCCACTCCGACAGCTGCAGCACGGGCAGTAAACGTACCTTCTCTAGCGTTCTCTATCGCATAGCATCTAAAGGAGTGGACATCAAGAAGGTCTGGTCAGACATTATTGCTTTGGTTATAAAGACAGTAATTGCACTTGTGCCTGAACTGAAGGTGTATTACCAGGCAGATATACCGCCTGGAAAACCAGGACCGACATGTTTTCAGGTATATTTACAATGAATTCTTTTGTGTTTGTGATGCTTTTTTTGTTTTAGGTGGCCTATATATAGGTCATTCACATGTGAAAAATGAGCACACACCCATATGCTGTTAACTATGTTTTTCCTTCAGCAGGCGACCCCCTTATCTTCTGCAAATCACTGGTTTTCGAAGTCAATAAAATCTAAATAACAGAAGATGATGTGTCCCAATTTTAGATCCTGGGCTTTGATATCCTGCTGATGAAGAACTTGAAGCCTGTTTTACTAGAGGTCAATGCCAATCCCAGCATGAGGATTGAACATGAGCAGGAGGTGAGGGTGCAGATGTTCTTTTAAAATGATGTGATTCACATAAACATATTTACCCCAATTTTTAAACAATATACCATGGTAGCATAATTTTTTTTTAACATGTACAATGATGATACCATGATTTTTTTTTTTTTTCTTAACACACACATGTATGTATATGTATGTATGTATTTCAAACCTGTATACACATACATACATATACATACATGTGTGTGTTAAGAAAAAAAAAATCATGGTATCATCATTGTACATGTTAAAAAAAAAAATTATGCTACCATGGTATATTGTTAAAAAATTGGGGTCAGCAAGATTTTTGTTTAAGAAATTAATACTATTATTCAGCATGGCTGCATTAAAGGGATAGTTTACCAAATAATGAAAGTTATGTCATCATTTACTCACCCAATGTTCCAAACCTGTATGAATTTCTTTTGTTGAACACAAAAGAAGATATTTTGAAGGATATGAGTAACCAAACAGTTGATGGGCCACATTAACTTACATAGTATTTTCCCCCGGTACTATAGAAGTCAATGGGCAACTGTTTGGTTACTCATGTTCTTCAAAATATCTTCTTTTGTGTTAAGCAGATGAAAGAAATTCATACAGGTTTGAAACAACTTGAGGGTGCGTAGGGAAAATGATGGAAGAATTTTCATTTTTGGGTGAACTATCTCTTTAAATTGATCAGAAGTGACATACATTTATAAGTTTTCTGTTTCAAATAAATGCTGTTCTTTTGAATTCTTTGATTCATCAAAGTATCCTGAAAAAAAAAAAATGGTTTCCACAAAAATATTAAGCAGCACTACTGTTTTCAACATTTATAATAATAAGAAATGTTTCTTGAGAACTAAATCAGCATATTAGAATGATTTTTGAAGGATCATGTGACACCACTGAAGACTGGAGTAATGGCTGCTTCATCTTTGGAAATGTCAGGAATAAATGCCTTTTTTTTTTTTTATTAAAATAGAAAACAGTTTTTTTAATTTGTAATAATATTTCACAATATTACTGTTTTTACTGTATGTTTGATCAAGCAAAAGCAGCCTTGCTCAGCACAAGACTAACCAACAAACTAAAACATTAGTTTTTGACTAAAAACTTTTTACCAACACTTGTTTACAAACTGAGGACATAAACATGAGTTTGTTAGGATGCTGATTATTGAGGCCATACCATATGTTACAGGTGTCACCTGGTGTGTATGAATATGTACCGAGTCCAGTAGATGAGGAGGTGAAAGTGGGTGTGATCAGAGACACGCTGCGGCTCATGGACCCCGCTCAGAGGAAACAACACGTAACGTGAGTCATAGGCTTTAAGACTTTTGAGACAGTTGATGGCGCAGTGTGTATTTGCGTGTGCATGCCTACCAGTGCGTGTTGTCATCCTCCTTTCAGTTTTGGTGGAGCTGAAATAATGGTTTGTTGAGCTGCAGTCATAAGCCTTTCAGATGGAAAAATTAAATTCAGGAAATCCTGTGATGGAATTTCACACTTGTGTGGCCACTCTTCTCTCATCTCTCTCAGTCATGGAAATGCGGACGGCCTCGTGCCCCGTGAGCGGGACTGTGTCTCATGCTTTCACCTTTTTACTGTAGCTCATTGTACACAGCAACAATTACAGTATACTCTTTAGTGTCTGGGCCTGGGGGGAAATAAAAGTCAGGCTGCCACTGTTTCTGAGGAAAGTGTGGAGTCAGCTCAGAGTTTAATTGAGAAGTGCATGTGTGCTCGGAGTGGAAAAGACACTGTGTGCACATTTTTGTTTAATATCTGCTAATTTAGCCTTTAGATGTGCATTTTTATGATCTAGCACAGTTGTCTGTTTTGTGGTGTTTGATGAAAAATGAAAAACAGTTTAATCATGCTTTTCTTTCTTTCTCTGTGTGTGTGTGTGTGTGTGTGTGTGTGTGTGTGTGTGTGTGTGTGAATATATATGTGACCCTGGACCACAAAACCAGTCATAAGTCGCACGGGTATATTTGTAGCAATAGCCAACAATACATTGTATGGGTCAAAATGATTGATTTTTCTTTTATGCCAAAAATCATTAGGATATTAAGTGAAGATCATGTTCCATTTAAGATATTTTGTAAATTTTCTACTGTAAATATATCAAAAATGTATTTTTGTGAGTGGATATGCATTGCTAAGGAGTTCATTTGGACAACTTTAAAAATTTTCTCAATATTTAGATTTTTTTGCACGCTCAGATTCCAGATTTGCAAATAGTTGTATCTCGGCCAAATATTGTCCTATCATAACAAACCATACATCAATGGAAAGCTTATGGGTCGTGGGTCACACATAAAAAAAATGATTACTGCCCCGATTAAACTTTTTGACAACATGTTCACATTTATTCCACAAGATAAAATAACTTAATTTACACATTATGCTGTACTATTGGTTCTTCATTGTTTGCTCCTCAATCAAGAAACATTTCTTATTATTATTATCACAGATGAAATCTGTTCTGCTGCTTAAAGGGTTAGTTCACCCAAAAATGAAAATTCTGTCATTTATTACTCACCCTCATGCCGTTCCACACCCGTAAGACCTTTGTTCATCTTCTGATTTAAGATATTTTAGTTGAAATCCGATGGCTCCATGAGGCCTCCATGGGGAGCAATGACACTTCCTCTCTCAAGATCCATAAAGGTACTAAAAACATATTTAAATGGGTTCATGTAAGTACAGTAGTTCAATATTAGTATTATAAAGTGACGAGAATATTTTTGGTGCGCCAAAAAAAACAAAATAATGACTTATTTAGTGATGGCCGATTTCAAAACACTGCTTCATGAAGCATCGGAGCACAAATGAATCAGTGTATCGAATCATGATTCAGATCACGCGTCAAACTGCCAACGGCTGAAATCACGTGACTTTGGCGCTCCAAACAGCAGATTCAATACACTGATTCATTTATGATCCGATGCTTTCTGAAGCAGTGTTTTGAAATCGGCCATCACTAAATAAGTCCTTTTTTTTTTTTTTTGGCGCTCCAAAAATATTCTCGTCGCTTTATAATATTAATATTGAACCACTGTACTCACATGAACCGATTTAAATATGTTTTTAGTACCTTTATGGATCTTGAGAGAGGAAGTGTCATTGCTCCCTATGGAGGCCTCACTGAGTCATCGGATTTCAACTAAAATATCTTAATTTGTGTTCCGAAGATGAACGAATGTCTTATGGGTGTGGAACGGCATGAGGGTAAGTAATAAATGACATAATTTTCATTTTTGGGTGAACTTACCCTTTAATATTTTTGTGGTAGCTGTGATGAATTTTTTTTTTTTCAGGATTTTTTGATGAATAGAAAGTTTAAAAGAAATCTTTTGTAATATTAACTGTCACTCAGTAATTTAATGCGTCTATGCTGAGTAAAAGAATTTCTCCAAAAAAAAAAAATTGTTAAAAAAACACGTTACAAACAACGCAAGTTACGTAATCAAATTACTTTTTTCAAGTAACTAAGGAATGCATTACTTAAAAATTTGCAGCAAAATATCTGAGTTACTCTTTAAAATGAGCAACGCAAGTTACTTTGTTTTCCCATTTATTGACTGACGGCTCTCTTGTCCCCATGTTTAGAGAAATCAGGAGTAAGTGCAGAGGTGTTATCTGTGCTTTGTAAACATGGTGGTTATTGTTTTCAGTATTCCTCAAAATGAATAAAAACAGTGAAATGCACTCAGAATATCACGCAAACCTGCAATAATAAAATCTGATAAATAACGCATACACTTTATGTATTTAATATCACTTTTTTTTTTTTTAAATGTACAGGTGTGAATTTGCATTTCCTTTAGCCTGAGGCATTTGCCAAAAAATAGGATTTTTAAAAAACAAGCCCAGCCCAGGTTAAAAAAAGCAACGGAAAATTAACTTAACATTATTTTGCAGTTAATGCAATTTGTTACTTTTTTAGGGAGTAAGACAATATTTTAACACATTACTAGTAACTTTCCCCAACACTACTTATTTACCCCTACAGGCTGTGTATTGGTAACTAAATGGTACATACTAGTATTTCTTTGGAGGGAACTAACCGAGTAACAGCTGTTGTACAATTTTTTGTTTGAGAGAGTACAATGGCTACGATGTTAATGTCCAGCTTTGGACGATTGAGGGATTCAATGGTGTGCAAACTTTTAATTTATGTAATTTCATTTATTTTTGTCTTGTGAAACATTTACGTACACTGTAAAAAAAAATCAAAAAATGAGAAAACTTAAAAGTTGAAGGCAACCAGCTGCAGAAAATTTTTGAGTTTTCTCCTTCAAGTGGTTACCTTCAACTTTTAGGTTTTCTCAACTTTAATTTTTTACAGTGTATGTAAATGTTTGTAATGCAGATTCTTCTAGGCAGCATTAAATTAAAAAACAAAAAAAACAATGATCTTATAAAAAATGGTAACACTTTAGTGTATGGTCTTTTAACTAGTTGCTTATTAGCTTGCATATTACTAGAATATTGGCTGTTTATTAGTACTTATTAAGTACATATTAATGCTTTATTCTACATTCTTAATACTACCCAATACCTAAACTACCTACAATAACTACCTTAATAACTATTAATAAGCAGTAAATTAGGAGTTTATTGAAGGAAAAATATGTTACCTAAAAATCTTCCAAACTCTGCAAGGGGCATGAAACTAAAACTTTTTCTTCCAGACTTCTAGTTCTTACAGTGAGTATATTAGTGTGTCATAAATACATTTACATAAACAAATAAACAGTCTCCCCTGTAGGAATGTCTCTTATGGTCAAGCAAACGAACTCATATTGGCACAAAAGATTGAATGAATAAAATAAATCAAGGACACTCAGCGAGAAAGTTCTTCATACTCCGTCACAGTCTCTTTCATCTTATAACCTCCTTTCATTCAACCTGAAATATCAAACCTTCAGTGACTGTGATGACTGTCTGAATTTACATGCCACTCACACTCACTTCCTATTCACTTCCTTTGAAGCCTTTTGAAGCTATGCTGTCCTGAGTACGATTGTCACGGCTAATACTGACAAGTAGAAAGTCATTAAGGCTTTACAAAACCAGAACATCTTCACTAGTGTTGTATAATGACAGTCTATTCCTCGCAGGGCTTTCCAGTTATATTTGTGCTGTTCCTCTAGTGCTGTCGATCACATGTCTTATTGGGCCAGTTTATCTTGTGCATTTCCAGAGGCTTCTATGGGAAATTAGCCTAGATGACCCTGAAGCAATTTGATAGCATCTATTAATATGTTAGACATACAGTATCTTAGGAGGTTATAAGAAAAGTGGGCCGCTCCCTCAATATTATTATTATTATTGTTCTGTTTATAGAGCCTCCGGCAGTCACAGAGGCAGGTGTGATCTCTTAAAGGAAGTATTCCAGTTTCAGTACAAGTAAAGCTCAGTCTATAGCATTTGTGGCATAATATTTATTACCAACATTTCTTTAAAGGTGCTCTAGAACTTTTTTTTAAAAAGATGTAATATAAGTCTAAGTTGTCCCCTGAATGTGTCTGTTAAGTTTCAGCTCAAAATTTTTTTTAATTCATTTTTTTAACTGCCTATTTTGGGGCATCATTATAAATGAGCCGATTCAGGGTGTGTGGCCCTTTAATTCTCGTGCTCCATGCCCCAAGAGCTCGCACTTGCCTTAAACAACATACAAAAAAGTTCAAACAGCTAATATAACCCTCAAAATGGATCTTTACAAAGTGTTCGTCATGCAGCATGTCTAATCGCGTAAGTACAGTGTTTATTTTGATGTTTACATTGATTCTGAATGAGTTTGAGGCTATGCTCCGTGGCTAACGGCTAATGCTACACCGTTGGAGAGATTTATAAAGAATGAAGTTGTGTTTATGCATTATACAGACTGCAAGTGTTTAATAATGAAAATAGCGACGGCTCTTATCTCCGTGAACACAGTAAGAAACAATGGTAACTTTAACCACATTTAACAGTACATTAGCAACATGCTAACGAAACATTTAAAAAGACAATTTATAAATATCACTAAAAATATAATGTAATCATGAATCATGTCAGTTATTATTGCTCCATCTGCCATTTTTCGCTATTGTCCTTGATTGCTTACCTAGTCTGGTGATTCAGCTGTGCACATCCAGACGTTCTGCCCTTGTCTAATGCCTTTCATAATGTTGGAAACATGGGCTGGCATATGCAAATATTGGGGGCGTACATATTAATGATCCCGACTGTTACGTAACAGAGATTCGCCTGTTTTTCGGAGGTCTTTTAAACAAATTAGATTTATATAAGGAGGAAACAATGGAGTTTGAGACTCACTGTATGTCTTTTCCATGTACTGAACTCTTGTTATTTAACTATGCCGAGGTAAATTCAATTTTTGGATCTAGGGCACCTTTAAAAAACAAAGCCAAAATATGCAAAAGCTGGTTCTTATGAAGCACTTGCAGTGGAAGCAAATAGATCCCATCTTTAAATGTTAAAATACTCAATATTTCAGTAGTACAGCCACAAGATGCAAACAATATGCATGTTAAGATGATTTTAGTGTGATTAAAATTGCTTTCTAACCTTTTGTGTATGAACTTTTTAAACATATTGTAGAGCATGTCGAGTTTATATCAAATTGATTGTATTTAGTTTGTGAAGCATTACAAAAAAACTGAATATGAAGTGAAGATGGCCAATTTTGTGAAAGTGAATGCATTTGTGTATGTGCGTGCTAAAGGTTGTATGTGAGAGGGATGACTGTTGCTGTCTTCAAGTAAACCTATTAAGTGTGTTGTCACCTATTAAGTCACGTCACTGTCATTAGTACTTTTACGCTGTCAGTGTCAAGCCACAGCCTTCAGGTCGGAAGTCATGGAAGTGCATCTACTTAAGACTAAAAGTGCAGAGTTACTTACAGCAGTGCTGAAATGCAGTCATCTACACACAACAAACTGCTTCTGGTTCCTCGGCCATCTGGGCTCAGTGCACGTATGAGAGGACTGCAGTTCGCTCTGTTGGTTTTGTGATTGTTAAATAATTGTTTTTCATTATGTTGTCCTTGGGTAAGTGAGAGAGAAAGAGGAATTTAATGAGAGAAAATTGTAAGGCTTGTGGTTTGTGATGCTGTTCACCAAGGATGTCTGGGTTTTTCTAGTCCTTCGGTTTGAAATCCTCCATTCTCCTTCTTGACAGATTTTCTTTGTTTATGCCTTATGCTGTTATCACAAAACCAATCAGCAAACTTTCTATAAGTTTTTTTTTGAGCATGTTTATTGTTCTTGTTTAGCCGTTTCTTAAGTGACCTTTACTGTTTTCTTCATCTATCGTCTTAAAAATGAATAAATATGAATAAATATAAAAAGCGAGAGAAAGACAGAGTAACCTAATCAAAAATATTTTGATTGCAGAGGATACCAGTTAAAGGGGTGAGTGGAAATGTTGGCAGGGCAAGTGAAAAGTTTTAGGCTGGGTTCACACCGCAAGTGGCAGCAGAGCGGAAGCAACGCATATTTTTTTTCGGCGCCCATGTTAACAGATGAGAGCGTTCACACCGCACGCAGAGGCTGCGCGGCAGCGCGGAGCAGAGCAGAAGCAGCAGTGCCGCGATCGTTTCGGCGCTGGGTGTATTTTTGCTGTGCTGCTAACGCTCAATTAAAGTGAAAGTACACCTTTGATGGACAAAATAAACCAAAAAGTGCTCAAAATGCACAGAATAAGCATATCTAGTGTGTTTTAACAAGAATTGAAGTATGTCATGAAAGAAAATCAATATTAAAAAATATTTATAGAAGATTTACTCATTTAAACTTGTTTTTAATTATTCAGTTTGGGCTAAAGTATGGTATATTATAGAAAACTAAACTAAACTAGCCAGAACATATGATATATAAACATTATTTTAGTTATTACACAGACAGCAATATAGGCTCTTGCATACCCAAATCAAACCCGAGTTTGCAGTCTTGTAAACATGTTCATGCGTCAGATGATGTAAAACACAAAGCTTACCTCATTCGTGTGCAGCAATGGATGACACGAGGCTTTTATTTATTTTTATTTAGGCTATTTTATGTTTATATGTGAGTGTTGTACACCTTGCATGTTAACAAACTTTCAAGACTATCAAGTTTAACAATGACCAACAAATTTATAGCTGTCTTTGTAAAGAAATGCTCACTTTATATGTAGCTTCGAGCCGCTGCTTTGACGCTGTACAAACGCTTCCAGTGTGAATACTCGCGCGTCTCTGCAGCTGCAGTTCACGCTAACGCGCTGCTTCCGCTTTGCTGCCGCTTGCGGTGTGAACCCCGCCTAAAAATGCTGTAAAGTAAGGATTCTTTCAAAAATAGATTTTATCAATTAACTTCTATTAACTAAATTAAATCAATATTTGGTGTGACCACCCTTTGCGTTTTAAACAGCTTTTGTCATAGGTACACTTACAGATAGTTTGTTTTGGAGGAAGGTTTCTTCAAGTGTCTTGGAAACGTTGCCACAGTTCTTCTGGATTTAGTCTGTCTCAGTTATTTTTCTGTTTTTTCAACATAATCCAAGATAGACTCGATGATGGTGAGATCAGATCTCTGTGTGGAGCATACCTTGTGCATGCAAAAATCTCACAGAATTATTACAATTAATCGCAAAAGGAATGTTTGGAAATGTAAACTGATATTTCCTACTGACACACTACAGCAAAAGATATAAATAACTGGCTAAGGATTAGTTCACTTTCAAATGAAAATTAGCCCAAGTTTTACTCACCCTAAAGCCATCCTAGGTGTATATGACTTTCTTCTTTCTGATGAACACAAGCTGAAATATTAATAAATATCCTGATGCATTCAGAGCTTTATAATGGCAGTGAGCGGGATCAACGAGTATGAGCTGAAGAAAGTGTCTCCATCCACATACATCCATCATAAACGTACTCCACACGGCTTGGGGGGGGGGTTAATAAAGGCCTTCTGAAGTGAAGTGATGCATTTGTGAACTTGTGTCATAAATCTCTGGGTGACTGCTCACTGATAATATCAGTCGTTCCTCCATTTTGAATGAGTGACTCCGGGCGGGCCTGCCGCCACAGCAGCAAGCAGGCTCCTGATTGGTTAACGCGGTGCGAATTTACGCCAAAGTTCAAATTTTTCAACTCGGGCGTCAGACGCGAATTCGCGTCTTCCGCGCCGCGCTAAACGCGTCTTTACATTGACTTAACATTGAAATCATTCGCGCCAGACGCTCTATTCGCGTTTGGTGTGAACACAGCATTGCATGCCTTAAGCCCGGGACACACTGCACGATTTTTGGCTGTCCCAGGCGAAAGATTGCCATTGTGAAACAGTCGTGGCGATTTTTGTGATCGTGCCTCTTAATCGGTGGTCCTATGTAGTACAGTGAGAGAGGTTCAAAGACGGACGTTTTCCCGGTCTTGTGGTGTCAGAAATTCAGCATGATCATCACACAGTGTGTTTGCTGCTACGACCTACGTCTACTGACCAGCCAATAAAAATGCGACATGAAATCAACGCGACATGGCGCTAAAACTTAAAACTGCTTACCTCAAGCTCTTTTCCCTTCTTCTTTCACCGCTTCCATTTTTTTCAGCACACATAAAAACTACAACTGCCAAAGAGTGATTCAACATGGTCTTTTTGTTTACCGCTATCGCATGCTAATGACGTTTTATTCTTCTATAGAAACTTGCAACGTAGCCTAAAAGTCAATAGGTGTCTAAATGCATGTCGTACCCAAGTTTAAAAGATCCATGTAGCACAGTTTGATTTGTAATGATCTCATAGGATTGCTAAAATCGTGCAGTGTATCCCGGGCTTAAGACTTTTGCACAGTACTGTATCTAAAACACCGTATCCTTTTTTGATGCTGCTTCTTCAATTTAGAGATTTAATGTTCTATCAAGTCCAAAGATGCAGGTCTACACAAAGGATTTTGTGTGTGTGTGTGTTGAGTTTAACCTTTGTTCTGTGTCAACAGGTCAAACACGGAGGGCGGTTCACCAGAAGACGCTATTGTTGTGGAGACAGGAAGCGATGAGAAAGAAAGCTTGACGGATTCTCTTCCATCTTTGTGTTTAAAGCAAGTCTTCCCCAAATACACAAAGCAGTTTAATTACTTGCGGGTCGTGGAACGCATCGCTGCCATTTTCCTGCGCTTCCTCGGCGTCAAAGGAACCATGAGACTGGGCCCGACCGGGTTCCGCACCTTTATCAGGCAAGTCATTAGTTCCTGTAGCTCGACTGGCTAACGACAACCGTTACGCTGGCTCAAATTTAATTGGCATAAATCATCATGGCTAAATTTAGTGGAATGAATGCGATTCTGCCTCCATCTTAGTGTTTCCGTCTTCAGAATACGAAAAGATTCAGGTGTCACGTACCACATTAACTGAGCGTCTCCTTTAGGAACTGCAAGCTGAGTAACAGCAGCTTCTCAATGGCTTCAGTGGACATCCTGTACATCGACATCACGCGCCGCTGGGCCGGAATGCTCCCCGACTCCAGAGAGGCAGGCAAGCGGCCCACCAATCACGATGCAATTTACAGCACATCTTCACTCCCGCGGCCGACACACAATCAAAAAGCTGTTAAACAGCCTCCAATAAAAGACACATTTGCTGCTATTCATCATAGCGCATTTCCCCTCGCATGCAGTCATAAATGAGATCGTCAGGGGAGATAATTGACAAATAAATTCACTTCTTCGTTCATTTGCCCAGTACTTGTAGATTGGAAAAATACATGGCCAATCAACTAATGCCACATAACCAAATTTTCAAGCTCTGCTTCAATCTTTCATATTTTAATTTCTTTAATATTTAATTTTTTTGCTTTCAATTTGAAAAGATACTTTGGTAAATGGGAACATTTGTGTGTGTGAGTGTGTGCCAAAGCTAATGTGCCCTCACATTAAGTCATTTCTGCTTTTAAATGAGCACTGGTAATATTCCTTGTGATGGTGCATTAGGTTGGGTCATGCTAGCATCGTTTTCTTGGAGGAACGTATGAAATGAATAATGCATGCCAGGCCTTGCTTCTCCTAATCAAAAGAGAGAATGAATATATACTCGAGTCTCTGTGCTCCTAAATGGCCAGAGTGGAATGATGTGAGCTGAATTCCGGAACATTTCGGAAGGTTGCACTGAATTTGGTCATTAGCGCCTTGCAGTTGGGAATCAACACACAGACACGCACACACACACACACTCACAGACGACAAACTGTGTGTGGCGAGAGGAAAGTAATAACTGGTGGATAAGGTTGATATTTATAAATAATAGAAGGAGCTGTTTAAAAGTGGGGGGATCAGACTGTTTATCCCCGAGGAGGAAGGAGAGAGAGATAGCGCTGCCGTGATCTTCATTAATACTAATACATTTACTGTTGAGGAATGCTGACTGGACACTTGGACAGAATACTTAAAGAAGCAAGGATTTATCGGTCTTTGAGTTCCTTTCTTCACTCCAGTCCATCCTAGAACTCAGTCTGCTTCATTTGACAGGAAAACGCTGAATTCTTTAAGCGCTCCTTCATTAGTCTGCTTAATGAAACCTCTTTTCTCCTTCTGGAGAACAGCATTGCTTTATTAATTCTCGCCATCCATTCTCAACGTACACATATTTCTGACCAGCACAGCATGCCGCCTGTTTTCTTTCTAGATGTATTTCACGGCTCCGTCGTGTCCGCAGCGAGGGCTCATTAACGCTCCGTATATGCAGTCAGACGAGTGATCTGCATCCACCTTCAGTCTCAAACCCCCTAATGGTTCCTGAGAACCTTAATATTTGTAATAACAGCAAGTGGCTTTATCATTGAAATGCACAAAGAGAATTTCACTGCTCTCTTTCTTCATGTTTAAAACGTACAAAGTTTTTCTGTCTGTACTTTTCTCCCTCGACTCTCAGGCTCAGATGTGACCTTGAGAATTCGCTGCTGATGATTTGCGCTTGCTGATGAAGTTTTTAGCCGAAACATAAATATAGTTTAATTAAGTTTTCATCAGCTTGGAGATATGACTGAAACCACGTACACTAAATAATACACAGATGAAGCCACATTCATTAATAAACAAGCAGAAGGGAAAATCTGCCATATGTACACTTCTGATTAAAGCCTCTTACAGCTCGCAAATAATGTCACAAATGGCTTTTCTCAAATCTTTTGTTCTCTTGTCAGTATACTATTTAAATGACAATTACATGTTTGTATAGATTTTTTTTATTGCTCATACTATATAGTCATAGCTCAAATATGAACTTATGAGTCAAAGTCTGTTACTTAGGGTTTGAGGTCTTTCAAAATCTCTAACCTTAAAGGGTTAGTTCATCCAAAAATGAAATTCTGTCATTAATTACTAACCCTCATGTCGTTCCACACACACAAGACCTTTGTTCATCTTCAGAGCACAATTTAAGATTTTTTTGATGAGATCCGAGAGGCATCTCACTCCATAGACAGCAATTTAACCACCACTTTCAAGGTCCAGAAAGGTACTAAAGACATCGTTAAAATAGTCCACGTGACTGCAGGGGTTCAACCTTCAACACAGAAGAGAAGATGTTGTTAAATAAAGCTGTTTGTTTTGTTTTGTTTTTGTGCACAAAAAGTATTCTTGTCGATTCATAAAGTTAAGGTTGAACCACTGTAGTCACGTCGACTATTTTAACGATGTCTTTAGTACCTTTCTGGACCTTGAAAGTGGTGGTTAAATTGCTATCTATGGAGTGATATACCTCTCGGATTTCATCAAAAAAATCTTAATTTTTGTTCTTATGGGTGTGGAACGACATGAGGGTGAGTAATTAATGGCAGAATTTCTCCTTTTTGGGTGAACTAACCCTTTAACCCTTAAATGCATGAATGCTTCGCCAACCATTCTTACATATTCGGGTCATTAGCGACCCGGATCTATATTTAACTCGGATGGATCTCCACCTGTTGTGATAATATAAAAACATATCTAATATTAGAATAACCATTACAGAAGAATAAAATAAAGCATATTTTGCTACCTTTTGGAGCTTGGAAGGGTTCATTTTGAGCAGATGTGTTATATTTTTAATCAAAATGTCCAACTTCAATGAATATACGAATGAATGAATGACTGAATAGACTGAAGTCCCTACTCGACATTTCTTATTTTTTGATAATCCATTATACTCTACAGAAAAATTACATAATTTATAGACAAAAAGATGTCGATAGTTTCATTTTATCGTCAAGCGAGTAGAGATTTGACGATAATCTGACAACAAAGGTGTCATAAACTGTGTTGCTTTAAACTCAAATCACGCAAGAAACAAAACCATATTTTTCAGTGGTCCAGCTAATGCGCAGATTTGACTGTGACGGTAAACCAACACACGATTGTCCCTTTAAGGAAGCAATTTGTTCTTTTTGACTGTCAAGTAAAAGCTCCTTCTCTCTTTCAGGAATGTCTCTTCAGGCATTTATTGAGGCCTTCTTCTACCTGGCAGCACGCAGGTTCAAGGCTGTACTCCTGCGGGAGCAGGTGCTCTTGCTGCTGGAGGTGTGTGAGGGGGCCCTCGAGGGGCAGAGCCACAGCGAGAAGCCACGGCCACAACGGTCACACCCAGCTCAATCATCAGCGCCAAACGCGTTCAGCTCCCCAGCACTGACACGCCGCCACCATCTACGGCACCAGCCGCTGCAACTCTCTGCTAAAGCAAACACAGAGAACTGACAATCTCACTCATACAAAACCGTTCCATGTCTTCTGAGGTACAATGCCATGTGCTTTTGAATAAATAAAGAAAGAGGATAGAATAATGAAGCGGATATCATATTATATAGAAGCCAGGATAGATTCACTCTCTGTGCAATAGCTCAAGTTGAATTGTTTATACACAGCTCAGATGAAGATATTTCTTTCACCACACTACACAGAAAAATGTAAATGGAAGACATTCATGTGTGTGTTCTGATGCCAGTACACTAACACTCAGGCACTTGTTTCAGTGCTAAATGTGCGGACAGCGTGCGTATGAGCATATGCTTACCTTCAGGTAATGTGGGTAGTATTTGTGCGAATCAATCACTGCAGGGATAACGAAGCATCCTGGTGAAAATATCACAGGGATTCGGTGTTTCTTAAAGGGAAGGGATGCTGTCGTAACACCACTTCACTTCAGAAAAGCAGCTAATTATCTCAAACGGCCACCTTTAACTGACTAGACAGAGCGACACGGTGGTCTTTTGTTAGGGAATGGCACCAAGTGCACTCAAAGTTTACGAAGTTTTGTTTTATTTATACCCATAGAGATTTATTATTTATTGTTTTTCACTTAACCAAGTCATTTACTATAGCTTTATTGAAATGCTTCTGCATGTAGAAATTATGACAGAAGGAAAAAAAGGGGTTTGCTGTGGTTTAATGCAAGCGGACATCTCACTGGATTAGCACATATTTACACAGATCATTTAACCCTCATTTAATATCACATTGCAGCTGCAGGCATTTACATATACATATTAGGCTTGACTGAGATGTACTTTTTATGGTAATGAATAAACATTGCATTTAAAACAATACGTTGTATTGTTTTATTCTACTCTTTCAGTTGTTCTCAGTGTACAAACACACAGAACCTTTCCCAAGTGTGGGATTGGTCTGATTAATTTTTTTTTTTTTTTTTTTTTTTATGTTTTTGAAAGATCACCAAATGTATGGAAACTGTGATACATATAGTCTATTTGATGCATAGAAAATTCAAAACAACAGCATTTATTTGAAATCTGTTGTAACATTATAAATATCTTTGCTGTCATTTTTGATTCAAAAAATCTGAAAAAAGTATCACCCCCCCAAAAAAGCCTCTTCCTGACCCAATAGTTACCATTGGCGTATGTAATTACTTGTAATACTGCCCATAAAATGTCAAATCATCAGTAGGAAACAAAAAAACAAACCACATTTTATAATTGCTCATCAACTGAATAATGAAGACAACAAAGCAGGCATATGAAATAACTAAATAAAACTTTAATTATTCTAGTTGCAAATGTACATAAATTGCACAGCCACAATTGTATAGTTCTTAACATGGACAAATTTCTCTGTACATTATTGTTCTTGTCATTGTCCTAAAACAAAGCAAGAGTCCAGCCAATACTTTACTTTAAACATACTTACAAAAATCTTTTCTACAAGGATTATAAAACATACAACATATTTTAGGTATTCATTTATAGATTTTATATCTTTTCTCTTTATATATCATTTATTTCACATAGCTACTATTTCACATTGACTGCTTGAAAAAAAAAAGCGTAGTTTTACTTGCAAAAGTTTTCTAAACTTCGAGAACTGAAATGAAGCCAGATAAAGACATATCTGACGAAAAAGAACAGAGACAACAGCAAAAATCTTTTTAATTCAATACTGTTCTAAACTACTATTTTTTTGACTCGCTAGTAGCTTCTCATGTGGATGAAAATAGACATAATGACTCTGCAAAACCTCAGACCTCATTAAAAACAGAACGTGAAAAAACAAAGATGACAGCTGTGTCTGTGAGAGAAAACATGTGAAAAATAAATATCGGTTCCCTTTTGTGCAACAACACGATCCTCAAGCCGAGTTTAAGGTTGATCAAATGAATTTTAAATGACCCTAGATACTGATCTGCCTTATTTAGACAGTCCTGAAGCATTTAGTACATGCAAAACTACTTTATCGGGGCATCAAAAGAGCATGTGATTGGTTGAGGTATCAACACAGTCCAAACAATTAGTCTCATGGCATTTACACTCCATGTGCGCGTTTGTTTGAATGGAAGGATTTAGCGTTTGGCTACCATGGTACGAATGATAATGCTACAAATAAAACTGAATGACAAATCAGAGCTTCCCTGGCTTAATAATAATAATAATGAGCACCTTGAGTTTGCTACATATTCATGGAGTGAAGTAAACCCAGGTGGACATGACAAAGGGAAAAAGTGCATAGTCTTCAAAGCATTTGAGAAGCTGGGGCGACAGATGCGGTTTGTGCTTGTTAAATTACTACCCCTCAATCTGATCTCACATTTCAGACACAAATCAGCCAATGTAACAACGTCATTCGCTCTAAAGTTACCTTTAACGTTGCTTTTTATATATATATATATATATATAATATTAACTTATTCACATAATACTCCATCACAGAGCCCATATACAGAGAGAATAAAAATAACATCTCTATCTTACATGTCCCGTGACAGGTTGTCTTTTAATATGTATCTGTATATCTCTGCAACAAAATCGAGACGCGTCATGTGTCTCACTTCCTCAAAGACCAAAAAGTTAAAGGAAAACAGCAGCTCCATGCTGCACCTCAGTGCCGAACATGACAAATGCAGAAAAGTCCTCCTCACATACATTATTAAATACAAAAATATACAAACTCTAAATGCTGAAATGAAAAGTGTGCAGCAATTTGGAGCGATGAGGCAACACATAAAAAACACACGTGTACAAAAGAATTAAAAAAGGAGACTGAAAAACAAGAAAAACCCATGAAGAGAAAATAAACTCGAAGCAAAACTCTCCCAAACAATGCAGGAAGAAAATATGAGATAAACAAGACAGTTTTCAAAACTTCAAACTCAAATCGGTCTATTGTAGTGTCTAAAACATTCGCTCTGCTCCATCTGAGCAGTTTGTGCTAATTCAAAATCTTGGCATATCTAAAAATGGACCCAAAATGACATTTAGGATGTGTTTGGTACAGACTGAAACCTTTTTTTGTCTGTATTAAAAATAAAACAAAAGAAGATGGAGAATGTAAAATATATACTTTTTTTTAATCTATGCACATTATAATCTATCATAGATATTCAGCTGAACTATAAAAACAAATAAGAACTATTTCAGATGCAACATTTTAAGGCTTCTCATGATGGAGAGACAAAGTGCACTATGTAGGGAGAAACAGAAACAGGACAAGATCAAATATGAGAGGATATGGAGGAGAGAGCTAAATTCTCCACAAAGAGTTGCTCATTCTGTAGTTTCAGTCGTTTCTTATTAAAGTACAGACCATTATAAAGAAATGTGACAAAATCTAGTTTCTTTTTCTTTTTCTTTTTAAAGGCTGTATGGAGAACACCTATTTTAAAGCATGAAAATGACTTTTTTTGCAGGCTAGAAGGTTCTAATGTCTTTATAATGTCGCCAAGTCAGCGGTATTGTTTTTCTCTTTTATATTTTACAGTTAGCTATTGTGAAACACGAATGAAAGTCTAGTGGTGTGTCCTAACATGAAGCACTTGAACAGTAGTCTCACCGGCGGATGTTTACAGCGGATCTTTCTCCACATTTCCGAACAATCGTTTCGCCAACCGTCAAAGGTCGGTGTTCAGCATCCTCACCTGCAGTGTTTCTCTCAGTGTTCACTTACAGAATATCTGCACACTCGCTCGTGTCCTCTCTCTTCATTCTGTCGGCAGGGGGTTTTCGTTCAGCAGTTGGAGCTGTTGCGAAACTCCCCGTTTTCTGTGATCTGCAGCTTGGTGGGGTTGGTGGGAGAGATGCCGTTCCGCGTCTGCATGCTGTAGCGCTCTTTCAGCTGTGACAGGGCGCTCATTAGCCTCGAGTTAGCCGCGTCCAGAGATGCTATCCGCTTCTCCTGCGGAGAGAGACAAAATCCTCTGAAAATACCAACACCAGCAATTTCAGCAGTTACAAAGAATTTTTATGAGAAATTGTTTGAGAATGGAAGAAAATAAATATGCCCTGGTGAACAGTGAATCCAGCCCGGATCAAGTGATTTTTAGGGGATATTTTGGACGTCATCAGCTTTTAGGTTCTCATATTACGTTCAGCTCTGCTGCCAATGGGTTAACTGTCACATTCGTGTTTCTGATTTACAAGAATCTTTAAAGTGAGTGCATAATTATGCATATATTTATTGAACATGAGACATTGTGTTTAGTCAATCTCCAGCCAAGCAATGCCAACTGTTCTGAAAACTCAATATGAATAGCTGAGAAACCATGTTGTTCAATAACAGCTGTATGTTGATCATTTGTAGAATGAAAACATAAAAACTGCTTTTTGGGAAAAGGGATTAAAGATACTAAAATGTATATCTGAAAACAGGGTTTATGATTTGTATTACTGAGCGAAATTGATTGCACATCAACGATAAAACTGTCTTGGATGATAATCGCAAATAACATCACGACTGTGATGATCTGGCTCGTGTCTGTGACCAAATCACAGCTGCGATGTTATTTGTGGTGACGCTCAACCTCAAGTGTTTAATTGCTTGTTTCTCCCCGAACACATGTACATGAAAGGAGAAGAAACAAACCAGTTGGTTTCCTTGGAAAACATACATAAAATGCGTATTTCCTTGAATTTACTTGCATTTCACAGTATTAGGAAGTCTGTTTTGTTCAGATTTACAAAACAGGGCACACATCAGGAATACTGAGTTGGAGTATTATTTTAATCGGCAGATATTTCCACAGCCCTCACTGTGGGACAGTGAATATTAACATGAACATGAAATATGATTAATGATGCAGATTCTGTCAGACACACTTACAGTTTGTTTAACTGAAGCATTTGTTTCTTTAGAAAAATACAGCATAGATTCCCTAGGGGTTTTTATTGAACTGCAGGGGTTTTGTGAGATTGTGAAATTGCAATGCCAAATATGCACTACCGTTCAAATGTTTGGGGTCAGTAAGATTTTATTTTTAAAGAAATTAATACTTTTTCTCAGCAGGGATGCATTAAATTGATCAAAAGTGACAGTAAAGACTTACACAAGATTTATATATAAAAAAAATGCTGTTCTTTTGAACTTTCTATTTATCAAAGTATCCTGACAAAAATAGATCACAGTTTCCACATACATATTAAGCAGCACAACGGTTTTCAACATTTTGATGATAATAAAAAATGTTTCTTGAGCAGCAAATCAGCATACTAGAACGATTGCTGAAGGATCATGTGACACTGAAGACTGGAGTAATGGCTGCCTCAGCTTTGCCATCACAGGAATAAATGACATTTTAAAATATATTCAAATAGACAACAGTTATTTAAAATTGTAATAATATATCACAATATTACTGTTTTTACTGTATTTTTATGTATTTAAATAAATGCAGCCTGGAAACTTCTTTTGAAAACATTAAAAAGCCTTACAGACCCCAAACCGCTAATCATTTATTTCTTGGTTCAATAATATGGTTTATTCAACTAATTATAAGAAATTAGTATCAAGTAAATTTTCAAGCCAATTTTACTGGCATTGGTATCAACTACTGACATTTTGGTGTGATGACAACCCTCAGGCAAAGATTTGTGAAATGTATTTAATTTGTTGAAAAGTTAACATTTAAAATCAGTACACAAGTAAGCAATAAGGTACGACGCGAAGTGGAGTGCCTGCAACCCCTTCAGCCGTGACTTAGACGCAACTGACAAATGCTTTGACTAGAGCTGTCAGTCATGGGAAAACCCCTTAACTGTTAAAAGGACAAGATAATACATCAGACATTTAAACAGATTTTTTATTATGAACATAGGACTGACCTGAAGGAAAATGTTAAATCTGAATCCAGGTAATAAACTCGCTCACTCAATCTCTTTCTCTTATACATAATACAGTAAGCTTCAATGAACAATATCAATTGAGAACATACAGTTTATGTTGCTAAGAGTGGTTGCTAAGGATGTTGTGTAGTGATACACAGAACCGTTGGGTGAAGCGGTCATAGCCGTGTTTTATCGTGAATAAAACACCTATTGACCAATCAGAATCAAGGACAGGAACTAGCATTTAAGTCATTCACAGCTGGTATAGACATACCTGCGCATCAATAATCTTCTGTTTGGAGTCAACCACCGCCTGCATATCAGCATGATCCTTCTTCAGCTCTTCCTCCACAGACATCAACCTGCATCAACACAAAACAAACACACACACACACACTCAGTCCAGCCTTCATACATCCTCACATTCTGTCTTTGATCTAGAGCTCAAGGCCATAAATAGCTGCCCCTTAACATCAGTCTTGGTGGAAAGCAGCTCTCAGTAAATTCTGCCATGAGGAAAGCTAAAAGCTCTAAAAGCTCTCTGTCTTCTCAGATTGCCACTAATACACTGTCAGCTGAAAGCAAAATAACACTCGGCATCGGAGGCATGTGGTGGACTTCTTTAAGGCAAAGTGCACTCTCTGCTTGTTTAAAGTAAATTTGTGTTCTAGCTCAGTCAGTTAAGATTTCGTTTATGTGACTCAAGGACTAATTGAAAAATTTCCAAATTTTTCATTGTCAATTTCCACCAGTTTAACCCATTCAGGCCAATTTGTGGACCGGTTGTGAACTTGATATTGACAATGTAATCAGAGTGCTCTGGACGTTTTTGTCTACCTGTCCCCTGGTTACAAACTCCCACCTGCTTATGATGCCCTTCATCTGCAGATCTTTGTCTTCCTGTTGCCGTCTCAATCTCTCCTCTGACTCGTCCAGCCGGGCCTGATACTCCAGCAGCATCTTCTGCGCCTGTTCGTCCTGTCCCTTCAGCCGGGCCTCGTATTCCTCCAGCCTCTGCACCGACACGCGCAGCCGCTCCTGCAGCATACTGATCTCCGCCTGGTACTGCAAGAGATGTATTTTTGTTGAACCTCATTATAAGCTGCAGTCAGCACTAAATGTTGAGCTATGAGTCATAAAAATAAAAAAAAATTCCGTGAAATGTAATCGTAAGTGGACTATTAGTAACTTTTACAATAAGGTTCAATTTCTTAAAGGGATAGTTCAACATTTTTTCATCATTTTCTGACCCACAAGTTTTTCCAAACCTGTATGATTTTTTTTCTTCTGCTGAACACAAAAGAAGGTATTTTGAAGAATATGGGTAACCCATTGACTTACCATTGGTAATCCATTGACTAATGATGGGCCCCATTGACTTCCATAGTGGAGGAAAAAAATAAAAAAAATACCATGGAAGTCAATGCCCATATCAACAACATTCTTCAAAATATCTTCTTTTGTCTTCAGCAGAAGAAAGAAATTCATACAGGTTTGGAACAATTTGAGGGTGAGTAAATGATGACAGAATTTTTATTTTTGGGTGAATTGTCCCTTTAACATTAGTTATTGCATTAGGTGTCATAAATTAACGACAAAATACATTTTTTACAGCATCTTAATTAATAAATATACTTTTGTTCAATGTTAATTCATGTTCATTCATAATAAATTAACTAATGTTAATTTATACAACTTGCAATGTTAAAAATGTATTAATATATGTAGAAATTAACATTAACTTGCATGTAGATTAATAAATGCTGTAAAAGGTGTTAGCGCAGCAACATGCTAATGACAAACTTTGTTGGAATCAATTATTAGTTTAGATTCAATTATTATTAGTAAAATGACTATAAATAATTTGTGAGGCACAGTGTTTAGTTCCCAGTGTTGTTATTGTTAACTAAACAATTAAAAATAGTTTTCAGCAATTGAAATAAAGCTATATATAAAAAAAAAAAATAGATCATCTAAACTATTAGATGAAAAATAAACTTAGAATATTAGAAATGTTGCCTTGGCAACTAACTAAAATAAAATAAATATAAGTACTAAAATATTTAAAAACAACTAAAACTAATCAATATGACAAAAGCACATAACATTACTAAAACTTAAACTAAAATGAAAATGAAATCTGAAAATATCAAAATAAAAGCTAATTAAAAATATGAATAAATACTATAATAGTAATAATAATATAAAAATACTAAAATAACTGTGTTCCACACCAGTCACAGAGGGCAAGAATCAGAAAGAATGACAGATGGACAAGGAATGATGACGGCAAGCAGGCTATTATGTCTCTTTCTCACTTTCACACATACTAAAGTCTGAGAGCACTCGTAGAAATTGATTCTAAGAACTGTGAAATTTCTGCACCACTAGCGGCACCAAACGGAATTTCAAACAATCCTACCACCTCTTCCCTATGCGGAAAGAATCACAGAGCTCCTGAGGTCAACCAACTGACGGTTTACTTTAGAGTTTCTGCTCAGTAAACTTGGATTTTACCATACACATTTCACCCTTAAGTCAGCATTCAGAAACACCCAACTCAGAGCTGAATGTTGGATTGCTGACACTGAGAGAATCCTCTTGACTTAGTGAAATTAGTGTAGGATGATGATTCATTTCCTATCCAGAGTGTGTTTGCATGAGCTAAAATCTCTGCTGTTATGGTGTGTGGGTGGTCAGTTACCTTTTCAGCTTGTGTGTGCTCATCTCTGCAAAGCTCCGTCTCAGACTCCTGCTCTATATATGGCACATTCATCAACCAGGCAGCAGTACGGTCCAATGCACTAGGGTTCACTGGGGACGGGGCCTATGGGACATACACACAAACACACATACGCATGAATAAACTGAAGATGAAACATACACACTCACACTCACACAAAGAAGTCATGCCAGGGGCGTCACATTCCCAACAGGCAATGTGGACAAGCAGACATGATGACACTTAGCATGGCGTGCCGTGAGGTTGAATAAAAAGAACATGTATGATAGGGGTGTAACGGTACACGTATTTGTACCGAACCGTTTCGGTACAGGGCTTTCGGTACGGTGCACGTGTGTACCGAAGCATTACATTGCAACCAATATTCACCACCAATAACCGCAATAAGCTCTGCGTTTTGTTACTTTCGATAAGAAACAAAGTGTCATCCTTCAAATTCTGTCCACGAAATCATGAAGTTTAAACAGAAAATGCCATTTTGACGTGCTTTGATGTGGGGTGACAGATCACTGTACAGGCGCCTCAGTTCAACCGGCAGCGCGAGCGCGGAGCGCAAGTGAATGTGTTCATCTCTTCCTCCTTAATACTAGTTACAGAATAAACATGAAAGAACATCTGAAGGTATGTTGCAAGATTCAGTACAACTTACTGAAACGGTCATATCTCATGTAATCGCTCATTCAGTGTTTCAACGGTGGAAAGACATCAATGAAAGCTTCCGTATTCAACAATATGTCATGATGCATTTACCTCAGAAAAGCCATTCAGTGTTCACAGCTTGTTAGTTCGCTAGAGAAATGAACTCTTTCGCTGAAGAGTTTGGTTCCAAAACGCAATAACTCCATTTTGATTATTTTGAGTAAAAAGGTGTTTTCTTTACCAAGTAAGTGGCAAGATGAAAACCCCTATTTTCTGTTTCAAACTTTCAGATAGCATCTTTTGGATATAAAAACATTAAAAATTCAAATCTACATTTTGATTTTAAAAAGTTTATTATAAAAACGTATTATTTTTTTTCCCAAAATGCAATAAATCCATGAAACTTTTTTTTTTTTTCAAAATGCAATTAATTCGTCAATATAAAAGTTATTTTTCATTTTGAAAATACACAACAAAGTAAGTTGATTCACATATATGACAGAGTCTAAACTTTGCCAATATTTATCTTATATTCAGCCATTTTACTAAAAATACATTCAACCGTCGCTCCCAAAATGGTCATCTTGTTAATGTTATGAATTATTTGTCATTACCGATTAAAGAGTATCTGGCGCCACCGCACGGTTAAATAAACACACTTTTTTTCTGCGTACATTGGTATTAAAAACGGCTTTTAAAAAAGCCTTTAATGTTTACAGTGCGTGGAATGGTGCGCTGTGATTGGTTGAGAGCGGATATATCACGTTCTGCAGAAAAAGGAGACTGGCGTTTGTCGCGTTTTGGGAAGAAAGGGAGAAAACATGACAGAATAACACGACGGATATCGCATTTTGCGCAAAACTAATAAATGACTTTTCAATACCGACCAGATACAATACTGATTTTGGCGGAAACTCAATTTTTTGAAAATGGCGTTTATCGCGTTTTGGAACCAAACTCTTCATATGCACTGTATTAGCCAATATATTCATTATTTTACTTAACCTTTTAGTGATATCCTGATTAGGCTATTTAATGTATGTTTAAATAAATCTGATGTTAAAATAACAGCCACTGTGTAGAAATGATTATATTTCAACAACGAATTGGAGTAAAAACATTTAGAAGTTAATGCAAAAACTGCCTTAGGTGCAGCTTACAGGTTTGCATACAATTTGTTATTTGAGTGTTGATTATTTTATCTAAAAATAAAAAGCAATTGAATTTAGGCTAATAGTTTGTGCTTCTTTCAAGTTAGGGCTCCCTACATAGTTTATAGCATTAGCAGAGATCATTTTTTTTATCCTTAAGAAACTTTTAGTTTTAATTTAGACAAAGACAAAAACACAATTTGTTCAGTAAACCTCTGTTTAATAATAAAAAAAAGCAATTTTATGTTTAGTTTTCTCTCCACCTGCTGTACCGAAAACTGTACCGAACCGTGACTTCAAAACCGAGGTACGTACCGAACCGTGAGTTTTGTGTACCGTTACACCCCTAATGTATGACATATGAGCAAGATTATCTATAATAACACGCTGAGTTAGAATACATTACAAAGAAGAGGTGGTGGCTATTTTTCTTAGTTCATGATGACCCCCCACCCCCACCCCACAACCTATAAATATATCCATTTCACTCTAATGCATGTACCAATAAGGAAAAAAAAAAAGATCTGACACTACTTCGGTTTCATTGTGGGCTTTCAAACTGGCTTTTTACCTCATTTTGTCAATGAGGTAAGAAAAATAATACTTCAGTCTGATGGAAGATGTTAATCTTTCTTCCAAGGTATAATGTAACTGATTCTATAATCAACCACAGTATTCACAGGAAGTCCACAGATGTGACTTTCACAGTCAGAGTAAGAGCCTGGAGGTGCTCTGCAATGTAATAAATGTGTGCACACATGTGGTTTCCATAGACACGCTTCCATCAATCAATTCGAGCAATCAATCAAATCCCAAGAGAGAGAGACAACAATGCATTGTGGATATGGGAAATGCCCTTCCTGTCCACTTCATTGTCAAATTGTTAAGAAAAATGACTGCCAGGGGCAACAGTGAATGTTGAAAGGTTGATGATTGGTAGCAAGCTTTGCCCTTAGATTGTTATTAGAATCAATAACTCAGACCTGCTGCAAGACATATTACTAGGTAAAGGTTAGATAAAGATACATAATAAATGATCCAATATATATAAAGACTAATGTTTTATCTATTTGAGGAACGGAGAAGAGTGTCTTAGTCTAGCATTTGTCATCGAATCATATCCAGTAGGGTCTTAAATAGCCTGTGTGTAGCAATAACACGAGATTTTGGCCAAATTACAGAAAAAAAGTGATTGACCGCATAGCTATAGTAAACTTTATAACCTGATGAAAACGTAATGCAATGCACTTACTGCCTCAGATGCGGCTGTTCTAATGACGGACAAAAATTCTCTGGTCAAAAGCCTTATAACTCCATTTGAAGCTTGATTTTGTGATATGTAATATATATATATTATATGATATATATATCAAACGGTGTTTAATTGTGTAAAAAAAAGTGTTTTTCCATTTCTTGAAAAGTAGCATTATTTGAGATACGAGGTCTAGCAGAAATGTGTAATCATTAGCATTTTTAACTCCACATACTATTCTTTATATGCTAGCAAACATGTACGCACTTGTTTATGTGGCCCACGATGCTTCGTTTCCGGACTGTCCCCTTTGGAAGAGGAGCTCTGCTGTCGAAGCCGTGCGCCACTTCCGGGCCAATCTGGTGATGATGACATCACAGTGTTATTAGGAGGCCGTGGGTAGGGGGTGGAGTTTAATAGGTTGGGTGGAGTTCGTCCTCTGGGTGCAGTCTGTGTGGGTGGTGGAGGCTGGTCAATACGCCGTTGGGGACCGCCGCTGCTCTGTCGTGGAACCATAGGCTGGTTTCCGTGCTGCGCGTCAGTTAGCGACAGTTGCCGTCTCGAGAAATCTCCCGAACGTCTCGCAAACTCCTCCCCCACCGAAGCTCCCTGGGTAAGAAAGGTGTGCTTGGTTCCTCCAAGACCCTCTTCGTTGTTGCTATGGGAACTGACGGAGCTATGACACTCTGACCCAGAATCCCCACTCGCATTCCCTCTAGCTGATACAGGCAACCCTGCTGCCATCTGGTACACTGGATTCTGAAAGGATAGCGGGGCCAAGAGCTGTGTAGGCCTGCCTGGGGCCCCTTCTGCTCCTGGAGTAGTTGGAGTCTGTCCTGGCCTGTGAAGAGTAGGGCCTCCGGCAATGTTGCCTTGGGGAGTCCGTGCATTCCAGGGAACCATGGCACCCTCACCTAAACCTTCTGAAGTTATCCCTGCCGGGATGGCAATAGGTTCTAAAGCTCTGGCCGCTTCTTGGAGGTCTACCATGGACAAGCTCTTGCCACCATTGGCCAGGCCCAGCTCGGGTTCATTGGCCTCAGAGTAGCTAGAACTGCGGGCAGGGGAGCCCTGGAGGCCAGAAGAGCGTGTGACGAAGAAGAGGTCTTTGTTTTCAGGGGTGGGGGAAGGGAGGCGAGTGAAGTCCACCGGGCTAGTAAAGCGAAGAGATGGAGACATGGACCAGAAAGAGAAAAATTAATAATTAAACATGTACAGTATAGGGCGGTAAAACGGTACACAAACAGCAATCATTTAAAAGAAGATTGAAAAAACATTTGCTCTGTTCTGAATCTTAGTGCGCTGCCTTAATGCTCCCTAAAGCAGCATCCTAGTTGAAATAGAACATTGTTCATGTTCTAATTCTTATTTATTGACATTACTCCGTACATTTTGCAAACTTCATCCATAGATTGGATTTTATACTGAGCTTACAGCAAGGCATTCTGAGATTGTATCTGCAAAGGAAGCATGTGATGCTGTCCAAGATGGTATCTTAGAGGACAGCATAATCTTGCTGCCTACCTTTTGGAAGAGCATCACAATCACAAGACCCTCATAATATAGTAGCTAGTGTTTGAGAAACAGAAACCATAAATCTTTCTCAAACACGCATAAATGCCATACTAGACAGTTCCAGACAAGTACAAAATATCAGAGAGAATGCAAGGTTATTATATGTCTCTTTCTGTCTTTACTTTCACACAGACTGTTTATTGTCTGGATATCTGCAAAAAAAAAAAAAAAAATGCTAATTTATTTCATCATAATCTCCGTCCAGACACCAACCAACAAGCTCCACTCAATGCTTTCTCCTCACAGCCTCCATCTCTTTTGATCCCCCAGTATATTTATCTTCCCTTTCCCTGAATATGTGTGTGCGCGTGTGTGTGTGAACTACAATTACAGGCCTCTCATTCTCTCTGGCTCTCATAAATGTCGGTGGGGAATTAGCAGCGAGCTAGACAGATAAAGATGAGCTGCTCAGTCTGCTGGATGAAGTGAGGACACACTCTTAAGAAAGCGACAGATAACGATGAGTACGTAAGCAATATGACAATGTAACTGCTCTTCAAATCTTTACAATGTCATTGCCTGATATAACACTGAACTTGAAGATGATTGGTTGATATGTCAGAACACCTATTTATCATGACATCTACATTATGTTTTTTTTTTTTTTTTTGCACAGCCATCTACAGTTACGTAAACAGTTACGTAAATTTGATGCAGTGGATCTGATTCATGGCTTACCCTGGTAGGTCACTGTCGATGGCCATCTTTTGTAATCCAGTGGAGATGCTGCATCCAGGGGTTGGAGGGGAGGGCACACGATCAGAAGGAACGTTCATCTGTACGTTCGGTGGGTTTGTTAACGCTCCATGTACGTCCCTCAATATTCTGGGTAATGGGCCAAGCTTGGAGGCAGCACTCTAAGGACATGGATAAAATATCCCATTGAAAATTAACAAATGCCCCAAAGATCTCTTATGTCTGTGCAGGACTCTCTATTAGCCTCTTTGAGAAAGGAGGCAGAAGATAACAGAACATCAATGACTGCACTGAAATGAGTTCCTGGAGCTGAACTGGTAAAGCATGCCGCTAACAATGCCAAGGTCATGGGTTTGATTCCTAGGGAACACAGTTACTGATAAAATGTACAGTATAGCTTGAATTTATTGCAAGTTGCTCTGGATAAAAAAGCATTATGCAGTGATTTAAATGTAAATGGTGCATCCATTACTCAACAATTAAAAATCAAACCTAATTACCTCCCAAAGTGCTATATTAGAGATCGATTAGATCTCTAATTAATTAGAGATTAGAGACCGATATAGCCATCAGGCAGGACAATCAACCGATATTTAGCCATAACTGATATCTGTTAGGCTGATTTATATAAGTCTGAACTGCAAAACTACCTGTTTTTAAGTATTTCACAATATTACTGTTTTTACTGTTCATATTGTGCTTTTGATCAAATAAATGCAGCCTTGGTGAGCATAAGAAACTTCTTGCAAAAACATTTAAAAATCTTACCTAACCCCAAATTTTGAATATTATTTAATTTTTTATCCTTATTTATATTATATTCTGTAAATGTATGTATTATTATATAACAAATTTATAAAGCACCAATTAAAATCGGTGGAAGTGAGCCTCTGCTTCATGTATTCATGGGACGAAAATGAAGTAAAACTTATGACAGGAGACTCTTTTTGCACGCAAACTTTTTACTTTCTGATCTTTTCCGAATGCATTTAATAATGGAACAGGTTAGACCTAGATACATTCAAATTTGAGTGATTTAAATTTTTGATAATTGGCTCATTCTGTGACATTCTGGTTGGCTGAATCCCTCTGGCCTTAAAATAATTTTCAGTAGTTTCATAATCAAAGCATGTTCATGGATGTATGGCTGAAAATGCTAGTGACAAATCAATTAACAGTTCTCATGAACATGGAATCTAGCAGGCAACTGTCTCTGACAGTGTGGCCGCTATCAGTCCGTGGCAGCCTTAGGGACTAATGGGCTTACCATGTAGAACTCAAACACTGAGAGGTCATGAGCTTTCAGAGCATGTCCACTCAACGTCATCTGCATAATTCAACACAAAGTGCTGCTATGAGAATATCCAACATTTACAAATTTAATTAGTAATGTTTGCATAGTTGTAGTAGGCAGAGTCTGTGCTGCACTGGCATACAGCCACAGGTGAGTGGCTGCATATAAATGTGACTTTGCTTAAACACATTTTGCAAGACTGGAAGTTTTCTGTAAAAATTGTGGAAAATCTGGGCAAATACAACAACTAGTTTATATTTAGTATTTGAGGAGGAGGAGGATTAGAAGATCGTTTCTTTCAAAAATATGTATAAATTAAGTTATAAAGAAAAAAAAACACACACATGGTTAACGCATCTTATGAGGTCTGAACATTAAAAGCAACAAAATGACTGATTTTAAAGCCTGACTGTTACAGCCTGAAGGCAATTGCTCACATCAGTCCACCTACTCAAAGAACACCGAAACTGGAGCACAACATTCTGTGGCGTCAAAGCACTGAACTGTTTCGTCACAACGCTATCCTGAGTTCACCTACCACTCAATAAAATAAATAAACTCTGTAAAAAAGAAACATCCCTTTTACAAATAAGTTTTACAGATCTTTATTGGGAAGGGTTTAAACAATGTTATTGAAATTTCACGCTTTTTTAATGAACCATAAATAATTATTAAAATCACCTGTGGAAAAGTCCTTAAGGCACTAACGGTTTTACAGGCGGCAAACAATTAAGCTCACAGTTCCAATAACTTAGGACACTAAAGTGACCTTTCTACTGACTCTGAAAAACACCATAAGATGGCCAGGGTCCCTGAACAACAGTGTGAACATGCCATAGACCTGCTGCAGGGAGGCATAAAGACTGCAGATGTGAACAGAGCAATAAACTGCAATGTCCGTAAAGACTCCTAAGACAGTGTTATAGGGAGACTGGAAAGACAGTGCCAAACCATGTGTAACCATATGTCCCCCTGACAAATCTTTTGCCGTCCATGAAGATGAGATGCACTGTAGGACTGCCACACCACATACTGACTGCTACTTTTGATATTGATATTATTAGGCACATATTAATGCCTTATTCTGCATGACCTTATTCTACATTCTTAATCCTACCCAATACCTAAACTTAACAACTACCTTACTAACTATTAATAAGCTGTAAATTAGGAGTTTTTTGAGGGAAAAGTCAGTTAATAGTTTATATGTGTTCCCTATACTAAAGTGTTACCAACATTTTTGAATATTCATTTATCAACTTATTGAACAATTGTTTTTTAAACATAAAATGAGAGAAAATATGTTTTTTGCCAATGTCATAAAAAATGTATGATACTTTGTTTTGTTTTTTTTCTTAAACACATTTTTACTGAAAAATAAGACAAAAATATAGATTTTGAAAAAAGATTTTTGCAGTGTTTCCGAAGGACTGAAATGAAGAACACACTCTGGCTGAAAATCTTTACTCTAAAAAAATGATCAAATGGAGCTGACTGAAGGGTGAAGAGACCAACCTGATCCATTTGGGACACCACCTCAGCTAGCAGGGAGTGCAGGGTGGAGAGCTCACGGCCCAGGTCAATATACCCCTCGAATCCTGCAGTGTTTGAGATGGTCTCAGGGTTGGAGATCTCCAGCAGGAAGCGCTGCATGTTGGTCCACTCCTGCTCTAAGAACTGATTCATGAAGGACATGTACTCCTCCTTATTACCAAACCTGACAGAAAGCGAGAACAAGAATGAGTCGTTGATGCATTTAATAACTCAGTTAACCATGCTAATGACTCTATAATCATAATTATATTATCTATTAACTTAATTTCATTCATGAATAATATTTTGTTCAGAACAACATGAAAATCTATCAAACTGAGCTTATTTCTCAGCTCCGTCATGAAACCTTAAATCACTCTCCCTACCCAAGCACACACACACTCACAACGGAGTAAATGAAATCCTTACTTAGTGAAGTTTGCAAGGTTCTGTGTAACCTTGGCGATAAGAGTGAGTGTTCGTGCAGTGCGGTCGTCTGGATACTCCTGCGTCAAGTTGAAGAGAGAAGGCGACATGATGGCCGGACACAGAAAACGCAAAAACAATGAGGCGCTGATAAGACGCTCGCTGATATCCGGCCGCCCTCGGTTACCACATTCCTGTCTCCACGATGCAAACACTTCTTTAAGCTCCCTTGGAAACACACTGTTGAGGAGTGGAGAGTTGAACACTGAATTTAGACAGAAACAAATTAACCTGACAACACTATAAACAGTTACTCTTACTGGTAAGTAGTTCCACAAACTATCTATTATCCTTTTGCAAACAACTCCTGAGGGAAAAACCTTTGTATTAAACTATTATTCTTTATATGTTGAAATACAGAGTATTAGATCTCAGTGACTGAACCTGTACTTAAGTTAAGTTATAAAAAATAAAATTGTTGCATCAACACTAAAAGTGTTGTACTGAGTATCACTCTTGTTATTTGTATAAAGCAAAATAACTGTATTATACTACATGTATCACTCTGATCACCATAATCAAAGGTCATCTGTGGATTTTACTGTATTTTATTGGTACCTTAATAATCATTATCATCATAAACATTATTATCATTGTTATTATTTGCTTAATTCTCATGCTTCCTTTTACCAAGATGATACTTAACAAAAAACATAAATGAGATAAAGCAATGTCTGAACAATAAAATCCATGACTGGTTCACATCAACAGCCAGTTCTGAAGGGCACATTGTAGTTACCGGTAAGACTCAATGATCTTGCAGAAGGCCAGCTCACAGCACATCCTGAGGTTGCTCTGATGTTCAGGTAGATCACTAGATGAACATTTGGATGGGTCCACCTCACAGTTCTCATCAGACTCATACAGAGCCTTTATAAACTCCCCTACAGTGGATGAAAGAGAAAATACATTTAAGTCAAAGGCATTTTTAAATAAATGCTGTGTAACATCTACTTGTTTGAACATACAGTAAATAGCATTTTTCAAAAAATCAATAAAGAATGCTGTCATACATTGATTTTGATTTTTTTGATTTTGACATGATTCTGTATTTGGCACAAGAACGCTTGCAATTCTAAATGTCAGCAAGGGAAAGTGCCGTATAAACCCCCATCATCTTTCATACAAACAAACAGTCTCACAATTATTAGCAGGAATGAACATCAGCTTATTGCCATTCTAATCCCTTTCCGCTATGAAGCAACTAGTGAAAGTTCTCAAGTTATCTGGCTCAGAACTAATGAGAGAACCCATCCAGGGAATATACAACAAACTTTTTGTCAATCCAAACAAACAGCACAGCCAGATCCCACTCCACAGAGACTCAGAGCAGGTACCGGTCGATTTTTCCTCCTCTGTTCCGTTGCGCATGAAAGCATCAGGGAAAAATCAAACTAGTGTAGCATAAACCATGTGGACGTCCAACTGATCCAGAATAGAAGTGGACTCCTCGTTCCTCATCTTCCCTTTAGAAACTAACCAGACGATCAGTGACCACCTTATAACACTGCTTCAGATCCTGAGAACCATGATGCACTGTATATACACTGCCCTCCAAAAGTTTGGAAATGCCCTAGAAAAGTGGGGTTTTGGACAATATTGACATGAATCTTTTTTAATTTGTGATAATGTTGCACTGATAAGGGACAACACAAACTACGAAAACATATTTTATTACATAAACAGTTTATACATAGAAAAAACTTAAATTTTTGATTCATCAAAATATTCACCATTAACAGCTATCTGACCTAAACTGGGTTCTAATTGGTTCACTGTATTCTAAACTTAATTGGCAATCAATTGTTGAAGCTATTAAGGTGTGCTGACCCAAAAATCTTTTACAAACCTGGGCAAAGTTTAAACCAGTAACCAGGTGTCACAGCTGGCAAAGGGGCACGTCTGACTTTGACATGTATACAGTGGGTACGGAAAGTATTCAGACCCCCTTAAATTTTTCACTCTTTGTTATATTGCAGCAATATGCTAAAATCATTTAAGTTCATTTTTTTCCTCATTAATGTACACACAGCACCCCATATTGACAGAAAAACACAGAATTGTTGACATTTTTGCAGATTTATTAAAAAAGAAAAACTGAAATATCACATGGTACTAAGTATTCAGACCCTTTGCTGTGACACTCATATATTTAACTCAAGTGCTGTCCATTTCTTCTGATCACCTTCATTTGAGTCCAGCTGTGTTTGATTATACTGATTGGACTTGATTAGGAAAGCCACACACCTGTCTATATAAGACCTTACAGCTCACAGTGCATGTCAGAGCAAATGAGAATCATGAGGTCAAAGGAACTGCCTGAAGAGCTCAGAGACAGAATTGTGGCAAGGCACAGATCTGGCCAAGGTTACAAAAAAATTTCTGCCGATGAAAATTATTATTGCTGGTCTTCAATGATAATGTCAAGTTACTTTAATATATTTGCACCAAAAAATGATAAGGATTTATGCTGATATCATCCAAAACCACACTTTGCCAGGGGTGTTTCCAAACCTTTTGGAGGGCAGTGTATATTTTAGCATTTATCTGAAACAGAAATATGTTGACATTTTATGTCTTTACTGTCACTTTTGATCAATTTAATGCATCCTTGCTGAATTAGAGTATTAATTTCTTTTATAAAATAAAACAATTACTGACCCCAAACTTCTGAAAAGTAGTGTATAACTTGCAATGGGAACACAGATGAGAAGCTGAGTATTATTGTTGGCGATGGACATACAGTAGTGGTTCCAGCATGTGGCTACAGCTGACTTCCCAGTATTGTCACACTATAATCTCACTACAAAGCAGTACAAAACTGTCAGAGAGTTCAGTTCGGTAAACCCCATATTGACTGGAAAGGTCAGAGGAAAACCCAGAGAACTCTTTCAAGGCCACAAATTTGACACTAATCGCTCAAATGTCCAGTCTAATCAAATAACCAGTCAGATAAAATCCCATCATCAATATCTGCTGCAACCCAAGAGTCCTTCAATGGTAAAGCAAAAATAAAGCACATCTTGAAAATGAACTGATTTACCATTATATGTAATACAATATGAGCATCTTGTGCAATCTGAGCTTATATAAATGGCTTTTTAGTAATTGTCAATAAACAGATTTAATGACAGAAATGTAATACCACAAATCCCTTAAGGATGCTGGATTATAGTATAACTTAGAGGGTTTGTGTACATATGTGGATGTGTGTTTGTGTGAATGTGTTCTAGATGTCTGCAGTAATATATTTAATTAATAAATTTAGTTCACCAAAGTACTCATGTGTTTGGAAATGACAATGAACATTCAAGAAAACACCTAACTTGACTTATTTTTACAGTATTTCTCATTTTACAATAACAACAACACAAAAAAGGACCGTTTTCTTGTGACCTGATTTGAAAATGAGATCTGTTTTTAAATTAGAACAATTCTACCTGTCTCTCGAGAACTAGAGTAGATGAAATGACCAAAAGATCCATCCCTTGTGCGTATGTGCTGTTTATATAACCATGTGGTGTAATCTTCTCTCTTAGCTGTCCTTCTCTTGCTCTGATGTCTGAGGGACTTAGTCAGTCTTTAGGAGTGAACCGTTTAATAATTCAGCAGTACTTCACAAGTCACATTTATCTAAGAAAAACAACTATACATTATTCAGCTCCACCAAATGGCTTCTTAATGCAAATCCAAAGAGAGATTCACTCTCTTTGGCGTGTTCACTCACATTCACACGTACACTTATTAGATCCCCAAAGTCGATATTTATACACGTGCGAAATTTGTAGAGTTTATTTTTGTTTTGCAGATAAATTGCTAGACCAGACATTTACACATTTTATTCCTAAAATAAGGAGGTATTAATAAACACAGGCCTTATTATACACAAAGTGAGCCAACAGCAAAGCAGGCCAGATATGTGTGTGTGCATGTTTGTGCATGTTTTCACGGCTATTTCATCTTATCTAAAAGGAATATGGGGAACTTAGCACAAAGTACACTTTGGAAATGTTTCTAGTGTTTGTGCTGGACAGAAAGTTTGCACTGATAAAATTTCCCCTAGTTCAAGTCTGGCAGACTGAACACCAGTATTATATACTGTATAGAATTTTATATAATTACTTAATGTATTTATTTTGGTGGTCACTTTATAACTTGGAGGTGGTCATAACAAATGGTACAGATACAATGTCCGAAAATAACACACACACACACACACACACACAAACAAACTCTTACCCAGTGCGTCTTGCAGATATTTCTGTCCGACCAGTTTGAGGTACTCCTCGATAGCTTTAGTGCCCAGTGTGTTCTCTCTGAAGATCAGGTGCTCGTTCTCCCCGCATCGATCCACTTCTGACATCATCAGATCTGTCAGGAAGTCCTATACAAAAACACACGATCCCAAAAAAAAACATGTTGATGTGTGAAAAAATGTACTAATAGTATAAAAAAAGAATAAGAGAGCAGAGTAGATGGAGAGATTGCACGGACGGTCTGTAATCAAAGTGGTTGTGCTACTGCTGTCTGTCAGGACATGAAAGAAAAGAAAAAGATAAGGAAAGGGAGATGGTAGAGCTGAAGTGAAAGCTGCTCCGATCAAAGCTATCTGGCAGGAAGCCTATCAAAACCAGCAAATGGGAGTTAGACAGAAAAATCAGTCTACTCGCTGTTGACGTGTGGCACACACACACAGCTCAGAGCTCAGCAGCCTAAAAAGATTCAGTGTGTGTCTCAGCCTCTATTTACAGTGGTGAGTCATGTTTGGCTCCATGTAGACTATGCTTGAGAGACTTTTGTCTGTGAAAAAAAAACTAATATCATCATATAATTCTCATTATAGAACATATCTCTTCATAATTCATGTAACAAAACTCTCTTCTCTTTCTCACAAAATGTATCCCACTCTAATCTTTCTTTTAGCCACTCTCCTCAAATCATATTCCACTCAGTAGAGCTACTGTATAACACTTTTGTGTTGTTATGGCCAACACAGCCTAACTGCTAAGGAAAGACACATACATCAATGTCCCATGCCCAAAACAAAGCAAGAAATTAACTCCTCAATTAAAATTTCATTTAGGGTCTGTGTGTGCATGATTCAACAAGGACATTTCGGTTTAAAAATTATTGTATATAATACAATACATATTTTGTATCCCAACACGTCGTGTTATAATCTGTGTATTTTTTTAAATAAAGGTTAACAGTGACCCTGCAAAAATAAAGTGTCAAAAAGGGCACAAAATTAAATGTCATTTGGGAAAAAAATAAAATAGACGTGACATGGGGGTCTTACTTTCATTATCGCTTCCTCTCTCAACCAAGGATATTCATTCAGTCGTGTGGTTGAAATGATGACAAGAACAGAGGTCTGTATGGGAATTAAAGACCAAGACTGACACTTAAATGAGACCCTGTAACCTGACCTGGCACCTACTGTCAAACTTTAACACCAGACTAGAACCTGAAGTTATTCATTCTTATTATTTTCTTCTTTATAGATCCAGATGCATGGATAAATTCATATATTATCGCAACAGCCAACCCTGCACTCAACTTTAATTGTAAATGAGTTACATTAAAAGTAAATGTTTGGGGTCAGATTATTTATTTATTTTTATTTTTAAAAGAAATTAATACATTTATTTAGCAAGAAAGCATTAAATTGATCAAAAATGACAGTAAAGACGTTTATAATGTTACAAAAGATTTCAAATAAATGCTGTTCTTTTGAACTTTCTATTTATCAAAGAATTCTGAAAAAAAAAAAAAATAAATAAAAAATAAAAAAAAAAATGTTTCCACAAAAATATTAAGCAGCACAACTGTTGATAATAATAAGAAATACTCCCTGAGCATCAAATCAGCATATTAGAATGATTTCTGAAGGATCATGTGACACTGAAGACTGGAGTAATGATGCTGAAAATTCAGTTTTGCCATCACAGGAATAAATTAAACATATTAAAATAGAAAACAGTCATTTTATAATACTAATATTTCACAATACTACTGTTTTTACTTTTGATCAAATAAATGCAGCCAACGTGAGCATAAAAGACATAAAAAAATCATACTGACCACAAACCCTTGAACGTGTCGTGTAGGTTATGTATTTTTATTAAGATTACAGAACAGTTTGTCAAGTCTTGAGCTCAGTTTGAGTAGCTCAGCTCCATTCATGGTAAATATAGACAAATATTTGGCCACCAATGTTTAGAATTTCAGCACTAAGTATTATTTTAAGAAATTACTGGATAGAGAGAATGTTTCATATCAGAGGAATCCAAAAAATGTATTGACTCTAGATAATAGGGTATTATGTAAGTCAAAACAAAAGCATTTGTTTGGGATACAGGAGAAAGGGAGTGTGGGTAGAGTGGATGTACGGTGACCTCAGAGCTTAAAAATCCTTCATGAGCGCTGATGGGGGGAACGGTCACCATGGTAACTGGACTGTCCGGACTATTTCCAGGTGTTCCATTATCGTGGGAACCCTCCCATCATGTTTCGGATTCCAACCTACGACTGTCCACATCTTCCACTGTCCACATTTTACAATTATAAGCTTATCTAAGAAAAGTTTTTTAGAACTCTGTGCAGCAGCATGTATTATTATACACCTCATATTGAGCCATCAAAACAGAAAATGTGAGAAAGAGAAAGGAAGGATGCTGTGATTGACAGCTAAATAATGCCATTGTCACAAGAACATAAATAAATATTCATTTTTAATAAAAACAATGCAAAATGCTTGTTCATGGCGGGTAAGAAATATTTATGAATGGCAAATTTTAACCACTAGCTGGTGTTGCCAGAAAAGCTGGACACTGCATACAAACAATCCTCAGTATTCAAGCTTTTTTTTTTTTCACATTTTTTTCCCCTCACACAATTCGTTAATAATATACAAAGTTCTATCATGAAACTCTAGATGGCGCAGGCTAACAGGTCCTTTAACTCAACCTGCTCGTAATCACATCGTTATCTGTAGGGCACAGCTGACTGGTTTCTGCTGTATCAGTAGCCAATGAGCTTGCGTGCTCAACCTTCAAAATACTGATATATAACGCGCTTTCAGAAACCCTCCACCTTCCCCAGCTCCACCTGTATAGATCTGCTACGGGTAATTCATGTTCGCTATATTGTACAGCAGCAGCGTGTCTTACTTGCTCACAGCAGCGTGTCGTGTATGTATTGACAGTAGCAAGTCCCGTATTTACTAAAAGCAGCAGCAGCATAGCAGATCTATTCCGCCAAGATCAAACATATCAACATTGCCATACCCATTACCATCCCAAACACTCTGAGTTTTGTCATGACAGCAATACATTTATTAAATGTATAATAACTGCCAAGTTATAAAAGGTATGATCAGCAGAGCCAGGTGAAAAACCTCAAGACAATTAAGACTAGAGCGACACAGATGGAGATCTCATGAGCCTTGAGACTCTCCGCTCACACGCACACACAGTAGTGGGCACTATGAAGAAAAGGCCAAGAAAATTGTCCATTACTGTCAGAGTTAATCAGCTAGACTATAGCTCACTCTTAATCAGAACGAGACGAGAGAGAATCACAGGAAACGTTAGAGACAAGAGAAAGCTAGGAGAAGACATTAAGCACAGCGAGACATAAATTTAAATCTAAAATGGAAAGGAAAGCAGAAAAAATAAAAAATAAAACAGGTGCGTAAAAATAGGTGCTGCACAGGAAAGCAAAGCCATTGCACAGGGGAACAGAAGAAAAACGAAAGATACGTTGCACACAGGAAAAAATGATAAAGAGAGGATGGAGGGATTAAAAAAAAGAGATAAAAATCCCTTAGGTCTCTCTGCATTCCCTGGAAGCAAAAACTCATAAAGAAGGAACCATCTGACCGAGACAGCAGTTTGTGAGCTCTGCTGAGAGAGAGAAAGAGAGAGAGAGAGAGAGAGATTTTGCCTACATTGTCTTGACCAAATGCACCCACAAGGGTAGTAAAACCTGAAATCACCTACACTGTGGGAGGCGGCCAATGGTCCCCAATGGAAAGCGGCTTAATAAACATATTAAATAATGTCTTAATGAAAATGTAAAAATGCAGAAGAGTTTGTGTTCAAGGTTCATGTTCAAGGTTAGTAAATATCATTAGCTCTTAGTAAAGAATTAGGTGGTAAATAAATAAATAATTTACTCTTTCAACAGCACCACAGTACTGAGCAATGACTATATTAATATTGAACTAAAAGAATGTGTTCAATAGCTTTTCCATTTTAGCATAAACTACTGAACCGTTGGTATTATGACTACCCCACCTCAGTACAGGAGTAAAACATAAGTAAACATTCCTGCTAAAACAAAAATGTGTGTGAGCATTTTAAAGTCCATTCTTTGTGCATGACATCTATGAACGTCTGTGTGTGTTTGTGTTAGGCAGGACAGCTGAATGCGACTTGCTATCAAAGGCCTTTGAATAGAACTAAAGGTCACTAAGACTACAACACACAAACACACACAGCCTCATTAATCTAAAGACATAAAATGATGACTCACTCAGTTGCGTAAAGATATTCTGGAGGAGAGAGAGGCTATATAAGCAGAGGGGAGAGAGAAACAGAGATTGTTGCAAAAGACCTAAAGAATTCTTATACCTTTTGACCAATTAGTTTTTCCATGTCTTTTTCATTAATGCATAAGAACTTAAAGGAAATAAAATGCTATTTAAAGTCAATTAAAGGGATAGTCCACCCAAAAATAAAAAATTCTGTCACCCTTTGTTCATCTTATTTTACATTCCACAGAAGAAAGTCATACAAGTTTGGACGACACAAGGGAGAGTAAATGATAACAGAATATTTATTTTTAGGTGCACTATCCCTTTAAATACAGAACAAAACTTTGTTCACAGAAATTTCTAGAAATGTAATGATAATGGGATTCCGACTGATAAGCTAATGATTAATGTAATAATAATTAATTAATTAAAGGTGCCGAAGAACATGTTTTCAAAATATGTAATATAAGTCTTAAGTGTCCCCTGAACGTGTCTGTGAAGTTTCAGCTCGAAATACCCCATAGCTTTGTTTTTTTTTAATAAATTTTTTTAACTGCCTATCATTATAAATGTGCCT